>NC_133538.1:379341766-379941766 GCF_048544455.1 Silene latifolia | reverse complement strand
TGGTATTTTGTTAAGGTTGTTTAAACCCTAATTTGGGGGTTTCGTTGTCTTTTATGATTATTAGTAACTGTATGATTATATGTTAGGAGGAGTATTCGTAGAGGAGGCCTTTTGATAACAGCTGTTGAGACCATCTGATTGCATTGCATTCCAGGTAGGGTTTCCCTACTCAGTATTAGTCATATGATGTGTTGGTTGTGCTTTGTGATTGTTGAATATTATCATACGAGTATTGTGACGGTTGTTGGTTTTGTTTTTTGACAGTAGTTGTGGTTGATTGTATCTGTGTGTGTTCTTCGGGGTGCGTCCCTGGCTGAGTGGAGTCACTTGTGGGAGTGGCTTCACGCCCATTATTCGCCTTCTGTGTAACCCGCCACAGAAGGGATGTGCACATTAATGGATTTGGGTTTATCGCTCGACGTAGATGAGCGGGGCTTAGGTGGGGCAGGCTGCGGTCCCCAATCGCGCGAGGAGTAACCTGTTGCGATGGGTACTCTGGCAGGGCTACACACTTTAGTGTGTAGTCAGTATTGTGGAATTGATGATGGAATTCGGAGTATATCTGTGACGATTGAGCTGTGTTGTTTGTTGTATTGTTGAGTTATATAAATTGTGTGATTAGTACTGACCCCGTTTATTGTTTTAAAAGCTGTGGTGATCCATTCGGGGATGGTGAGCAGTTGTTAAGCAGGTATGAGTCGAGATACATGGGATAGCTGGGATGTGTCACCTTCAGATGATAGAGTCTTCCGTTGTAGCTTGAGTAGTTTGTCAGACATTTCATTTAGTTGATTAGATAGTGGTTTTGAGAACTTGTAACCCGTATTTTGGACATTTGGTTTTGGATTGTATTTATTCACTAACCTTATACTATTTAAATGTTGTTTCGTTATTGTCTTATGATTATCATTGCCTCGGGAAATTGAGATGGTGACATCTTTATACCTGAGTGGTCCTGGTAAGGCACTCGGAGTATGGGGGTGTCACAGCTATGCTTTCCACAGGAGCAGTCGGCTCCAAATCCCTACATCTAAATCGCCAAATCAGTACCCTACAACCATGCTCTACACATTTAGCATTGTTATGATATCCACAGGTGAGTGTTATACATTTGAATGTTGTGGAGGATCATCTTTCCAGCCTTTCGACAACAAAACGTAATTCATCAACACTACTTCAGACAGCTTCTGCACAATTAAAGAAGAATGTAAATTGTAACATACCTTATACTAAAAGAATGAGCAAGAGACAATTTTAGACAAAAATGGAGCCGCTGCAAATAAACTAGCATGGAAGTTACTCTTTAGAATGCTCTTACTATTTACTAGCAAAAACATTGACAAGCTAGATTCGAGAAGAATAGTTCTCCTATATATCATTATTATGGTTCGTTAAAAGATTTTAGTTAGACCATTATGTCATATGCTAAATGGTACTCTCTAGTCTCTACAAAGCGGGCAAGAAGTTCACAATTAAATTTGCAAAACTAAACAAAATAATAGCTTCAGTTAGAGTGATGACACTGTAAACAGTTATAAATATTTACTGCACATTATTACAACAACATTACTCAAATGTGGAGGGGCTCCCACCAATGGTGAGGTAAGGGAAGTCACTTTAGAAAAACATTCTGCTATATTACATCATATTCTTGAACCAAAGCATGGTGAGCCTTTAGGTCCATTGGAATATTTCCCTGAGGCATTATGTGCAAGAAATGTAATTTCTCGTCATTATGGTTAAAGACCATGAGTTTGAGAAGAAGAAAACACATGGTCTAGGCTCAACCACTATCCACCACCAGCACCACCGTAGGATGTAACCTAAAACAGTTATATACTTTATGCAGTATTATTGTCATTGTTATTCAATGTCATCAATATCTCACATTCTCCCTCCTTGATCTAAAGCCCCAAACTTCCCTTCTCGTTGCATTTACAGCATTTCAAGGGGATATAACTTTGAATAACAGAACTCTATTAAGTTGACGTATTGAACAATAATAAGATGCCAAAATGTACCTTTCTCTAGAATTCTTTCTCTAGAAAGGGTACTAATGAACAAATGGGACAATCATTGTATCGGTGCAATTCATACTACCCCGGACAACTAAAGGGTAATCCGGTCCCCAACTATTCCGGGCGACCCAATAGTCTTCTTTAATCCAAGGTTGATCCGCGCTCTCACACGTCTCATAACCATAAACCATCACAGCGTGTCTATCATCATTAATTTCTTCTCCGGTATCGACAAATAAACAGTTCTCGTTTGAGAGATGGTTATGTGTAGACGGGTTCATCAAGAACGCGACGTAAACTGGTTTATCTCCCAAATGACTAGCCTTGGAAAGTATAGGAACATTTTCAAAGTCAGAGGCAAAGTAAACATGATAATTGTAAGTATAGGCTCGTATTTCTACTATCTTAATTAGCGATTTAGAGTACTTTTAGGCATAATAAGCGGCATTTGGAAGCGGTTTTGGCATGATATGCTTCGTGTTACCACTTCCGAGTGTTGGGCTCTTAACAAAAAGTTTTATTGAGGTTTTGAGAGGTGCTTGAGGTCGAGTGAAGTCCTAAAGAAAGCTAGGAACAAGCACCAAAGGACTAAGGAAGAAGTCATCCAAGAAAGGAGCAAAAGGAAGAATTGAAGACAATTTTCCAGCACGGAAGTCGCACCGTGCGACTTTTCCTTTCCCAAAAGTCGCACCATGCGACTTTTTCTGGGTTACTTCATTTTGTTAAGGGCTTTCCTCTATCTTAAGGCCCATTAATCCTTCTTAGGCTAGGACTATATATAGATGCAAACATTAGGGTTTTATCATCTTAGACTTTATTGTGGTAATCAAGTTGTATTCTTCGGATGGTTTACATTTTAATTGGGTTTTTAGATCTACTATAGAGAACTAATCTTCCTTCATAATCCAATTCTAAAGGTGTAATCTTTTGGTTGTAAGACACTCTAATCTTTTCCTAATTGTTATTATTATTGTTAATCCCTTGTGTTTAATGTTGGATCTTGGAATATTGTTTGATTAAAGTAATTAAGTATGATTTACTTGTTACTTTCTCGTAACAATTTCCTTAATTCTTTGTTGTTAGAATTGTTAAGTGTGATTTTCTTACAATTATATTAAGGAACAAATTAGCCTTGCTGAATCTCCCATGTTTTTATCTTCTTGTTATTTAAGCCAATGTATGTGATTTCTACTTGGATTTTTGTTATTTAAGCCAATTATTCCTTGTCATTAACCACTATTAAGGAGGTTTAGGAGAGAAATCTCCACAATAAGGTATGTGATTTATACTCGGATTTTTGTTATTTAAGCCAATTATTCCTTATCATTAACCACTATTAAGGAGGTTTAGGAGAGAAATCTCCACAATAAGGTAATAATAATCAATTGGGGAATTATTTTTGTCAATGATCAACCATTAGAGGACCACTAATAGGATTGGGATAAGTCTCTTCCCATATTTGATAATTTCCATCAATTACTTGCTTGCTTGTCTATTATTATATTTGATTTCATTTTGATTGTCTTTAGAATCAACCCAGCCCCCCCCCCCCCTATTTACATCATTGTTTGTTAATAATTGCAATTGTTCTAATTACATAATTGAAAACCAAATACAAAACCCCCATTCCCCTTCCTTTGGGTTTGACCCTTGCTTACCATTCTACTTTAGTTTAATTAGTAGGTTGTTTTTTTTTTGGGTGATGAGAGAACCAATAGCCTCTACTTTCGGTGCGCACTGGGTAAACCCTCGAGTATATGTGATAGCCTGCAAACCACGTATACCAAGTAAGCCACCCGAAGGTGACAGGCTCGAACTCTAGGCATGGACTCGGGCCAAGAATGCCAAGAATGCTTCAGGTGGCAGGCTCGAACTCTATAAGGCATGGACTCGGGCTAAGAATGCTTCAAGTGGCAGGCTCGAACTCTATAAGGCATGGACTTAGGCCAAGAATGCTTCACAAAATTTTGCTCTTGGGGAGGCTTGAACCTGGGTCTCCTGGGAATTTCACCTAAGTTTTAACCACTAGACTCCACCCTTAGTAAGGTATAAATTTTTAATTTGGCCGCTTTTAACTGCCGACGTTTTAGGCGTGTCATCCCACTATGTTCAGCGTCTTCTAATCTTTGGCTATAAACCGATTTAGATCAGCGGCTTTAGTGGAATACAAGCAAGTACTTTGCATATCAACAGAAGCATATCAAACTCTACGAAATGGGAAGAAGTTGTCTTTCTTTAACCATAAGAGAGCTATTCTCCTTAATATCAAAATTAAAACGCCCAAGGATGCGGATATAGAGGAATTTCAGTCGAGTGTTGAGTGTTCTGGGGAATCGAAAATTATAGCTGAGTTTATGCCACGAAAAAAAAGGGTTCAAGTGGAGGAAGAGGTAAGCACAAAGGATTCCCCAAAGGTTCATTACGCATCTTTTATCCTATCGTCTTGTCCAATTTCATTTCCAGTAGTTACTGATGTTCCAAACCCGAATTATCGTTCTTATGCGGATATTAAAAGGAGAAAGACTGGCCCTATTAACTACTGTAAACTAGTCCAGGAAAACGCAATCGGAATCTAAAAGCTCAGCCGATGATAAGCAAATCAAAACGCTTGTGTTTTACAGCCTATATAGGTTTTATGAATAGAACATTGCTGAAAGGAAATAACTCAACAAAGATACTGTCGGATTACAAGTTTCTCTGGAAAGCTGTTGGTTCACATATTAGTGCTGCTGCTATTTTGTTGTCATGTAAGACTAAGAACACGATTAAGCAATCTCAGACTAACAAGGTAATGCTAGTTTCTTCTAACGCTCCTTCGTCTGCTGGTCGAACTATTACTACTAATACTGATGGGGGTTCTGTGGTAGTCGCCATTCCGAGTGGGGCGTCGGGGGAGGTTAATCACATGTTGCCTCCTAATATTGGGCAAACTCTAAATGTGGGGAAGAAAGTTAGGATAAAGGGTGTTGTTTTGCCCCCTAGAGTAAGGAGGAGTACTATTGCTGTATTGGCACCTCCTGCAGTTTTAAGGAAGGGTAAGGAATTGCGGATGGATGTTTCTTCTCTCAATGGCTTTGATGCTGACAATGGTAAGGGAAAAGGTCTGGTTGCTGAAATAGATGGGGGTTGTGCTATAAAGGAATTGAATCTTGGTAAATATAAATGTAGTTCAGTTGGATTTTGGGGGTTGGCGGAATCTACTCATATTTCTGAGCCCCTAAAAAGTGTAAATCGGTTAGTTAAGAATGGGATTAAGAAGAGGAAAAGCTTGTCTCAACCGGACCCAGCTACTGGCAATAAAGATGCGTTTATCTCTGTGGGGTATGCAAATACCTTCCTGGCTCATTTAGCTAAGAAGGCGCGGGTTTTGAGGAATGAGGGCTTTTATCCTGAGTTAAATGACGCTACAAGTTTGTGTGAACATGAGCCACGGGGACGCTTGGAAACAAGCGTTTGTATTTGTGGAGTCGCCACCAATTTATTGTGGAAAATTGGAAACCGTTCGAATACCTCGTGCCATGTCAAGACACAAAGTAGTGACATGAACACTAAGCACTCGTCACCCTTAGCACTTTATGTCTAGAATGACTGTCGTGGATGCCAATGGACACGGATGTTCACATAGATCTGAAGTAAGAGGTGAGGGTACGTATTAGGAAGCTCTTTTGATCGAACACCTAATCCCGCCCGCCTCGATAGCGGCCTCTACTAATGATTAGGGAAATTGTCTATATTCGATATGTCGTCGATTATATGCATGCAATGCAACATCCATTCGATTAATCCTAGCATGTGAGAATTAACTAAGTCGGTGAACAAGTAATAGCACATAAATTGGGGTCGAAGTGAATGTTAGATTAATTACATGTGAATGCCAAGTAAATAAATCATACATAATAAATACGAATAAGAAATAAAGAAATAAATTACAATTGATAAACTTGAATTTACGTCATAAACATGCCCAAAAGAGTTTTAGAAATAAAATAAAAGAATAAATGAAAAATAGAAAATAGAAAATTGGAAAAAAAATAAGGAAATTGGAAATTGATTTAAATTAGGAAATTTGGAAAATAAGGAAATTTGAAGAAAAGGAAAATTTGGAAAACAAGGAAAATTTGGAAAATTTGGAAATTTGGAAAATAAGGAAAATATGGAAATTTGGAAAATATGGAAATTATGGTGATAATAAGAATAATGGTTAATTAAAATCCTAATTAGAAACCCTACGTCAAATTGAGAAGAGTTCAGAGGCAGAAACCACCTCAGAACAGGCGCAACATCTCCGCGTCCTCTGGAAGAGGCGCAGCACTTCCTGCGTCTGTTCTTGAATTGGGTTCTGACTGTGAAAGTCAAGACTCGCGGTTTGTTAATGTTCGTTGGTTAATTTACATTGATTTATTGATTGGTAACTCGAGTAGAAGTAATTAATTGATTTACATGCATCTGGGATCGTCATGAAGTGAAAGAAAACAATTTAAAACGAATTATTATAAGTTAGACATAATTTACGATGTTGGAATTGATTTATTTATAAACTTGAAGTTAATGGTGGAAACAAAGGATTACGAATTGATGAAGAAAACGATTTAAAACATGTATCAAAGACGAAATCAAGGGACTTGATATGAACGAATCGAGTCTCAAAAATCCGAGTTTGAATTTGTGACGAAAACCCACAAATATTAATTATAAGGGATTTAAGTCGAAAATTATTGAAATGGATTCATAAAAACTACTTTGAAAATTATTAGGTGAAATAAGGGAAAGAACGAAGAAAGAAAAATAAAAGACGAAAGGAACAAAAACCCGAGGAAGAAGAAGAAGAAGTGCATCAATTGAAAGCAGCCCCTGGAAGAGGCGCAGCAGATGCTGCGCCCTTTCCAGAAGGCGCATCTGTTGATGCGGTTCTTCCCCACGTCAGATCTGTGTTACTTTCGTTAAAAAGGGTTTTAAAAGACGGTTTCGAGCATGCTTATGACATAAATTCTTACATTAATTATAATACAGAAAATAAATACATTAAATAAAATTGGGATTTTACACCCTCAGACTTACATGTTAGCTTCGCGAGATTTAACTAAATCGGTTTTTAGTGGTAACTCGACTCGATCTATAATGCAAATATGAAACTGCCCTTGAAAAAGGATTTAAAAGCAAATTGAATTGATTAATTGATTATGGTGTAGTGAAGTTGGTCAAATTGGTCGGTCATGCAAAACGAGGCTGGTACTCGGAAGGATCCGAGCTTACGTGGTCGAAAGTTCAAGCACGTAGGCGCCAAAAAGTAAGAGCGTGGTCTTAGAATGCAAAGGGAGAAGAGAAGGGCGGACACTCGCGTGAGAAATATGTGAGACCGAAGGTCTCTATTTATACTAATCACGGAATTAGGGTTTAGGAAAGGAGAGAAATATCCGGAAATAACCGATTTAGGTTAAACACGGAAATTTGGACAAAAAGAAAGCCTTGAGGAAAAGGCGCAGCAGGTGCTGCGTCCCTTGGAAGAGGCGCAGCACTTGCTGCGTCCTTTCCTCAGCGGGTTCCTCCTGCGCAAGAAAGCGCGTTTGACAGCCTGTCGTATTTTAGGCATAACTTTCTCTACAAGACTCGGAATAAGGTGATTTTGGTGGCGTTGGAAAGCTAAGAGAAAGATCTAGAACTTTATGTGAAATAGGCCTGACCCAAAAAAGTCGTTATCACCTCGTAAAACGGGCCTAAAGGTTGGGTTATCATTTTAGCTAAATGAAATGCACATTTTGTAAAGTAAATTTTAAGTTTAGCCCAAAGAAGTGACATGGGACTTAAAATGAGATATACTCATGACATTTTATGACATCCTAACCTTAGGTAGACAAGCACATTGCTTTGACTCGGGATTTGATGGTTTTAGGAAATGAAGACGGTTTTTGACCCAGACTCCAAATGTAATCTAATTACTGCCAAAACGACCGTGATGACACCTAGATGACAATTATGAGGTAGACACAAGTGTTTGAGTTAACTTTTATTAACCGATTTACGAAACGTCATAAAATCGCGACATATGCTAGACATGCGGCCTAATCATCACTGGGTGTTTGGCGGGTGGTGCAGAAATGAGGTATCTACAGAGCCTCCACTTTGACAGAGGGTTGGACAAGGCGAAAGTCAAAGTATAGACCTCAGGTCAATCGAAGATTACAACCTGACGACTATGGCGACGCGAGGCGGTTCAAGGGGTCTGAACCAAGGACCTGTCGTCGGGAACATTTTAGAGTCTGTCTACTATCGGGGAGGGTCGTTTAAAGTCCATTAAACTACGTAAGGAAGCTTGCCAGCCATAAGAAAAGACCATACCTAAGACTTCTTCCTCGAGACATTTCCGGAGTTGTGTAAGAACTAAGATTAAGCGTAGGAGCTAAGGGTAAGCATAGGAGCTAAGGGTAAGACCTAAAAGATATATAAGGATTGTGCTAGGGTGTGGGACCTAAAGGAAAGCATCGATGGGAAGGAGGCCAAATATAAGTTCAACTTAAGGGGTAATCAAGGTTTGAGTGTAAGAACTCTAAGTAAGTGATGATCCTAAAGGAATATGATCCTAAAGGAAAAGGTGATCCTAAAGAAATATGATCCTAAAAGGAAAAGGTGATCCTAAAGGAATATGATCTTAAAGGGTATAAGTATGTGAACTCTAGGGGGTTTCTAAAGAGCTAGGTGTATGAACATGGGTATATGAACCTAAAAGTGACGACTGGTATGGGAACTTAAAGGCTTATGAACCTAAGAGGAATTGGGATCCTAGGGTTAAGTTTAGGAACTACTGGGTTACTAATTCTTATTTTAAACGCGTGCGTTTAAGCTTTCTGAGGTATGAGAACTCCAAAAGGATTTATAGCTTTATGAACCTAAAGATGTTGGTGTGGGAGCTTAAAGGTTTATGAACCTAAAGGAAGCCATTTTAGGGATCTAAGAATCTAGGGGGTAAGAATCCTAACTTTGGGTTTACAAACCTAAGGAAGGAGGCTCTGGTTTGTGAACTTCTGGAGAACGACACCTTTGCCGAACTCTGTGAGGAAACAAAAATGTCAAGGGTAGCAGCATATAAGCGGGAACTGCTGGGGAAGCTGCTTGGGTCGGTTTCAAACAAACTTCGATAAGTCTTGGGGTTGATGTTGGTCTCCACGTATTGAGAGGGATGATTGTCTGTCTGTGTACTCTCGTTGGGGGAACATAATCGGGAACTTGTCTCCATGTCTTGAGAGGGAATATCTATCCGTGTACTCTCGCTGGGGGAACGTAATTGAGAACTGATCTCCATGTCTCGAGAGGGAAAGTCTATCCATGTACTCTCGCTGGGGGAACAGAATAGAGGTTTGTCGAAACACCTGTCAAAGAATATTCGCTCGTTGTGGCAAGCGAGGTCTTGATAAAGTACTGCTTCTGATACTTACCTGCATGGTTAGTAGCCACACAAGAATGCAATCAAATATATGCACGTAAGAGATTATCATATGGACTTCGAATGAGGAAACACATAGGTTTTGCAAAAGTTGTTTCTTTATAAAAGTCGTTTAAAACTTGTTCAAAGAAGTTTGTCGTTTGTAATGTGTTATGCATACTCAAATGGGCTTTAGACATAGGACTTGACATGACACAAATCTACTAGGACGCGGGGCGAAATGTAGACTTAGGTTTGACAGACGCGACACTAACTTAGATTTGACGCTACACAGTGATGACCTTGACAGACTTTATTTAAGTATGCGCAACCCCTAGCCAAGTGTGGGTGAAAATGCGTATTAGTTCCAAAGGTAGAATAATTGCAAAGGGCGCATATAAAGGCAAGGCATGAGTCATGGATCAGCTGTCTACTTGGATGTCTTCATCGTTTGCTGTAGAAGAGACTCCTCTCGAGGCACGATAACTTGGAGAATCAATCTAAGATCCTTGCCATTGTCCGGACTGAGCACTAGCTAGACTTAATAAGAGAGGAATAAAGGAAGGGTGGCATCTCGGAAGAGAAGCCCCCAGGATGAGGAGATGACTCTGGAATTTGGTAAAAAAGAGACTGGGCGACAAGAAGGAGCCCACAGTATAGAGGTGTTGGTTGTGGAAGGTATGTTAATTAAGGTTGGAAGGTTGAAATAGAGGTTGAAAGTTGGGATGGTTGTGTCCTTGAGGACTGCCTACGTATTCACGTGAAGTGAAACCAAACCAGATCGTAGTTCTGAGGTTTGATTAATTTTGTTTGGGTGTTGTGGTTGTATCCTTCTTGTGTAAGAAAAGACTGCCTACGTATCCACCTGAAAAGGTGAAATCAAACCATGCTCGTAGTTCAAGTGTGTGCCTAAGCTTATGTTGTTAGGACCTTAAAGTGCGTGGGTCACAAGTGTATATTCCTTTGGTGACTCGAAGAATTGATTTGAGATAACTCCCTCTGATCATAGACCAAAGAGGTATAACTAATTTTTTAAAAATTTCCTTGTCGTGTGAGGACACATAGAAGTGGACCCTAAGGATGAATTGGGTATGTCCCGTTCCGGGTAGCAAAGTATTTGAAAACCCCGTGTCTGGGTCAAGGTGAAACTGGACTGGATATTTGGAATTTGGAGCTCGGTAATAAGAGGCTTTTATGAACAAATCTCTGGAGCTTTGATTTTATGGAGTTAAGGCTTAATGGGGTTATGGCTTGTAATGTGGCTTAGAAATGGAGTCTCTTGGCTTGATGTAGCCTGAGCACATAAAGGTAGGTTAAAATGACGTGGGTTCAAGTTTCCATGTCTTGGCCCTAAAGGATAGGTATCTTTGACGAGGTTGAGAGGATTCTCAAAATTCCTAACTATCTCCCTAGTAACGGTCTCGAGAAGGACTTAGGGTGTATAAAATGTGAAAGGCTAAGTGAGGGTGCTAGCTGACCATCTCGATTGGTGTCTTGATTCTTTATAGACTTCAGCAGTATTTCGTATTTGATTTTAGGTTTGTTCTTGATTCAGATTCAGATTCTTGGTCTAGAATATATCTCGGCTTCTTGCTCAGATTTTTGAATCGGTTTTTTGAGGATAACTTTGACTTTTGATATTGACTTGCTTGATTGAGCCTTTTTCTTTTGACTCTTTTGTCTTGGATTACGGGCATAATCGTGGCCTTGGATATTGACCTCAGTTTCCCTTGATTGAGCCTTTTGTCTTTCATCATGGCTCGTATCGTCTTAGATGGACTTGGGTTGGTCTTTTGATGTGAAACGGGTTGGTCTTTAGTAACACGGGTTGTTTATTGTCGGGAATGGGCTTGCCTTCCGTCATGGATCGTTAACAAGGGAGATGGTCTGGATTCGTCCTAGAATCTCTTGAGATAGGCTCGTACTAAACTGGGGTTATAATGAGGTTTCTATTGCCAGACATGGAATAGGTAAGGGAAATGAACACGGAGTTTCAGGTCCTCTACAACATAGAACGGAACATTACTTAAATGCACTCACATTGACTGACATGCGTTGTCGTTATTATTATTTTTTAACAAAAAAGTCTCAAATCAATTCTTGTTGTCACAGGAGAAGGTAAAGGAAGAGATAGGATAGAATATGTGGAGTAAAAATTGAATTTTTATTGAAATGAATAATGAATGTACTTAACATAGACTCGAGAAGACATGTGACTCGTGGGACAGGCCCCAGGTTGTCACTAGGAATGAAAATGGACATGAAGAGAGATACTAGAACAATTGGGCAAAGAAAGCCTAAGACTCGGACTCGGACCCAGACTTTGACTCGATCTTAGATCTAGACTCGTAATCATCGACCCATGCTTGAACATTTTCTCTTCCAGCAACTGGCTTCGACATCCGGCTTTGAGCATTCACCCATTTGAGCACCTCATCCTCATCATTGGGACCATTGGAAGGGTAACAGTTAAGAAGAGTTTCTTGATAAGTGGTATATCCATGAGGATTGCCTAAGCTATCTTGTGGGTTAAAAGTTGAGAGGGACAACTTCCCGTTTTCAATCATATCTTGGATCACATGCTTGAGCTTATAGCACATCTCAGTATCGTGTCCTTTGCCCCTGTGATACCGGCAATAGACATTCTCATCCCAGAATTTAGCCTTCTTTTCTGTATCAGGTGTAGGACCGATAGGTTTCAACATTCGTCGTTCTATGAGTCTATGAAGGGCATCGGTGTATGTAATATCAATGTTGGTAAATTTCCTAGGGGGTGTATCCTTCTTCTCGGAAGCCTTTGTGAATGACCTTGAAGAGTTGTTAGGTTTCTTTGATGAAGGCTCTATGAGGTTGCCTTTGTTGATTTTGATTCTTGGATGAGAAGAACTAGAGATAAATTGCTCATTTTTTGCTTTCTTCTTAGGACTGTCAAGTTGAGGGTTTGTCTGGACACTTTTCATTTTGAGAGGTTGGGCATCAAGCTTCTTACCCATTTCGGCGAACTGGTTTTCTATGTTGGAAAGCCGAGAGTTTAGGCTATCAATAGCTCCCTCTATTTTGGAAAATTTTTTGTTGATGGCAATGGAAAGCATGAGCATTTCACTTTGGATATCGTCATCTTCGAGGACATTGATTTCTTCATCGTCACGAGGATTGAGGAGATGAGAACAGTCTAGAGATGATTCTTTGTCATGTTTAATGATATTAGACCTAAGAGGGTCGATTTCCTTAGATTGCGCGACAGAAGGTGGCTTAGGAAGCTTGCCTTCTTCGATCATATCTTGGATGGTGTGTTTCAAGAGAAAACACTCTTCAATACCATGGCCTCTACCTTGGTGATATAAGCATTATTTGTTGCCCTTCCAGAGGTTCACCTGTTTCTCTAATAGTGGATCCGGAGTCGGCCCTATTGGATGTAGCTTGCCTTGGGCAAAGAGCCTCTTCAAAGCATCGGCATAAGACATGCCTAAATCGGTAAGCACCCTTTGATGCCTTCCAAGTTTCCTTTCAGCTGTTTTCGGCTTTCTAGGACGATGGTTATTGTAAGAGGTAAGCTTTGGACGACCTATACTAGAGGTTTCTCTAGGTGGTGTGTACTTTTTCTCCATTCTATTCTCGAGGGTGAGGACGCGAATGCTCAAATTTTCCACTGTAGCTTGAACTCCTAGGACCATGGCATAAACGTCTTGGAGAGACACGATGATTGTGGCTTGTTCTGCTTCGTGACCCTGCTGAACGCCAGAACTTGCTGGATTCCTACTCGACAAAAATGACGCGCATTACAACTCGATTTGACATAGGATCACGCATACTAAGGCAACAAATAAAGGAAGGGACAAGATGATAAATCTAGACTTGACTTGTGAATTCGTGAAACGTCGTGAGTGACTTCTCGTGTTTGAATTCACGGTGCTTGAATATAATTTTAGACTCGAGTGTTGACTTTGACGGACTGACCCTCATATGACTGACTTTATTGACGGGATTGATGACACATGTTAATTCAAATTTGTGTTGTTTAAGATAGACTTGACTCGAGGTTCGGGTATGTGTGTCCCGAACGTGTCATTAGGAGAATTCATGAAACGGATATTGGAATGACTCGATGTGTTAGCCCCGAGTGTGTGAGTCGAGGTGTGGAAATGTTTAGATCCTAATTGAGTTGGGGTAGGGAGTCCAAAATGACGGCGTGACGCCTTAGGACTTGACTTGAATTTTGAAAAGACCCAAAATGTAAAGGAAGACGGGTTCATGACTCGACGGAGTTCCGACTAGGACATAGTCGGTTTGAATTTTGACTCTAACTTAGCCCAATTGAATTTACATATTTACATTTACATGGTTGGAAAATATTTTGGTTAAAACATTTTTTTTTTGGATTCTTTTTTGTTTTTTTTTTCTTTCGTTTTTTTTTTGTTTTTTTTTTTTCGTTTTGTATTTATTTTTGAAATGGGTTTTAGGCCCGAAGTTTGACTCGACATATGGATAGAGTTTAGGCTTATTTTGCGCAATTTTGAAAATATTTATATTTTGAAAAGGATTTTATTTTACAAAATGGTTTTGTTTACAAAATGGTGATCACATATGATACAAACATATATACAGGCATTATAATGGGATGCTGAGTGCATTTAAAAGGGTTTTGGTTTAAAGGGTGGGTTGTCATACCAAACAATCAAACCCGGGGTCTGTGGAGAGGCTCGTACCAAACAAGAGTAAGGCCGATTCCTAGTTTATTTCCTCAAGTAGTGAAAGTCCTTGATACAAACAAGAGTAAGTACCATGGTATGGATGACGCCAATCGCTATCCATCCTTAGGCACAAATAAGAATTAGGACCGTTTAGACGGGACGATTGGTCGAATGGGTTGGATTGGGCCTAGGAAGGCCGAATGAAACGATCTAGGAAGACCGAGTTATGAAAACCGACAATTGTCTTGTACAAACTATTCCCTAACCTTGTTCAAGTTTCACCCTTTTGGCTACACGTAAGTGTATTATCCCCAGTGAGTCGCCAAAGCGTGGACATGGGCCACGGGGGCGCTTGGGAACAAGCGTTTGCATTTGTGGAGTCGCCACCAATTTATTGTGGAAAATTGGAAACCGTTCGAATACCTCGTGCCATGTCAAGACACAAAGTAGTGACATGAACACTAAGCACTCGTCACCCTTAGCATTCTATGTCTAGAATGACTCTCGTGGATTCCAATGGACACGGATGTTCACAGAGATCTGGAGTAAGAGGTGAGGGTACGTATTAGGAAGCTCTTTTGATCGAACACCTAATCATGCCCGCCTCTATAGCGGCCTCTACTAATGATTAGGGAAATTGTCTATATTCGATATGTCGTCGATTATATGCATGCAATGCAACATCCATTCGATTAATCCTAGCATGTGAGAATTAACTAAGTCGGTGAACAAGTAATAGCACATAAATTGGGGTCGAAGTGAATGTTAGATTAATTACATGTGAATGCCAAGTAAATAAATCATACATAATAAATACGAATAAGAAATAAAGTACAATTGATAAACTTGAATTTACGTCATAAACATGCCCAAAAGAGTTTTAGAAATAAAATAAATGAATAAATGAAAATTAGAAAATTGGAAAAAAAAATAAGGAAATTGGAAATTGATTTAAATTAGGAAATTTGGAAAATAAGGAAATTTGAAGAAAAGGAAAATTTGGAAAATAAGGAAAATTTGGAAATTTGGAAAATATGGAAATTATGGTGATAATAAGAATAATGGTTAATTAAAATCCTAATTAGAAACCCTACGTCAAAACGAGAAGAGTTCAGAGGCAGAAACCACCTCAGAACAGGCGCAACATCTCCGCGTCCTCTGGAAGAGGCGCAGCACTTCCTGCGTCTGTTCTTGAGTTGGGTTTTTGAAAGTCGACTTGCGGTTTGTTAATGTTCGTTGGTTAATTTACATTGATTTATTGATTGGTAACTCGAGTAGAAGTAATTAATTGATTTACATGCATCTGGGATCGTCATGAAGTGAAAGAAAACAATTTAAAACGAATTATTATAAGTTAGATATTATTTACGATGTTGGAATTGATTTATTTATAAACTTGAAGTTAATGGTGGAAACAAAGGATTACGAATTGATGAAGAAAACGATTTAAAACATGTATCAAAAACGAAATCAAGGGACTTGATATGAACGAATCGAATCTCTAAAATCCGAGTTTGAATTTGTGAAGAAAACCCACAAATATTAATTATAAGGGATTTAAGTCGAAAATTATTGAAATGGATTCATAAAAACTAATTTGAAAATTATTAGGTGAAATAAGGGAAAGAACGAAGAAAGAAAAATAAAAGACGAAAGGAACAAAAACCCGAGGAAGAAGAAGAAGTGCATCAACTGAAAGCAGCCCCTGGAAGAGGCGCAAAGACCTTTTCGAAGGCGCATCGGATTGATGCGATTCTTCCCACGTCGATCTGTGTTACTTAGTTAAAAAGGGTTTTAAAAAACGGTTTCGAGCATGCTTATGACATAAATTCTTACATTAATTATAATATAGAAAATAAATACATTAAATAAAATACATTAAATAAAATTGGGATTTTACACCCTCAGACTTACATGTTAGCTTCGCGAGATTTAACTAAATCGGTTTTTAGTGGTAACTCGACTCGATCTATAATGCAAATATGAAACTGCCCTTGAAAAAGGATTTAAAAGCAAATTGAATTGATTAATTGATTATGGTGTAGTGGAGTTGGTCAAATTGGTCGGTCATGCAAAACGAGGCTGGTACTCGGAAAGATACGAGGTTACGTGGTCGAAAGTTCAAGCACGTAGGCGCCAAAAAGCAAGAGTGTGGTCTTAGAATGCAAAGGGAGAAGAGAAGGGTGGACACTCGCGTGAGAAATATGTGAGACCGAAGGTCTCTATTTATACTAATCACGGAATTAGGGTTTAGGAAAGGAGAGAAAGATCCGAAAATAACCGACTTAGGTTAAACACGGAAACTTGGACAAAAAGAAAGCCTTGAGGAAAAGGCGCAGCAGGTGCTGCGTCCCTTGGAAGAGGCGCTGCACTTGCTGTGTCCTTTCCTCAGCGGGTTCCTCCTGCGCAAGAAAGCGCGTTTGACAGCCTGTCGTATTTTAAGCATAACTTTCTCTACAAGACTCGGAATAAGGTTATTTCGGTGGCGTTGGAAAGCTAAGAGAAAGATCTAGAACTTTATTTGAAATAGGCCTGACCCAAAAAAGTCGTTATCACCTCGTAAAATGGGCCTAAAAGTCGGGTTATCATTTTAGCTAAATGAAATGCACATTTTGTAATGTAAACTTTATGTTTAGCCCAAAGAAGTGACATGGGACTCAAAATGAGATATACTCATGACATTTTATGACATCCTAACCTTAGGTAGACAAGCACATTCCTTTGACTTGGGATTTGACGGTTTTAGGAAATGAAGACGGTTTTTGACCCAGACTCCAAATGTAATCTAATTACTGCCAAAACGACCGTAATGACACCTAGATGACAACCATGAGGTAGACACAAGTGTTTGAGTTACACTTTATTAACCGATTTACAAAACGTCATAAAATCGCGACATATGCTAGACATGCGGCCCAATCATCACTGGGTGTTTGGCGGGAGGTGAAGAAATGAGGTATCTACAGTTTGGTTCAACATAGTTTGTGTTAAGACCAATTTAGCCTGGTCTAATTGTAACCTAGCCTGGCCTTATTAGGCTGATTGGGGCAACCAGAGTCCGGGAAAGTATAGTTATTATTTGACAGGAGAAGAACATCAGAGGATAAATATTTGTTAAGGTCCGGGAAGAAAAGCCTGATAAGAAATTAAGATAGCTTGATGGAACTCTCCAAGAAGACGGCTGATCAGCAAGCAAGCAAGACAGTTATACACATGCCCTATCATCACGGAAGACCAAGTCCAACTCTAAGAATAGTATATTTCCACGTACCAGATCGTGCAAAGGAATATAAGCCAAAGTTTGTTGAAGAAGACTGGATCAAGCGGAAAAATAGGAAATGTGCCCTATTTTCTAGCTAACAACTGAAAACGGTCAAGAAGAAAGTTGGGTGGCATCCAACGTTAATTTTTGAAGAGTATAAATAGCACTATTAAACATTTGTAAAGGATATAGGGTTTTTTTCTCATTATTCTCTACTGAATACTCATACTTACATACAAGATTTGTAATCGGCTTATCAAAGGAATACAATAACACTATCTATATTTAATCTCCATCTATAATTCTTCTATAATTTTATCCCTAATTTACAGAACTAGATACCCTTTTTTCACAATAATTAGGCATGATCCCTTCAGGGAGAATCCTGCTAAAACAATTGGCGCCCACCATGGGGCATCTAGTTCATTAATCAAAAAAAAAATTTCCTTTTTCATTCTTCATTTAATATTCACATACAAAAATGGTAGAACTCACCCTAGAACAACAATTGGCATTTTTGCCTTGGCTAAGATTAAAGACTTGGAGACAATTCAAGAAAAGGCAATGACGGAGTTTGAAATCGAGATCGAAGGAATCGAGTCTAACTCGAAAAAGAAATTGGAAAATCGGGCTTGGGCTCTAAGACCAGATTCGAACCAGGAACCCCATTCTCATCCATTATCAAAAATATTGACTTTTCCAATTTTGGAACTCCGGAGAAGGATACCTCATCCGGCACCCAAATCATCCCCAATGATGAAACAAACAAAACTGAAGCAGCAATAATGATGGCTATGCTTCAGGAAATTCAAAAACTCCACAACAAAATAGAAAATATACCTGGAGTACCAGACCCTGTGGCTGAAGTAGAAGTTGACAGCTTCGCTGACTCACCCTTTGCAGATGAAATTGCAAAAATTGATCTCCCCAAGAAATTTACCGTCCCATCCATGAGAACCTATGATGGGACCTCTGATTCACAAAATCACGTTGCATATTCAAAAAAAAAGATGTTAGCCGCCTCAATACCCAGTGAACTCAGGCAGGTCTGCATGTGTAAAGGCTTTGGTACAACCCTAACCGGAGCAGCATTACAATGGTTCATCAATCTCCCAAATGGAAGTATCAAGAATTTTGCAGAATTGGTCAATGCCTTCAATCAACAATTCGCAAGCAGCAGAGACATGGCCAAGAGACCCAGTAACCTGTTCAGGGTAAAGCAACTTCCTGAAGAATCTCTCAAATAATTCCTGGCAAGATTTGTCAAAGAGAAGGTAGCCATTCCCAGGTGTGACGAAGAGACAGCAGTAGAAGCCTTCAGGCAAGGAGTCTGCCGCGGTGAGTGACATCTATGCAGAATTAACCAAAAAAGCCTGCCCAACCTTTGCCACTGTTCAATCCATCGCCTTAGAACATGTCAGATTGGAGGAAGATCTCAACTTCAGAACAAATTCGTCCGGAGGAAAGCAAGGCTATGGACACACTAACATTAAAAGCTCCTACCAGAAAGGAGGCAACCCCAGATCAGCACCCTATTCCAGGCCTGAACGATCTGAAGTCAACATGGCACAAGAACACAAAGGTAACCTTTCTAGCCTACCAACTATTCCTGAATATAACTTTTCTATAAATACTGCAGGATTAATCAAACGCCTGGAGAGCTTGGGGGACACGGTCAGATGGCCCAAAAAATCCGACAACCCCAGGAAAGATCCAACGAGATGGTGTGACTTCCACCAGGACATCGGGCACACCACAGAAGAATGCATCCAACTCAGGAAACAAGTAGCATACCTCCTAAAGAAAGGTTATCTGAAGGACTTAATCCAGCAGCCAAAGAACAAAGATGAAGGACAAAACAAGAGAGATTCAGGGAATGGCAGAGATCCTCCTCCTCCTCCCCCCATCTATGAAGTCAAGTTCATAAATGGAGGATCGAAATCGTGGTCGACCACCCAGCTCGGCTGCAAAAGAATATCCAGGAGTCTAGACTTGACCCCCTCTTATATCTAAGTCATTTACGCTATTACTTTTGATGACTCGAGACTTGCAGGGAATATCGATCTACACCATGATGACTTGGTAATTACCATGCAAATTGGCACAGCTAAGGTATCAAGAATCCTGATAGACGGGGGCAGTTCAATCAATTTGGTAATGCTTGACGTCCTCAAAGCTATGAAGATAGATGAAGAGAACATCATCAAGAAATCCAGCATCCTGGTTGGGGTCAGCAGAGAAACAAAGAACACCCTGGGAGAAATTAGCCTGCCAACCTATGTGGAAGACGTGGCTTCATATGAAAGATTTGGGGTAATGGATTGCTTATCCTCATATAACGTAATCCTGGGCAGACCATGGATCCACAACATCAAAGCAATCCCATCAACATACCATCAATGTGTGAAAATACCAACCGAATGGGGGATAACCACCATCAGGGGAGAACAAAGGACGGCTCAGGAATGCTACACCCAGGCTTTGAAACCCTCAAAGTCAGGTAAGTCCCTTGCATAGCAATTAAAGTCACCTGGGATTTCGTGTCAACATTGAAGATGAGGATTTGCTTCCGGTTACTTTATCGCATTTGTACTCAACAAATCCTCATTGTTGGTATCATGATTACAAAGATTTGCTTCCGCTTACTTTATCGCATTTGTACTCAACTTGATTGAAGTCACCAAAAACTATGGATTTCGTGTCAACATTGAAGATGAGGATTGGTTGAGTCCTAGCGATAATGGTGACGATGCCGCTACTGGCGTCGAAGTTGCTGATATGGGAGTTGCGGAGGTTGGCCCTATTCAACCTCCTCGTACACCATGATAGGCTTGAGCTGGAATTGTAGGGGTTTAAATGATACGCTCTCCCCTACAATTCCTAAGTTAAGAGCGTTATTAAGTAGTAATAAGTATGATTTTTTTATTTCTAGCGGAAACTAAGTGTAGTGTCCATCATGTAAGCTCATTATTTCGTTCATCTGGTTTTATGGAGTCTGTCAGGGTTGATTCTCTTGGAGCCTCAGGTGGGCTGTGGGTTGGTTGGAAGAAGGGTCTAAAAATGAAAAGTGTTGTAGTTTCTAGTAATTTCATTATCTTCCTGGTGGAAGAATATAATAGCTTACCATGGTACTTGATCCTCTTCTATGGTGAACCGAATAGTTTACTAAGGTTGCCGGTTCTCAAAGAGCTTTCGACTTGGATTGAATCTTTTGTGTACCCATTCATTATTTTTGGTGACTTCAATCAAGTTGAGTACAAATGCGATAAAGTAAGAGGAAGCAAACGACTAATTGCAGGGGCTAATAGTTTCAATTGCTGGAAAATTGATAATGAGCTTATGGACATCCCATTTAAGGGGCCAAGGTTTACGTGGTGCAACAACCGAAAGGGAAACAAAAGAGTTTATGAACGTATTGATAAAGGGCTTGGTTCCAAAGAGTGGTTACTTAATTTTCCATACACTAGAGTTAAGTATTTTCCAATCCAGCTTTCTGATCATGCTCCTGTTGAGCTCAATCTCCATCTGATCAAACGCCCTTCAAAAAAACCCTACAAACTAGAATGTTGGAATTTGGATAATGAAGAATGTTTGGGTCTTATTCAGAACACATGGAGGACACGTGTTAGGGGTTCGCCTACTTTTCGTCTCATGAGAAAGATTGCGGCAATCAGGTATGAATTGAAACACTGGTCCTTTGAAAAAAGGTTGCAATGGAATAGAAAATGGGAAGACTATGATGAAAAATTAGAGGCTGCGATGGATGTGGCTATTAACGAAGGTAATGAGGAACAATACAATAAGGTTCATGAGAAACTAAAAGAATTTGCTTTAGCAGCAGCGATGTTCTAGAGGAAGAGAGCAAAACTTAAATGGAACGTTGATGGGGATACTTGTACAAAATATTTTTTTAATTGGGTTAAGGGTCGATCTGGGCATAATTTTATTCTCGGGGTAAAATTGAAAGATGATACTTGGACTTTTGATGAGAATCAGGTGGGTGAGCTTTTCTTTAATCACTTCTATAAAATCTTTAACCCGGGGAATGAGGAGGCCGTTGGAGCAAATATAGAAGGGGAGTCAAGTAGCTCTAATCTTTTCCACAATGTCGATGTTCGGGTCAAGGATGACGATGTCGATTTTCTTAAGAAGCTTTTCTCGGCTAAGGATGTCAGGCGTGCTATGTTTCAGCTAGGGCCGTTAAAGTCGCCTGGACCGGATGGTATCCCAGCTGCGTTTTTTCAGAGATGTTGGCATGTTGTCAAGGACGATGTCATTAATGCTGCTTTATCCGCTCTTAATTCAGGTTTTATCTCCAAAGAAATGAATAGAACTTTTATTACGCTTGTTCCAAAATGTGAGAGTCCAGAGTCAGTAGAAGATTACCGCCCTATCAGTCTCTGCAACGTTATTATGAAAATCATCACTAAGTGTATCGCTAATAGGCTTGCAAGGGTTATGGGGTATCTTGTGGAGGACTCTCAAAATGCCTTTGTTCTGGGAAGACATATTAGTGATAATGTTCTCTTGGCTCACGAAACAATTCACAACATCAACAGTCATAAAAAAGGTCGCCATGGAATCTATATGCAATCCGGGCAACTTGTCCCCAACAATATTAGCATGATATTTACCTCGTAGAAACGCCCTACTCAAAGCTATTTGAGTTTGACTTTTCATAATATATCAACCGCGTCGACAACTCGACAGGATAAGTCTTCCCTTAGTTGATCACTAGAAGTTACGTTTAGATGCATCCAATATTTCTCATCCGATATCCTATACTCTCTCGAACTGATCTGTTATAAGCTCCCCAATCATGGGAGAGAATAATTGTGTCTGGAGTGGTAAGATTGACACCATAAAATAGTTTGCTTAGATGTTCAAGCAACGGATCGTCCATATTGACTGCATACATTTAGAAACACAATTGTAAGCAACCAAACACAATTAATTATGTCTGGAGTGAGTAAGTGTTAAGACGATATGAGGGGAACATTATGTTTGTATTGCATTGGCCAATTGGCTTATATAATTACATAGATGGGCTCATATAATGGGCCTTGATAATATCGCGTCATATAATCGTATCAATATATTCCTAATACACCCCCCCCCCCCCCCTCCTCAAGGTAGAGCATGGAGATCAAGAATGCTCAGCTTGCGAAGAAGGTAATTAAATTGCGGAGTGCCCAAAGCCTTTGTGAAAACATCAGCCAGCTGCTCGTGAGTAGACACATGGGCTGGTTTTATCAAGCCTTCAACAATCGCATCATGAACAAAATGGCAGTCGATTTCAATGTGCTTCGTGCATTCATGAAAAACGGGATTACGGGCAAGATGTAATGCCGACTGACTATCACAAACAAACTCATAGGAAGAGTTAAAGAGACGTCCAGACTGACCAAGAGACCTTTGAGCCATTTTAACTCAGAGACTAGAGCAGCCATAGACCTATACTCAGCTTCAGCGGAAGAAAGAGAGACGGTATGTTGCTTCTTGGTCTTCAAAGAAGTCGGGGAAGCACCAAGGAGCACAAACAAACCTGTAACCGACCGACGAGTCAAAGGATCACCACCCCATTCGGAATCGCACCAACCAGAGATGGAAAAAGCACTATCAGAGCGCGGAAGAATGCCTTGGCTCGGACTATCCTTTAGGTACCGAACAACACGCAAGGCTGCAGTCATATGGTCTTATCGCGGCTTATTTAAGAATTGAGAGAGGACATGTACAACATAACACAAATCTGGTCTAGTGACAGCAAGGTAAACCAGTCGCCAAACGAGGCGATGATAGGGCTCAACATCGTCTAAAAACGGACCATCTGCAACCCCGAGTTTGTGGTGTTGCTCGATAGGTGTGGAAAATGGTTTCGCACCAAGTAAGCCTATCTCATAAATAATATCAAGTGCATATTTTCCCTGATTAAGATAAATACCCTCAGCACTATGAGCCACCTCAAGACCAAGAAAATATTTTAACGGCCCCAAATCTTTCATATGAAAACAGTTCCCCAAATATGTCTTGAAAGCAGCGATAGCAGAAGCGTCATTACCAGCAATGACGAAGTCGTCAACATAAATAAGAACGAAAAGACGTACCTCACCATGCGCGTAAGAAAATAAAGAGTAATCTGAATACGACTGATGAAAACCATATTCTCGGAGAGACGTAGCGAGCTTGGCAAACCAACAACGAGGTGCCTGACGGAGACCATTGTAATACTCCGTATTTATAAGTCTCGGGGTACTCTATCGAGTAGGCCTTACTCTGTCGAGTAAGGGTAAGTTGCGAAATAGAATAGTTTCTGACCTGTTGGGTACTCGATCGAGTAGCTGGGGTACTCGATCGAGTAAGGGGGTACTCGATCGAGTACCTTGGGTACTCGATCGAGTGTCCGGTTTTACGGGGAGTTTTCTCGGGTTTTGTTAATTATGCGATTAAGGTATTTAAGTATCGTCGTCATTGTTTTAAATAACTTTTACAAAACCTAAAACCCTGTTTAAGAGAGAAAGCAACAAGTTCATCTTCCTAATCGCATTCTTAGCAATTCCCGGAGTTCAGACGGTCAGTTCTTGTCGTTATTCGTATCGTTGAGTTCCTTGCGTCGAGGGTAAGATCTACGTACCCTTTTTATTGTTTTTCCCTTGATTTGGTTAAACCCTAATTTAGAGATTGGGGGTTTTTGTGTGTAGTATGTGATGTGTAGCCTCTATGTGTTATATGATAGGAGGAGGGTTCGTAGAAGAGGCTTTTTGATCATTTGTTGATACCGTCACTGTTGTGCTTTCGGTAGGATTTCCTACTCAGTATTAGTCCCATAATGGGATATTGGTGATGTGTTGTATTTGGTTGTTTGATATAATGATTGTCTTTGTGTTTGTGGTTGTGATTCTTGTTGATGGTTCTCGAGATGCGTTCTCGGTGAGTGGGGTCACTTGCGGGAGTGACTTCACGCCCTAGTTTCGCCCTTCGTGGAACCCGCCACGGAAGGGATGTGCACATTAATGGACAGGGTTATCGCTCACTATGTGGAGCGGGGATTTGGTGGGTACGGTGCGGTCCCCATCTGGCGGTGGTCCGGTGGACGGTCGGGATTGAGATGATGGGAGTTGGTTGGTTGTGTGTGTGTGTGTGTGTGACAGTTAAGTCGTCTGTTTATCTTATTATTGTTATACATATTGATTGTGTGATTAGATCGACCCGGTGTTGTTTTGTAAACTGCGGTGATCCATTCGGGGATGGTGAGCAGATATTGAGCAGGTATTGAGATGAGTACTGGGATAGCTGGGATGCCACGACATGATGATAGGAGTCTTCGTCGTAGCCTTTAGTTTATTTACATTTGATTAGACAGTCGATTTGAAATAATGTATCGTGCTTTTGGTTTGGTTTGAGGATTGTATTTATTCACTAAATATTTATAATAAACATTGTTTCTTTATTGTTGTTTGATTATCATTGCCTCGGATAACCGAGATGGTAATGTCTTCATACCGGAGTGGTCCTGGTAAGGCACTTGGAGTATGGGGGTGTTACAAATGGTATCGGAGCGACGATCCCGAAACTCGTAACCAATGAACTTAATGAACATAGGGAGTCAATTAAAATGAACCCGGGGTAAAAGTTGTAGGAGCTAGTGCAAAGGCTTGGGAGACGTCCTAAAGTCGCAGGGGTCGCCCTACAACTTTGAACCGGTCACATGGGGGAACTGTTTGTCGAGTCGTATGTGTGTTTGGTTAACTTGTTTACGAATGTGATGGAATGTGTTAATTGTTGGATGTTGAAGTAGAAAGTTGAGCATGTGAAAGAAAATGGTGATATGAGGAAACTTGTTGATGAGATGATAACATGTTGGATGATTTACAATGTGGCATTTAATAACATGATGAAATGGTTTCGTAGATAGTAGAAAAGATGCGTAGTATGCTTATTATGATATAATGTGGTTTATAAAGTTTAGCATGTTAGCATATGACGTAACATGCGGGTAGCTTCTATGAATTAGTGTTACTCGATCGAGTGAGACTGACTCGATCGGGTGGGTTTTGGCGATTTTGAGTCCAGAATCGAGTTTTGGGGCACTCGATCGAGTAACTAGGGGTACTCGATCGAGTAGGGGGTCACTCGATCGAGTAGCCTAGATACTCGATCGAGTAGGTAAGAGATCGAAGGTCTTTTTGGGTTTGGAGTTTGGGTACTCGATCGAGTACGTGGGGCACTCGATCGAGTATCCCGTTACTCGATCGAGTGTGTTTGGGAACTCGATCGAGTGGGTTCTGGGCAGCGTGTTTTCGTGTTTTGAGGTTTAGTACGTGTGTTTATGTTTACCCTTTCTTATATAGCTTCAAGATGCCGCCCAAGAGAACTGCTTTGTATGCGAGAGCTGAGCTTATGACCGTGGATGACATCGTTAAGATGTTAGAGCACCAGGATGCTCTTACTGAGACCCTGAAGAGAGTGAATGAGGACAAGGATAAGAATAAGGAGAAGGAGGTTGATCATTCTAAAATCAGCCTCTATATTGCGAGGTTTAACCCGAAAGAGTACAAGGGAGTTGGGGAACCTAATCTGCTTGATAGTTGGTCGAGAGAGATGGAGAACATCTTAGACTTGGTTCATTGTCCGGATGAGATGAGAGTGGAACAGTGCGTTCTATCCGAGGGAGGCAGCAGGCAAGTGGTGGGATTCGGTGAAGGTGAGTGCTAAGGAAATATATACCAACCAAGGCTTACCTGCTATACCTTGGGAGGAGTTTCGTAAATTTGTGAGGAAGGAGTTTGTCTTAGGAACATGTGAGGAGTAAGTTGAGAGAAGAGTTTGATGGTTTTAAGATGATCTTTGAGATGTCCGTGGCTGAGTACTACAGTCGTTCAATGAGAAGTCTAGGTATCTTTGAGGACATGGGTTTGAGTGAGGAGAATTTGGCATTGAGGTTTGAGAGGGGCGACCACCAAGATTATGGATAAGTTACCCGTGGGGATCCTTGCGATGTTAAGGAAGCTTATGAGAGGGCCGGGAGAGCGGAGAGGTTGGTGGAGATGGCTCGGGGAGAGGTCGGGCGGTGAGAAGAGGAAGTCCGAGAGCGAGGGTGGTGGCCAATCGAATCACAAGAAAGGCAACCACAATCGCCTAAAGGATTTTCTTCCGGGTCCGGGTTTAGTCTTTGGGGCTTCCTTTGGGCGTGGCCGTGGAAGTGTGAGTAATAGTTGGGGAGTGACCTGCTATGGTTGTGGTGGTGTAGGCCACAAGAGACATGAGTGCACGAGTGCGTCGGGATCCTTTCAGAGACCTGCACAGAGCTTCGCGAGCAACAAACCGGCTGGATCATGGACAAACCGGGGAAGTCAGAGTTACCAGAGTGTAGGTAACCGCAACGGCGGTAATTCTTATCAGAAAACACCGACGAACAACAACAACAATCAAGGGTCGGGTGCTAAGCCGACCGCATCGCCCAAGATCTTGTCCGGGAGGTGGGCGGAAGACCGATGGCAAGTTATTCATGATGGAGAAGAAAGCGGTGAGGAAGATGCGCATGTTTTCACCCCAGTACATTCCTTGTTAATGGTATTCCTACCTTTGTTTTGTTCGATTCGGGGGCTTCTCAGTCGTTTGTGTCTTCGAGTCATGTTAAACAATTGGGTTTGAGAGTATATGAATCGTTAGTGAGCAAGTTTTCATACCTTCGGGTGAGTCGTATCGTGTGGGAGGTTGTTTAGAGATGTATCTTTGATAGTTGGGCAAGTTGATTTCCCTGTAGACTTGCTAGAGTTTCCTTTTAACGGTTTTGAGATGATAGTTGGGATGGATTGGTTAGGAAAGTATAAAGCTAAGATAGATTGTCATCAAAAGAAAGTGTCCTTAAGAGGTCCAAAGGGTGTTAGTGTGTCTTATCGTGGGTTTCTAGTCAAACCCAAAGTTAAGTTGATTGTAATTATTACCTTGAAGTCTTATCCGAGGAAGGGATGTCCTTTGATCTTGTGCCATGTGAGAGATGACCGGATAGAGATTCCGACGTTGATGAGATACCAGTGGTGGGAGAGTTTGCGAGATGTTTTTTCAGAGGAGATTCCGGGGTTGCCACCGAAGAGGGAGATAGATTTCACCGTCGAGTTGAAGCCAGGGACGGGGCCGATCTCTAAGGCACCGTACCGTATGGGTCCTAAGGAGATGGGGAGCTTAGAAAGATTGGATGATCGATAGAGAAGGGATACATCGACCAAGTGTACCGCCGTGGGGAGCACCGATTCTTTTCGTGAAGAAGAAAGATGGGAGTTTGAGGTTATGCATAGATTACATGGAGTCGAACCGTGTGACGATAAAGAACAAGTATCCTTTGCCAAGGATAGATGACTTGTTTGATCAGTTGAGTGGTGCAAATGATCTTTTCTAAGATTGATTTGAGGTCGGGTACCATCAAGTGAAGATTAGAGAGGTGGACATACCAAAGACGACTTTCACGTCAAGGTATGGTCATTATGAGTATGTGGTGATGCCGTTTGGGTTGTCTAATGTGCGGCGGTGTTTATGGATTTGATGAATAGAATCTTGACGTTCTTGGACCGATTTGTAGTGGTGTTTATCGATGATATCTTAGTCTACTCTAAGACTAAGGAGGAGCATGAGGAGCATCCGAGGATCGTGTTGCAGACTTTGAGGGATCATGAGTTGTATGCTGCTGTTTCTGTCCAAGTGTGAGTTACAGTTAGAGAAAGTTGCTTTCCGGGGCATGTGATCTCTAAAGATGGGGTAGTGTGGATCCGGCGAAGATTGAGGGAGTGACAAAGTGGGAAGCACCAAAGAATGTTGCTGAGGTTAGGAGTTTCTTGGGTTTAGCTGGATACTACAGACGGTTCGTGAAAGATTTCTCCAAGATAGCTAGACCGATGACAGCGTTGATGAGGAAAGAGAACAGGTTTCGTTGGGATGAGAGTTGTGAGACGGCGTTCAGGACATTAAAGGAGCGTTTGACCACGCTCTGTCCTAAAGCATTGCCCTCGAAGGGAGCGAGAATTTTGAGGTTTATACAGATGCCTCGAAGAATGGGCTGGGATGTGTGTTAATGCGGAATGGTAAGGTGATTGCCTATGCTTCTAGGCAATTGAAGCCTTATGAGGAGAATTACCCTACTCATGATCTGGAATTGGGTGCAGTGGTGTTTGCTCTCAAGATTTGGAGACACTACCTTTATGGAGCAATCTTTAAGGTATTTTCTGATCACAAGAGTCTTAAGTACATCTTCACGCAGAAGGAGTTGAACATGAGACAGAGGAGGTGGATGGAGCTGATTGGCGACTACGACATGGAAATCATCTACCATGAAGGGAAGGCCAATGTTGTTGCTGATGCTTTGAGTAGGAAGAGTGTACATTCTCTCGTGTACGCTCTATCCTTGATGAGGCTGAGGGATGAGGTAGCGAGTTTTGGGATACATATGATGCAGAAAGGAGATGCCATGGGTGATATGACAGTACATCTGGAGTTTTATGATGATATTCGGGATAAGCAGGCTTTGGATCCTAAGATAGTGGAGTGGAGAGCTGGAGTAGAGAAAGGGACAGTGTCCCGCTTTTCTATTCATACAGATGGTAGTTTGAGGTTTGATGGTAGGTGGTATGTTCCTAATGATGAGGAGTTGAAAAAGACGATCATGACAGAGGCGCATTGCACACCATATTCAGATTCATCCAGTGGAGACAAGCTATACAAGGATTTGAAGAGAACGTTTTGGTGGCCTGGGATGAAGAAAGAGGCGGTGAGTTTGTGTCCCGTTGTTTGACATGCCGAGAGTTAAAGGGGAACAGAGACGACCACAAGGTAAGATTCAGTCTTTAGAGGTGCCTGAGTGGAAGTGGGAATCCATTTCCATGGATTTCATTGTGGGTTTGCCTAAGAGTCAACAAGGTAACAACATGATTTGGGTGATAGTGGATCGTCTGACCAAGTCAGCTCACTTTGTTCCAATGAAAGATACATGGACTAAGGCACAATTGGCTATGGCCTATCGAAAGAACGTGCTTAAGTTACATGGAGTCCCTAAGGACATAGTGTCTGACAGAGATGCGAGGTTTATATCGAGGTTTTGGAAAGAGTTGCAGGAATCGTTGGGAACAACTTTGAAGATGAGTACAGAATTTCATCCTGCGCGACAGATGGGCAGATCGAGAGAACAATCAAGACTCTTGAGGATATGTTGCGAGCTTGTGTGATGGATTTTGGTGGTAGCTGGGAGCAGAGGTTGGACTTGATAGAGTTTTCTTACAACAACAGCTATCACACCAGTATTGGTATGGCACCGTTTGAGACTTTGTATGGGAGGAGATGTAGGAGTCCAATCTGTTGGGATGATGATCTTTGAGGCAAAGTGGTTTTAGGACCAGAGATGGTGCATGAGATGGTGGAACAGATTAAGATGATCGGGGAAAGGAGGAGAGCAGACTCAGGACAGGCAAAAGAGTTATGCACATCTACATCGCCGGGATATAGAGTTTCAAGTTGGGGACAAGGTTCTTTTGAAAGTTTCTCCTATGCGTGGAGTTATGAGATTTGGGAAGAAAGGCAAGCTAAGTCAGAAGTTTATAGGGCCTTATGAGATCTTAGAGCGAGTTGGGGAAGTTGCTTATCATCTGGCTTTACCAGCTGCGTTAGAGAGAGTGCATAATGTGTTTCATGTATCGCAGCTGCGGAAGTATGTGAGTGACCCATCACATGTGTTAGAGGCAGAGAGCTTAGAGCTAGATGAGTCCTTATCATATCTTGAGGGGCCTAAACAGATTCTAGACCGAAAGGTTAGAAAGACTAGGGGTGGTGAGACAGTTTTGCTCAAAATCCTTTGGTCTAACCACGAGACCGAGGAAGCTACATGGGAGCCAGAGGAAGCTATGAAAGAGCGTTACCCTTTCCTTTTTGATCAGGTATGTATGGTTACGGGGACGTAACCTTGTTTCTTTTAGGGGGGTAGGAGATGATCGCGAGCAGTTTTAAGAGTTTTATACACCTTTTATATGTAGTGTCGGTATGTTTGTCGGGATGAGTTGGGTTAGTATCATGTTTTATGTTAAATTTTGTTTGGCTTTTGAGTCGGGAATGTTGTGGGAGTACCTTTGTTTAGTAGTGGTTTGAACTTCGGGGACGAAGTTCCTTTTAAGGAGGGAAGACTGTAATACTCCGTATTTATAAGTCTTGGGGTACTCTATCGAGTAGGCCTTACTCTGTCGAGTAAGGGTAAGTTGCGAAATAGAATAGTTTTCGACTGTTGGGTACTCGATCGAGTAGCGGGGTACTCGATCGAGTAAGGGGTACTCGATCGAGTACCTTGGGTACTCGATCGAGTGTCCGGTTTTACTGGGAGTTTTCTCGGGTTTTGTTAATTATGCGATTAAGGTATTTAAGTATCGTCGTCATTGTTTTAAATCACTTTTACAAAACCTAAAACCCTGTTTAAGAGAGAAAGCAACAAGTTCATCTTCCTAATCGCATTCTTAGCAATTCTCGGAGTTCAGACGGTCAGTTCTTGTCGTTATTCGTATCGTTGAGTTCCTTGCGTCGAGGGTAAGATCTACGTACCCTTTTTATTGTTTTTCCCTTGATTTGGTTAAACCCTAATTTAGAGATTGGGGGTTTTTGTGTGTAGTATGTGATGTGTAGCCTCTATGTGTTATATGATAGGAGGAGGGTTCGTAGAAGAGGCTTTTTGATACAGCTGTTGATACCGTCTCGATCATTGTTGTGCTTTCCGGTAGGATTTCTACTCGTATTAGTCCCATAATGGGATATTGGTGATGTGTTTTATTTGGTTGTTTGATATAATGATTGTCTTGTGTTTGTGGTTGTGATTCTTTGTTGATGGTTCTCGAGATGCGTTCTCGGTGAGTGGGGTCACTTGGGAGTGACTTCACGCCCTAGATTCGCCCTTCGTGGAACCCGCCACTTTAAGGGGATGTGCACATTAATGGACAGGGTTATCGCTCACTATGTGGAGCGGGGATTTGGTGGGTACGGCTGCGGTCCCCCACTGGCAAAGCGGTGGGTCCAGTGGACGGTCGAGATTGAGATGATGGGAGTTGGTTTTGTGTGTGTGTGTGTGTGTGACAGATTAAGTCATCATTTATCTTATTATTGTTATACATATTGATTGTGTGATTAGTATCGGCCGGTGTTGTTTTGTAAACTGCGGTGATCCATTCGGGGATGGTGAGCAGATATTGAGCAGGTATTGAGATGAAATCTTGGGATAGTGGGATGCCACGACATGATGATAGGAGTCTTTTGTAGCCTTTAGTTTATTTACATTTGATTAGACGATCGATTTGAAATAATGTATCGTGCTTTTGGTTTGGTTTGAGGATTGTATTTATTCACTAAATATTTATAATAAACATTGTTTCTTTATTGTTGTTTGATTATCATTGCCTCGGGTAGCCGAGATGGTAATGTCTTCATACCTGAGTGGTCCTGGTAAGGTACTTGGAGTATGGGGGTGTTACAACCATATAAAGACTTCTTCAATCGACAAACTTTGCCTTCCTTTCCCCGACTGAAACCAGGGGGAAGCCGCATATAGACTTCCTCATTTAAATCTCAGTGAAGAAATTCATTATGGACGTCCATTTGATGTAACTCCCACTTCTTTATAGCTGCAATAGCTAAAAATGCCCGTATAGTACCCATCTTGACAACGGGAGCAAAAGTTTCCTGGTAGTCCAATACTTCTACATGATGATTCCCAATAACAACAAGACGCGCTTTAAGACGTTCAATGGTACCATCAGATTTATATTTAATTTTATATACCCATCGACATCCAAGAGCCTTTTTATCAGATGGAAGGTTAGTCTGCTCCCACGTTTCATTGCGTTCAAGAGCCTCAATCTCATCTTTCATGGCAGCACACCACCCCTCATTACGAAGAGCCTCTTTAAAAGAGGGTGGTTCAACACCAGTGGTAACAGCTGCAAGAAAGTGACGATGTTTTTCCGAAAAAATATGACTGTCAATATAATTTGCTAAAGAGTAAGGCGTACCTAAGGGCGACGTTGAGGAGCTTGGTGAACTAGGAGGCGGAGATGGATTTTGTGCGGAGCCAAGAACATAGCCACGAAGCCTAGAATTGGGAAATTTGAGGCGATGACCACGACCAAGGACCAAGGGCATTATTGGTAGGACCCTCACCCGTGTCCCCCCCCCCCCAAGCAGCAGCTCCACTAACCCCGGCCTGTGTTGCTACGTCCGTGACCTCCCCTTCCGTATCAGCACCCCTCTCAACACCAACACCACTATCGACAATAGGGCCCGTATCAACAACCAACCCACGCTCGTCAACCGGCCCATTAAACGGCTCATCCAAGGAAGGAGGAGAGAGCTCGGGCACGGAAGACACCCCCTCATCCACAGGAGCAAAAGGAAAAGAAGACTCATGAAAAATGACGTCACAAGAGGCAAAGTACGATTCCGTTTCAAGATCATACAGCTTCCACCCCTTCTTATTATACGGATAACCCACAAACACACACACTTACGACCTCGTTTCTCAAATTTATCACCACGCGCATTTTAGTTATGAGCAAAGCAAAGACAACCAAAAACACGCAAATTTGTATAAGATGGGGACACACCAAATAGACACTCATAGGGGGGGTCTTATTAGTGATCGAGTAGAGGAGACGGAGTACGATTAATCAAATAAGCTGCATTAAGAATGCACTCACCCTAGAAAGACTTAGGTAAGTATGCCTGAAAAAGAAGGGTCCGAGCAACATTCAAATGTGATGATGCTTGCGTTCGACACGACCATTTTGTTGACGCGTGCCGACGCATGATGTCTGAAAATGAATCCCATGTGCAAAAAAATAGCCCGCCATACAATTAAACTCAATACCATTGTCATTTTACACAGTTTTGACACGCTTAGATAACTGGGTGTCAACCATGGAAAAAAAGGCCATGAACATATCGGTTACTTCCGTCTTGTCTACTAATAAATAAACCCAAACAGCGCGAGAATAGTCATCCACAATCGTTAAAAAATATTTCGCACCACATGAAGAAACAATACAATAAGGTCCCCATAAATCACAATGAATTAGTTCAAACATGTCCGAAGCACGCTTATCATTATTAGAAAAACTACTACGATATTGTTTCGCAAAATGACATGTATCGCAAACTGTATTTTTATTGCATGACAAACTACTAGCAAAGGGAATAGTCTTGACCACTTTATCAGACGGATGCCCCAGTCGTTGATGCCAAAGAGCAAGAGAACCCGTTTCAATCACACGATTCACCACCAAAGGCCTAGCATACGCACAAATCCAATAAAGTCCATCCCGCAGCTCAACTACTCCAATCGTCGTCCTCAAGGAACGGTCCTGAATAAAACAAGAACTCTTAACAAATTCAAAAACATAGTAATGATCAGAAGTAAGTTGTGAGACAGATATTAAATTACAAGTCAAGCTCGGCACATATAAAACACGACTAAGGGTAAATGATTTATTAATATAAATCGAACCCATAATCGTGGAAACAACCTGTTGTCCATTGGGAGACCAACAGGGCGAGGAGAAATTGTAACCTGATTTTCCAACCAAGTTAAGTTACCAGTGACATGATTGGAAGCACCGGTGTCAAGTATCCAAGAACACATACCGCTCAAACGATCATTAGAAACAACAGAATTAGTAGAAGCACCGGCTGTCACCATATGAGCTTGAACCGAGGGACCCGTTCCGTCAGTACCACGACCAGAACCCGCGCTGTCAGACCCACAGCCAGCAGCTCCAGAACCCGAGGCAGCACCTGAGCCTAACCCGTGTGAACCCCCTGCTCTGGCACGGCGAAGTTCAGCAAGTGTTCGAGGCTTGTCACCCCACCATTCCGGAAATTTTTGGCTTTTAATATAACAATTAGTACTATCATGACCCCGAGTCTCACAGTGGGAACAATAAAACCGACGCCGTTCACCACGTTTCTTGTCACGCAAGGCATGCAATCAATAGCGGGACGAGGAGCTGACGCGGCAAACGCCACCACCTCAGACACATCGAGAGCATTCTCGACAGGGGCACGCAACCGTTCTTCCTGTAGGATGGCATGGTATGCCCTATTAAGGGAAGGCAAGGGATCAAGTTGGAATTGTTGAGACCGTATATTAGCATACAAAGTGGCATCGAGGCCCATAAAAAATTGATGTAATCGTTCATTATCAAGTCTTTTAATGGCAGCAGGACCAATTTGACATTCGCACTTACCACACTTACAGGCAAAAGGAGGTTCGTGCACGATGATAGCATCCCAGAGAGCTTTCAGTTTTCCATAATAAGTCGTAACATCCATACCTTTAGACTGCTTACAGTTATGTAATTGAGTTTTGAGACCGTGATTTTTTTTGCCATCGTCGACCGCGAATTGAACTGGGTTTCTAATTTGGACCAAAGGACAGCGGCGTCTTCAACGTACGAGATTGTGTCAAGGAGCGATGGATCAATGGTAATGTGAATCCACTGAACCAAGGTACAATGAACAACTTCCCAATTTTCGAGAGAAGACGAATCAGTCGGCTTTTTGATTGAGCCGTCGACAAAACCGAATTTCCGACGAGACTTCAAGGACATCTTCATCGAATTCCGCCAGTCGTTGTAATTTTCGTGACGAAGAACGACATTTGATATTTTGGCACCTGGTACATCGTGGGAACCAAGGTAATAAGGGCTAAAAAAATCGAGCTTCGGTGGCTCAAGGGTCTGCTCGTCACCAAGCATGGCGGCGCGTATGATTTTCGTGGTGGCTGTTTTTTTTAGGTTAAGGTTTTGTGTTTTGTTGGAGTTGAAATCCCTGATACCATGTTAAGACGATATGAGGAGAACGTTATGTTTGTATTGCATTGGCCAATTGGCTTATATAATTACATAGATTGGCTCATATAATAGGCCTTGATAATATCGCGTCATATAATCGTATCAATATATTCCTAATAGTAAGATTTTTTTATTTATTTTTATTTATTTATTTTTTAGGTAAGAAAACATATTATTTATAAAGTTGTTCTTTTACAAATTGGACTCCAATTTATGTAAATTCTATAAAAATAAAGTTTGATAAGATTATATATTTGATTAAGAATTGGAAATAATTAACTTCTACTAATTTTGTATACATATTTATATGTTTTAATTGTATACCATTGTGCTTTATTTATGCTTATCCGTTCATTCTATTTTCTGGTCGTATTTTTTCACATATTTTTTTAATAAACACCTTTTAACATCTTTTCTTAAAAAAAAAACCAGTAACTATGAGAAAATAAATATAATTTATGTTGATTAATTAAAGATAACTTAATGTTACATTGAGTCTTAAAAGTAGTACAATGTAGTCTATAACTTGGTTTCCTAGATCTAGCAGTTTTATATATACTTCACCTATATTGACTGAGGGAGTTAGCTTTATTTTTCTTTACGCACGTAGTTATACGACTTCTTTAGCCATTCCCATCACCTTTTGTTTGTTTGTGATTTTTTAATGCAAAATTTATTGTATTTTTTATTTTATTGTAGAAAATTTTAATGCCAAATTTTCTTTTCCAACAATTTGGCATTTAGTATTTTATGCTTTTTTTCACTTCAATTTGAGTTTATCGTCTATATCTTGATGGTTAACTATCGCATTTTCCCCCTCTTTTATAATTTTAAATCTGAAATTTTTCCAAGATCTGATCTCATACCAACAATTTTACTTCTTCACTTTTATTCACTTATTCAAATAGGGGATAAGGTTATATTTATCGGTGAGAGTTTGGGAGAAATACAATGAATAGTAGTTGTGTTAAATTAATGAACCTTTTATAAGAGTATAAGTCATGAGTGGATTGAATAAGTTGAAGGAGAGTTCCATTGTTTGTTTGAAAGTGGTTGATGATGATGATGATGATGATGATGATGATGATGATGATGATGATGATGATGATGATGATGATGATGATGATGATGATGATGATGATGATGATGATGATGATGATGATGATGATGATGATGATGATGATGATGATGATGATGATGATGATGATGATGATGATGATGATGATGATGATGATAATAATAATAATAATAATAATAATAATAATAATAATAATAATAATAATCAATACATATATATAAAGCAGAAACTTTTCAAGCGATTTTAGAGAGTCCAACTTTTTTAGAAATCCTAACAAGAGTAGATTTCGAAAAAAATTAAATAAATAAAGTTATCCTAATAAAAGTAGATTTCTTAGTATTTAAAACAAATTTTAATAAAATTATCCTAATATAAGTAGATCAAATATATTTTAATAAAATTATCCTAATATAAATATAAAATTATCAAACAGATAATTGAAATTCATAATAATAGTTCAAGTTATCGTATTTATTTTCCCCCACTTACGGTCTCATACATTTTTATTTTGTATTCTCGCATCAAAATTCAAGAAGCTGGCGGATAAAAGATGAATTTATTTTATTAAAGTGTTATGTTAAGATGATGTAGTGTAATGTTACACGAAATATAAGTTACGATTTTATCAAAAATGTAATCACTAAATAATCATTGGAGTGTGTGTATAGAAATCATAAACATAAATGCCTCCATATACATTCAAGTTATCAATACATAAAACATTTCACTAATCTATATATGTTACTATTTTGGTTTAACTAATTTACTTTCTATAAGAATGTGGAGATCATTAGATGGAGGAATGAAACCGAGAAAAACTGAAGTAGAATTTGAGGGTTTAAACAACTCAAAGCTTTTGTGTAACAATGGAACAACTCATAGTGTTATTCATATGATGAATCAATGATCGGTTCTAGACTCACGCATTAGTAGGTGCTAAATACTCAAAATACACTATGTAACTAATTATATGGTATATTAATGTAATACACATTATTCATATACTATATCTCATATTTCATTATAAAAGTTAACTGAAACCTAAAAAACAAGCTTAAAAGATAACCGAAAATTCGGAGCCGATCAGTTAACCGATTAAATAAAAACGGCTTTTTAAACTAACCGGAAAGATAGTTTTTTTTTTATAATATGGCATAAAAGGACATAGTAAGTACTCCATATTTAATATTATAAATTGAAGTATTAAAAAAAATACAAGTAGCTTATTTCTCACATGCTTCGCTTATTTTGGTAAATAATTTATCCACCAAATGCTTACAACAAAGAAGATAAATGAATTTTGGTCAGATAAATTTAAGCTTATTTTTTTCGAAATATTTCTATGAGATTTTTAAATTCATGATCTCTCAACCTTCATAATATCAAATTAATTTCTTTTTCTATTTTTTTTTTTTTGCCCATGTTTACTTACTTTTGAACCTATTGTTAAAAGTTAATCTCATGTTCCATTTTTAATTTTATAAACTTGATTAATAAAATAAATAGCTATTGGTTCAGAATTAATATTAGCAATGAGACATTGTAACACAAAGTACGTATATATCATAATCATGAGAAATAGAATAAATAAACAATTGGTTCAAAATAAGCGTTCCATATAAGAAAATTGTTAACTCTACAATAAGAAAAAACAAATTTGATCAAAAGGAAAATCTATCACAATTATCCATCCAATTATATATCTTTTGTCTTGGATGCAGCGAATATAAATAAAGTTTCACGCTCAAACTAAATTTTAAGTCATGTCAACCATGGGTGTTAGCTAGGCATGGGTAAATAAAATATCAGAAATATTTGAAAACTAAGAGTAAGCGATAATATAACATTTATATGGAACAAACTAATTCAAGATCTACACAAGTTGATCTATGGTTTTGAAATTTTTTACTTGTGACAACTAAAGTCATATAATTTTTCTAATTAATATGGGTATGAGAAAGCCTACCTTCATCCTGTCTCCTCGCCTGTATGACATCCTTGTTTTTAGGAGTCGCTTTTTTTTCCTATTATTCGAGACTTGGTAGAGTATTTTAGTCCCGTTAGACTTTGGGAGCAATTCATTATCTTTTAGGAATTTCACACTAAATGTACGTCATCCTCTTCGCAATGATCCTATGTATTGTTTTTACAGAGTCGTCAATACATTAGTTTGACCATGATATTTGACATATTATTGGTCAAAGTTATAAACGACGTTTGACTCTTGAGAAGCAATGGGAAAGATGTTCATTAAGAAGGGAAGGGGGTATACATGATGAATTTTTTAACATAACTCATAATGGTATATTCTACCAAGTGTGGTATGTCGGTTCTGTTGTTGAGGAACATCAACTCTGTAAGAGGTCTATCTAAAGAGACATTGTCTTATTATCAATCGCCTTTGGAAATTCGAAATAGAAAGGAAGATAATTACGGGTTCCAAAGTTGGCAAAAGGTACTAAACCGAGCATATAGGAATGACTTCCTCGAACACAAATATTCCTTTCGTTCTTAAGCGGAGACAATATACATTGAGGTTATGCTACGCTAGACAATAAACAAGAGTCGGGGACAATCACTTAATCATGTTGGAATTTATGTGCTGAAACCAGTTTTTAGTAATGACCACCTTTACGTAGAAGCGTCAATAATAACGTCATTCAAGATATTAAGATTCTCATCGTGATAGAGACCAAATGTATCAAGGCCAAACGAAGGACATTATTTACAAAGAAGTTTTCACAAATTTATCAAATTATGTGTCGTATTATATATTTTGTATGACTCTTATATGGACAAGTAGTTTTAATTGTAAATAGCTATTTCTGTTAAAAACCGATGAAACGTGAGATTATAAGAATAATAACTTTACAGCCCAATTATATCTGTGAATATTATACAACTGATATAGTCAATACCAAATGCCAACATTTTTGTTGCGTTTTTGTGAAGGGAACTGATGATTAATCACTTCTCATCTAAATAATCTCCCGAAATTTTGTTTGCTCTCATTTTCAGTATGGTTTGACTTTTTGTTAAAAATTTAATAGTTTTCTATTACCAAACCATGGTAAGGTAAACCAACGTTTCAGCGTTGCCATAAAATACTAACTTGGTAACTCAACGATTTTAAATGATGTCATAAAACTAATAAATGATGTTGCCCCGTGCATTCTATGCAATAGAATCACATGTATTTTTGATTGTTGTTTAGAGACCAATAATTCTGTTAGAATTCAGTTTGGATTTGATGTTGCGAGAAGTTTATAAGGAGCAAATACTCTTAATTGTAGATATATAATCAAGGTAAAATTATGTTTAAGAGATCTAACATTTTCTTTGAACACACTAAATATAATTATAATAATTGTTGTTTTACGTAATATCATTCAGTTTTACGTAGTTGTTGAAGGTTAAAATAATTTACAAGACTCATAAAAGTCTGTCTCCGTTATTAAGGATTATTTTGGTGAGCTGCACCATGTTTACAAAGAGAGCGTTTTTTATTGAATTAAAAACCAATTGTGCCCGCGACAATGAAAAAGCAAAGTACATATTATAACTAAATCACTTAATGTTATAAGTACTGTTGAATGTCAATTTTTTTACGGTAAAAGCACTAATAATTCATCAATCAACTATACCAACCATGAATTTTTTTTCATCAATGATTCAACATAGTTGGACTTTTTTGTTAGCTTAAAAATATATTTTTACAGATAATTCTAATAGGAGCCCCGTGCATTGCACGGGCTTTCCAACTAATAATAATAATAATAATAATAATAATAATAATAATAATAATAATAATAATAATAATAATAACAATAATAATAACAATAATAATAATAACAATAACAATAACAATAACAATAACAATAACAATAACAATAACAATAACAATAATAACAATAACAATAATAACAATAATAATAATAACAATAATAATAATAATAATAATAATAATAATAATAATAATAATAATAATAATAATAATAATAATAATAATAATAATAATAATAATAATAATAAAGGTAATAATAAAGGTATATAGCTTAAAGATCTGGTTGTTGTTGAGGTTAGTATTCGCGGTGGCAAGAGGATATGAGATGTTGTAGTAGTAGTCCAAAGTTGATGAGTTGTTGAACCATGAAACTTTAGAGTTATTGATTTAAGAGGTGTGGACAAGTGGTTTAACGTAGTAAGGATGACATGAATTTGTTGATGTGTTAGGTGGTGTATAAAAGTTATCTTGTTGTTAAAGGTATGCTAGTATTTAAGGAAATAAAGTGATATTGATTGGTTAGATATGCATAAGGTTATGATTAAGATTGACGAGGGAAGATAAAGAACATAGTGAGCAACGTTAAAATGGTGGTGTAAGCATGAGTGTGAACTTGAGAGATTTAGTTGGCTTTTGTAATAACATAGGTGTGTGGCTGGAGTAAGGATTAGTTGTGTAATATCATTGGAGTGGTGTGGTATCATTAGAGTGATGTGGTTTGCAAAGGTTATTGACATGAGGTTTTGAGGGGTTTTAAGAATGCAAGATATGTTATGGACTTTTGTTGGAAGAGCGATAAGGGGAATGTTAGGGAGAGTATTTGGTTAAGGTACAAACGAGTTGGTAGTCATGGAAAGAAGCTTAGAGGATTCTGATGGTTGTTGTGTAGTCTTTGAGGTTACGCAGACGTAACCTTAATTTTAAGCGGGGTAGGATGTCATATTGCAAAAGTGGCACTATATTTTTATTTTGTTATTTGGTTGTCTTAGTAAGTGTTGGTAATAAGCATGATGAGTTCTGTTGTAGCATTAGGGTGGACTTAAGGATTTAGTTGTTGTAAATGTTGGTGGTGCACCACGTAGCCTGTGAGTATTTGGGAGAGTATTGGATGAGACCACGTAGCCTATGGGTATTTTGGATGGTAGCAGTAAGAACCACGAAACCACATGGTCTGTTAGTATTTGGGATTATATTGGTGGCGAGATGGTTAGGGAACTTCGGGACGAAGTTCTATTTAAGAGAAGTAGAATGTAATACTATGGAAGTTAATGGTACATATAGTTGAGTAATATGTTTAAGTAGTGTCGTAATGTGGGTTAATAACAATAGGATTTTGATTGGCGTGCAAGTGTAACTTGGGTAGATTCTGGACGGGAAGAAGTATGCGCAAACTTTGAGGATGAAGTTCATTTTAAGGAGGGTAGAGTGTAATACCGCATTATTTTGACACTTAAAAGTATGTTATGTATGCTATTTGGTTAACATAAATTAGTTGATTGTGTGTGGTAGTTGGGTAAGGATGGTGAACTTCGGGGACGAAATTCCTTTTAAGGAGGGAAGACTGTAATACTCGTGATTTTATAGCATTTTATCTAGCGTTGGGGTTTTGAAGTCATGTGTATCATTCGACCTTCTTATAACTCAGTGATTGAATGTAGGGCGAATGTAGATTGAACTTAATAGAGAAACTTTACAGCCAGTGCATTCGCGCTACATTCGACCTACATTCATGTCGCATGTGCTTGTACCTTGACATTCAGCCGGTACGTTCGCGCGACATTCGCGCTACATTCGAGGTCTGTAATTTACATTCGCCCTTTGTCCTAATTACCTTAGTAGCGGAGGTTTATTTGGTTTGGGTGTTATCTATACTACCATATATGTAATTTTCTAGAACCTTCCTATAACCTAATCTACAACTATAAATACACTTCCTCATAACTACACCATCACTTTTATTCAACATCAAAAACACAACATATAACTTGTAAGGAAGAGTAGTTTTGTCACTTTGTGAGACAACTTTAAGACGGAGTTTTCACCTCGCACTAAATTAATTGTGGTAAGTTATCTAATCACCTTACATCAATTGTTTACGTTTGACCAAAGACCGACTTTGACCTCTGTTTTGACCGGGCCGTTGACCACCGTCGGGTTGGCCGTGTATGAGGGATGTGTTTGGGACGATTTTTGAGTGAATGTTTGGGTAGTTTACATCTTAAGTTACTCAATAAGAATAGTTTATAATTGTATACAATCTAATTGCTGTTTAGGTGGTGGATTTGTGGAAGAGGCTTTCTAAGTTTAATTGTTGATTGAATTGTGAAGATTTGCTCAAGGTAGGATATCTACTCAACCTTGCTTATTTGATAAATTGATGAATTGATGAATTTCTTATAAGACGGATTATTGTTACATGGTTACCGTAAGATGAATTATTATTGCATTTTTAGCATGAGATAAATTGTTATTGCGTTATCTTATGATAATTATTCCATCATGAGTTTATTGTTACAATTTTTGTCTTGAGCATCTTATAGTTATACTATTGTCACTGCTAGTTGGTTCTCTGTTGTTTATTGGCATCTTGAAAGAGGATTGGTATTGTGATTGAGATTAGTAGTCGGCCAGGCACGGGGATGTGGAAGAGCCGTGGACCTGCGCGATTGTGGTCGGTCAGGCATGGTGGCGTGGGGTGACCGTGGACTTGAGCAGTATTTGCGACATGACGGTGTATGCGTCTGTGATGTGTCGATGGTGGCACACGGTTGTAGCACACGGTTGAGCCGTGAGTGACAATCTTTTGGCATGAGTTCTATTGTTGCCTTTTGGTTACAAGTTTATTATATTATTTATTGTTGTTTAGTTATCCTACTCTACCTCATGGTTGACCGTGTATTCGTGAACACCTGTGATGAACCAAATATTGGGGAGAAGATTGATTACAGGTTAGCTTTTGTGATGTGCTGATGCTTGCAGGGAGCTTGGGACGTATGACCTTCGTCAGAGTCTATAGATCACTTAATTTATTCACACTATTTATATTATTTCCGCTGCAGTTGTATTAAAACATAATTTAATTATTTAATTATCTCGTTTGAACTTTTGTAATAAAACCGTTTGAGGCACTTTATTTATATCGTCTTAAAGTACTTTGGTAATTGTTTGTCTTTTATACTTACTACCTTAGGCAACTGAGATGGTAACACCTTTATTTGTCTGGGAATGTCTTGTTAAAGGCTCCTAAATAAATGGGGGTGTTACAAAGTGGTATCAGAGCGAATGTTCCTAAGGCCTAAAACAAATGAATCTAATGAAATTCGGATGAGTCTAATAAAATGAAACCGGTGTAGAAACTGTTTAGGAGCCCTCTTATTATGTTAAGGAGACGTCTTTAATCTGGCCCTTTTCAGTTTTGAGCCGGTGACCTCGAGGAAGGTTAAGAGAGTGGGGTAGTTAGCGTAGATCTTTTACCTTAAGGGTCTAACTGTGTTCTGAAATTGCGAAAGTTACTAACCTTATTTGCAGGATGAGAACGAAAAGGTAAGAAATTTTGAGACGAATAAAAGGGAGGAGGCTTGCGGCCTATGAGATGGCAACTATTGTGGATTGAATTTGTTTTGATCATGTTTTAATTTGTGGCATAATTACTCATGGAAACTTTCTTGGCATATAATGGATGGCATAAATTGGAGAAATATGAATTATTTGAATTATTGCATCTTTATATGAAATTGGTTGTATATACGTGAATTACATGCTTAGAATTACACGTCTACAGATATGCGGAATGTGTTACCCTGAACCGATTTGTGATCTTTATGCTATAAAATTTTTTTAAAGTTTAAATTTAATTGTCAAGGATTAAGTAGTATGATATATGTTTAAAAGAAAGGCAAGTAGTCATGAATGGTGTGACACAAAAAAAAAAAATTGTGGCAAATTACAAGGAGTTCATGGCAAAATAATTTGTAATTGTAGAAAACAGGTAGAGCTACCCATTCTTTTATTTCTAGTGATCATTCTCGTACCTTATAATTGAGTAAATCTGGTGTGATAAAATATGATGTAGAAATACCCTCGGGGGAGTCAATAAGTTTTGGGAAAGTACATCAGGGTGTGACTATTTTAATCGGAAAAATTCTTTTCCTATGGATTTAATTGAACTTCTTTTGAGAGATTTTGAGATCATCTTAGGGATAGATCGGTTGGTAAAAATAGAGCGTTAATGATTTCTACCAAGAGAAAGTGTCTTTTAGGGGACCTAAGGAGGTAGGGTGTCTTATAAAGGATTTGTGATTAAACCTAAGGTGACGCTTATATCAACAATTACACGTATAGGGAAGAAGGTGCTGAGAAGATTGATGTAGAGCATGAATTCCCAAAATATAAGTGCAGAGCTAGGATGGGTTATAAAGTTTGAGGATATTTTTAATAATTTGTAGGGGTTTTGTAAGGGTGTTATACAATCTTATGTGATGTGAAACATAGATGTACAAAGGAAGCAAGATTGAGGAGCGGTGCAATAAAGGTAAGTCATTTGATGTAGAGTGTGTTATTGACATGAAATTTAGTGATGTATTAGCATGGTACTTGGTCAATTCGTGAAGTGAATAAAGTGAATACAAGGGTGAGGAATTTAAAGGAGTTAAAAGTTCGTGATAGGGATATGGTATAATATGAGGGATGAGAATTTTACTTAGTGAAGTTAGTTTGTTTCATGCCAGAGTATGGAATTTTAGTTGGTTGGTGTGCTTAGAAAATTGGGTTGTTAAGAGGCAGCTTTAGGGTGTGTGTTCGATGAGAGTTAACATGATGAGATAAAAAAATGCTTTTGGAAGATGTTGATTGGGGTACGATAACTACAAATAAAATGTTGATGGTTGTTTGTATTTAATGATGATAATGAGGATTGGATAATGTATGAACTTAAATAATATGTTAGATGAAGGAGAGAATAATTAAAGTATGTTTCCTGGGAAAACTATCGTTATGAATTGTTGGGAATTAGTTAAGGAGCAAAGGGAAAAATAGGCGAGCCTTTAGGACTAAATAGTTAGAGTATGACTTGGGTTGTTCAGTAGTTTTAGGATACGTAAGGTGAATATAAGGCTTGATGCGAACTTAAGGATTGTTAACATAGATTGTTGTTTACGTATATGATGTGTTCGGATTGATAAGATAAAAATGTTATTATTTAAAAGTTTGATGCTAATTGCAGAAGAAAGTATTATGGATATGTGAAATTGAAGAAAAAGGAGTGTGATGAAACGTAGTGTAAATAATGGTATGAACTATGTAGTAAGGATATAAGAAGTAATAGACTAATATGTGAGCAGAGAATTATTTCGGATTTGCAAGATGGAGTTAGAGAGAATTATTTTTTTTGGGAATAAAAGGATTTAACATATGGTGATCTAATATGTGATGTTGGAACGATTATAGTTAATTATGGTAGTTGAGTAGATGGTCAAGTAGGTAACCCCTAGGAGCAAAGTGGTTGTTCGTTATTTACGGAATGTAGGAGGAGTAATGAAATTTAAAATGCTTGGTAGTGGTTAGATTGTTGTTTAGAGGTTTATTTATGGCGTTTGAGGATATTTTGAGGTATAGTGAGACTTTGGTAATAAGTTAAGTGGCGATTTGTGTAAGGAATTTTATGGCTTTCGATGGATGTATTTATTAGTATGGTGTGGTGCTATTATAATGGTTTTGCGGTCTGTGATTATCATTCGAGTGGTTTAGATGGCATAATATCCAAATATGTAGTTGAAAGAAATATTGAGGTAATATTGACGTTAGTTATGATGGGATTCGTTGTTGAACGTATGAATTGAATGGAAGGGGATAAGGTTATATTTATCGGTGAGAGTTTGGGAGAAACACGATGAATAGTAGTTGTGTTAAATTAATAAATTAAAGCTTTTATAAGAGTACTAGTTGGTTGCACCGCGCGCGATGCGCGCGGTCCCCCAAGTTTTTTTAATTGTATACGTTTTATGTTCATGTTAGCGTATTTTTTTTGTCCGATTGTACGTATATATTAAGAGCCGCTCACAGTGAAACTATTGTTGTATTGTTTTGATGGTAGAATTGATTGCAAAAAAAAAATACAAACATTCGTAAATAATTTGTATTTAGCTTTGTTGAGATCGTGAATATTAGAATATAAGTACGCCTTTTACTTGGATGGTTAATTGTTGAAAAACAAAATTACATGGAATACATAAGACATTTATGAATAGAGGATGTTGTATGAGTTCCTAAGGGCCCTAAATTATCAGCGGGCTCCGCAAGCACGTTAAAAATTCGTCCAAGAGTTGCTCCACCAACTTGAACGCTTAGGGGAGCTCCTGTATGTGCTTGCGAAGTAACCAAACACATATACCAGGCTCGTTCAGCTATACATAACTAATAGTAAATTCTATAACATTTTCACTCAAAATGTAGGTTTATAAACACACACCGTCACCTTCGCCAAAATGTAGGTTTATGAACACACATCGCCACCTTCGTCATCTTGAATTCATGATCAATCTCCCTTCCTCTTTCTCCTCCTCGTCATTATCTTCTTTCCCGCCATCATCATTATTGCCTTCATCATCATTTATATTCTCAAACACATCACCGTTTATATGAGAACTAATTTAATTTAATTTTCGATCATCTGATAGGTTTGTCAAATTGCCCTAATCACTCTTCCATATTCCTCCTTCCCCTTTCCTCACCTCCCTTCATTTCCTTTTCTCTTTCCATATTCCTCTTCCTTCGTAACGTCTTCCACCCCCCCCCCCCCTCATTCCCTTTCCTTTTCTTTCCTTCCCATGCCCTCCTCCTCCCCTTTCCTCTTCCCCTTCTCTTTGTTGTGTTCTTCCTCTACTCCTCTTACCATTTTTTACATATTGTTCCTCCTCTTCCTCTCCTCCTTTCATTTCCTCCTTCCCTATTACTCTTCTTCCTTAACCTCTCCTCCCCACACCTTTTCATTTCCCTTTCCATATCTTCCTCCCGCTCTCGCCCTTCCCCACCCTCTGTTTCTTAATTGTCCTTCACCCTATCCAATCACATAGGTCCATCCAATTCCCCAATTGCTCTTCCATACTCCGCCTTCTCTTTTCTAGCTTAGTTGTTATACCCCAAGATAATTATACCAACATAACTTTTTTTCTATGATTGTAGTGAGGTCATGAAAGTAGCAATAAGAAACATACGCTATTGAGGTTCTTTTTTAAGTGACGTAGTGAGAGTAAAAGCAAAAGAAAGCCCCTAATTTTTTTATCATGGTTTGAAAAAAACAACAATTTGGCATGTAATGTCCAATAACCTTAATAATCGTAAGTGAATTAGGTGCACATGCCCCGATTCCAGGCCGAGATCTTATTTAAATTACATCAAAAGTTGTAGTTCATCTGTACACTACAAACCAATTAAACATCAAACTAAAAAACGTGAAATTTGTTAACCGCAATTCCTTTGCCTCGGTCCCTGAAACTTCTTCTCCCATTTTCATGGTTTCTACATCAACTTCAGCATCCTCGTCTCTTACGTACTACTGGTAACCTGCAACATACCTTGGCGACTTTCACATTTTAGTTGCATATCGTTACAACTAATATCAATAACCCCAAGTCATCAATTGATGTAAAACTCTCAAAAGTGACTTTCACATTTTAGTTGCATATCGTTACAACTAATATCAGTAAGCCCAAGTCATCAATTGATGTAAAACTCTCAAAAGTACTAAAACAAACATGTTAATAGGATTCATAACATTTCAATAATCTGAAAATCGCTGATGTCATGGCAAAACATCATTTCATGAACATACTAATCTCAAACCCCCCAAAATCAGTTTCCAAAGAAGAACAACCCACCAAAAGGACTCAAGTCTTGTTATAAGAGCTGTTTTTACCCAAGACTGGCTGAAAAATTCAGCTCACAGGGGAGTACCTTTGGACACTATCATATCATTTGAAACCGCCTAGGTGGTTTGCTAATGGGATGAATCGGTCAAACTAGAAGTAACCATACGAAATTAACATTAATAAAGCCTCGAGACAAAATAGACGAGCTTAAGTCGAATCAAAGATCTTATTCAAAACACACGTGTGCAAAATAGCCGCCATATAGGATTGTTTGCTAGAAAACGAATTTTCCCATCTCATAAAATAATTACGGAATACTGAATTCTATGACGATGACAATCGGTAGAACTTAAAAAGCAAATAAATACATGTGTACTATTTGTGTTTTTCAAAACATGCCCCTCTCTCTCCCTCCTTGTTTTGGTTAAAACGAGGGTTTGAATTTGAAAATAGGGTTTATTTGCTTCACTTATGAGAATTTCTACCAATTCGGGGCGACTAAGGACACACCCAAGCAAACGCGAAAACGAGCTTCGCCCCTCAGTCAAGATACAAAGAGAGGGTATCGACCAACGGTAACCAACCAAAACTTCGCTCTAACACAGGCTAACGCGCAAAGCGCATTCTTTTAAGAATGAATCTAGTTCCATCTTTTTTTCGTTACTTAAGCTCTCTCACTGCAGTGCTTATACACTCAGTATGCCTCACACCCTCTCTGATAGCAGCTCACTTCACTGCTTATACACTCAGTATGCCTCACACCCTCTCCTTCCTCTCCACCATACATGTTTTACTTTGATCAATATGTCATCCTTTCTTTATCCAGCACTTGTCTTCCATTGAGCTCCCCCTTATAGCTTCTTTCTCTTTCCTTCCATCCCTCTCCCTCATCCTTCAACATGTCATACCCCCTTCCTTTTCTCTCAGTCCAACTGATACACTACTGATACACTGGTTCTACAATAAACTCCCCTCCACAACCTCTTATTCCTCTCCCTCCCTCCCTCTCACTCTCCTCCTTCATAATTCTTATCTCTTCTTTGATCAAATGTCATCCTTTTGTTCATCATCTAGCATGCTGGAATTGAAAAGGGGAATAAAACTGAGACACAACCACTAACTATCATCACTAACCACTTTAGCCACCACCACTTTGGCCTCCGATACCTAGCTTTTAGTTTTTTCTTACAAAGATTGCTCAAATATTGAAGCTTATTATAATACTCCCACACTCTCACTATCCCCACCAAGTGTCTAATTTGGCTTTTTTTTGTTTAACAATATTCATATTTTGGTCTAAAATGAATTCTCCAAGTATCATACCCATGTCCGAGTGTCGAGTGTTGGACACGGGTACGCGAGAAAATTATAATAGTCGGAGCAACATAAATACACGGTGGCAGGATGGATCTTATGTTTCCCCACCATGGAAATGAAATTGTTCAAAGTTGTGCTGCATGTTGAGTAAGAAACACCAGCTACTGGGTACATAATGGGTTTGTCATATTAACTCAGAAAAGATGTCCAAATCATCTCTCTCTCTCTCCCCTTGTTTTGGTTAAAACGAGGGTTTGAATTTGAAAATAAGGTTTATTTGCTTCACTTATGAGAATTTCTACCAATTCGGGGCGACTAAGGACACACCCAAGCAAACGCGAAAACGAGCTTCGCCCCTCGGTCAAGATACAAAGAGAGGGTATCGACCAACGGTAACCAACCAAACCTTCGCTCTAGCACAGGCTAACGCGCAAAGCGCATTCTTTTAAGAATGAATCTAGCTCCATCTTTTTTTCGCTAGTTAAGCCCCCTCTCTCTCTCTCTCTCTTTCTCTCTCTCCCTCTCTCTGATAGCCAGCTCACTGCACTGCTTATACACTCAGTATGCCTCACACCCTCTCTGATAGCCAGCCAGCTCACTGCACTGCGTATACACTCAGTATGCCTCACACCCTCTCCTTCCTCTCTACCATGCATGTTTTACTTTGATCAATATGTCATCCTTTCTTTATCCAGCACTTGTCTTCCATTGAGCTCCCCCTTGTAGCTTCTTTCTCTTTCCCTCCATCCCTCTCCCTCATCCTTCAACATGTCATGCCCCCTTCCTTCCTTTTCTCTCAGTCCAACTGATACACTACTGATACACTGGTTCTACAATAAACTTCCCTCCACAACCTCTCATTCCTCTCCCTCTCTCCCTCACACTCTCCTCCTCCATAATTCTTATCTCTTCTTTGATCAAATGTCATCCTTTCGTTCATCATCTAAAATGCTGGAATTGAAAAGGGGAATAAAAGTGAGACACAACCACTAACTATCATCATTGACCACTTTAGCCACCACCACTTTGGCCTCTGATACCTAGCTTATTGTTTTTTCTTACAAAGATTGCTCAAATATTGAAGCTTATTATAATACTCCCACACTCTCACTATCCCCACCAAGTGTCTAATTTGGCTTTTTTTTTGTTTAACAATATTCATATTTTGGTCTAAAATGAATTCTCCAAGTATCATATCCATGTCCGAGTGTCGAGTGTGGACACGGGTATGCAAGAAAATTAGAATAGTCGGAGAAACATAAATACACGGTGGCAGGATGGATCTTATGTTTTCCCACCATGGAAATGAAATTGTTCAAAGTTGTGCTGCATGTTGAGTAAGAAACACCAGCTACTGGGTACATAATGGGTTTGTCATATTAACTCAGAAAAGATGTCCAAATCATCGGAAACTTCTTCAGAATTAGACAGGTAAAAGAATTGATATACTTGTATTCATGTACCTAATCTCAAGCTCTTTAACAATTATGAGTTTATAACCTTTCATTATTCATGACCCAAATTACTCTGGTGTGTTGCTAGAGAGTGCCTCGGAACATGTCTTTTATATATACGAGGTATAATGGCTTCTACTTTCTCTATCCAAAATATCTTCTTTAGATGCATTAGGATTGCTTTGAATTTATGTATTAGCCAGCTCACTGCACTGCTTATACACTCAGTATGCCTCACACCCTCTCTGATAGCCAGCTCACTGCACTGCTTATACACTCAGTATGCCTCACACCTTCTCCTTCCTCTCCACCATGCATGTTTTACTTTGACCAATATGTCATACTTTCTTTATCCAGCACTTGTCTTCCATTGAGCTTCCCCTTGTAGCTTCTTTCTCTTTCCCTCCATCCCTCTCCCCCATCCTTCAACATATCATGCCCCCTTCCTTTTCTCTCAGTCCACACACTGGTTCTACAATAAACTCCCCTCCACAACCTCTTATTCCTCTCCCTCCCTCCCTCTCACACCCCTCCTCCATAATTCTTATCTCTTCTTTGATCAAATGTCATCCTTTCGTTCATCATCTAACATGCTGAAATTGGAAAGGGGAATAAAACTGAGACACAACCACTAACTATCATCACTGACCACTTTAGCCACCACCACTTTGGCCTCTGATACCTAGCTTTTAGTTTTTTCTTACAAAGATTGCTCAAATATTGAAGCTTATTATAATACTCCCACACTCTCACTATCCCCACCAAGTGTCTAATTTGGCTTTTTTTTGTTAACAATATTCATATTTTGGTCTAAAATGAATTCTCTAAGTACCATACCCATGTCCGAGTGTCGAGTGTTGGATACGGGTACGCGAGAAAATTAGAATTGTCGGAGTAACATAAATACACGGTGGCAGGATGGATCTTATGTTTCCCCACCATGGAAATGAAATTGTTCAAAGTTGTGCTGCATGTTGAGTAAGAAACACCAGCTACTGGGTACATAATGGGTTTGTCATATTAACTCAGAAAAGATGTCCAAATCATTGGAAACTTCTTCACAATTAAACAGGTAAAAGAATTGATATACTTGTAATCATGTACCTAATCTCAAGCTCTTTAACAATTATGAGTTTATAACCTTTAATTATTCATGACCCAAATTACTCTGGTGTGTTGCTAGAGAGTGCCTCGGAACATGTCTTTTATATATACCAGGTATAATGGCTTCTACTTTCTCTATCCAAAATATCTTCTTTAGATGCATTAGGATTGCTTTGAATTTGTGTATTCGTGAATAATTCTAAAAAGTAAACATAATCACAAAAAAGACCATAACCCATCTCATAATCAAACAAAACAACCGCACCAAAAACACTCATTATCGCAATAACTGAAGAATAAGATAGAAATTAAAGGAAACATACATAGATAGAGCAGAACTTTTTTCCTCAAGCTATTAAGGTACCTTGTTCACCCTTCGTAGGAAATGACGCCGCCATGTCACCACCGCTGTCACAAGGTCTTTCTTTCTTCGAGAATTCACTCACCGTTGACTGCAGTGCCACTGTGTTTACCGGAGTGATCTGGTCTGCTTTAAAATTAGAAACCATGTCATTAGTGTTCAGTTAGTTCAACTACACTCAAATTTAAGTCTGTCATTAGGATTGCATCCAAACGCAGTTGTTATAAAGAAATTACATTTACGGCGAACCAGAGTTAGAAACCATGCGTCTATGCTGTTGTTTGCTTAGAACTACATATTTATGGCTAATCAAATCTAAACCCAATTTAATTCCAAAAATTTATCCAAACTCGAGTAAGTAATAATTTAAACAGATAGAGAGATGTAATGGTATTCTTAATAGGGTCGGGGTTGTTCGGCTTTTCGTTGAACACGAGGCCAATAGTTATACTTACCTGGAAAAGATACATCGTTCCTGCTTTTATGTCTTGTTGTCGAATAAATCCAAAGTTCTAATTCCAATTAGGAGCGATTGCAGGGTATTCCATATAACCCAATAGTTTAGCAACGGAATTTACAGCTTACGTTTGATATTCCATCGACATTATCACCTATATATGCTCCCAGCTGCATTATATATAGCCCACCCGAATATAATTTCACAAAATAGGTTACATACATAATACCACCAATACCCATATATAAACATGTTAATCGCTACTCACAAATTGCAAATCTTTTATTTCTATCTACTGAGACATATATGTCTCATCACAAAGTTCGGCAACGTAAAAGTTATTAACATATCTTACCAAGTGATCATTGGTATTATAGTCCTGAATCTTTATTTTGTTATTAGCATTGAGATACATCTTATGTGCGGCCTACCATCGGTTCCTACACTCTTTAATTGCTCTGAAGTTTTTAGTTTGTTTCTTTTTTACGAAATATTATGGCCGATGGTGTTGATCACTTTTCTCCAACTTAAACAATTGAGAACCTCTTAGTGACAACTGACAACAAACATACCATCTAGATAAATCATGATACGCACATGATACCAGCGCAAATAGACACGACCCGAACCACAACAATCAATCCTCGTCCCCTTATTTATGGTTTATACCGAAGCCGTATGGATCGGACGAATCCAGGAGAAAAAGCCAGTGGCGGAGCTCGGCCTCTTATTTATGGTTATAACGAAGCCGTAGGAGCTCGCACGAACAATGTCGACAGAGAGGGGTTAAGATGATCGTACCTTATGGAACAAATGTGATAAATTAGAAGGCTCCAGGGGCATCTCTCATGCTTAGATTTAGGCTGTTGCGCATCATTGTCCTTCCGCCTATCCCACCATCTCCCTTTCTCATCATTGCTACAAATTCACCATAATTGATGGTCCCATTATAAAGTTGAGATCCAAAAATAAAAAACACGGTTAAGACGGAGAGCGTGAGAAAAATACACATAAATTGATTATAGTTCATCAGTAGTGCCCACATTTGTCAGTGAGAAGCTATGTATGTTACTTCGACTACTTTGGAGCTGTACACGTGTCTGATATGACAATATACGGATACGATTATGGAAGAAAGCTAATTATGCAGCCCTGAATCAACTATGGTAAGTTTAGGAGCTAGACAAATGTTAAACTACTTTCTTAACTGCTACAAGAAAGCTTCACTGAACTCTAAGTCATTAAGTCGTTATTTAAATCGATTGCTAAGGTTACACTATTTACAACAGGGCAGGGATGCAATGCCTAGAAGTTACCTCTTCATATGCAAAAGTGATTCTTCGATATGTCGGTGTTTTGTTGTTTTTGTTGTTCGGCGAAGTTTGCACATTCGACTTGTGGATGACCTTCACTTTAATAGAATAAGGGACATTCTTATCCTTAAGTTCTTTGACAAGCTTCTTGATAGGTTTCATGGCGAAACTGCAGAAGTTGTACATATACGATTCAATTAAATAAATAATTTTCTAAACATTATGGTTCTAACCAACCCAGCTCTTCAGCGATAACAGACAACAAAGAACGATATGAGATTTAAAAGTATTTGGTTTGGTCACAGCCATGTGATTCCAGACCTGTGGTGTGAAACAATTATAAAGCGGCCACAATAATACGATACAACACTGGTTCAGGATCTTAAATGATTAGCATGTGTATTAACTATTAACTATCTAATGCCAAAGGTTACACTGCAAATGCACAAATCAAACCTCTCTACAAACAAACACCTGCAACACAAACAACCACACTATGTACTACCCTTCCCAATGTTCAAATTTTAGAACACAAATAAACAGATTCATTGGAGCCATCCCCCTCTAAACGACTCATTGCAGTGTCTTTATTAACCTTGCTCTAAAATCCCAATTACAATTGTAGCTAAGTTCCTGCTCACAATCCACAATCTACACGATCCCTGCCTCGAAACACCAAATTGTACGACAATCTGGTAATCACTTTCTCATGTACCCAGACAAACCACCACCACTAATGTTTTTCTTCTATTTAGGATCGCCATCTAAGCGAACTACTATAAGCACACAAAAGAGCAAATTTACACTATCCACCTACATACCACCTGATTAACCATAGAAGTTTGGCGACCGCCTGCTTCCTGCCTTTACAACTCAATATCCATCCTCATTGTAAGCCTAATTCCTTTACCCTAGGAGTCGTCAAGGCGCAAACACACATCACCCAAACGGACACACAATTGCTACCCACACTTTTCCTTAATAACAAAGTTTGCTCCTCTTTACCAATACATCTAAATGGCACCGGAGCCTACCTAAATGGATATACACTTACAAAGAGAGAAAATTAGCCTCCCTCTCCCAATCCCACCCTTTCACACTCTCCCTCTCCGTCCTCCCTCATTTCCCTCCCGCTCTTTCACGCTCTCCTTCTTCCCTTTCTCTCAACGCTCACCAACCCTCCACCTCATCATATCCCATTTCCCCTCACCTTCTTTCCCTCTCAATTTAAACAAACCAAACAGAGAGCCCTCTAGTAATTAGTAAAACCAAAATTTGGTGTACAATAGGTCCTAATATGAGACATGTATTCCTTAGTTTGGTACTAAAACATAGAACAGACAAGGTGAGTAGAGTAGGGCGGAATTTTTAACCGGCGAGCACACAATCTCGACACACCTGTTTTTGAAATTCCGACAGTATTTGTCGAATTCTGTTTTATTATTCTCATGACATCCCAATATACATTTTTTTCGAAACCGTTACTACATTACCAACTGATCATGTTTATACCATGGATGATGGAAGAACTCTGACTTCCATACTGGGGTAATGTATTTTGACATCAATTACCACTTTATGAAGGTATAATCATAACCCTTCCTCCCATCCCCCTCCTCATCTCCCCCTTCGGCCATTACCACAAGTTCCATTGTTTTCTTCTCAATTTGATCATTATTACCCTCATCTCTTCATCTCCACCCTCCCATGTAACCCCTTGTTTTCTATAATATTCAAAGGTAGAGTTTCTGCTCATCTAATACATAAACTCACGGCGTACACATATGTTAGGAAAGCAGTAATTTAAAAGTCTCACCTCAAACAGGTTCAGATATGTAGCAAAAGAAATTGATGGCAAAGGCTCACTGGCAATGTTGTCATAGTTTTTTATAATACGAGCCAGAACAGAAGCGCATTGGCTGTTCCAAAATGGACAATTTGGAATGGAACTTCATAGTTCTATACATCTTTCAACCCACATACTACAAATCAAACAATAATGAGAAATGTGGATAAATGTATTCAGAGTGCATGACATTTATTAGAATGCATAAATAGAACTACAACTGTGACACCCCGCGATAAAGCGGAAAATATAACTAATAAAATGCGGAATTTTAAGGACTTTTTAAAAATTTTAAAATTTAAAGCGCGGGTTCACCGAAATATAAAACATAAATAAAGAATGCGGAAATAAAGTTTAAATTATACAACGTGATAGTCAAGGTGAGGGAAAAGATATCCCTCGAATGACAATACAATAAAAGGTAGGTCTAAACAATCCTAATAAACAACTACTGGGCCGAAGTGCTCGCTAGCTCACACATGTCTTCACCCCATGAACGCATCACTAATACCTGTCATTCATGTAAACATGAACGCCACAGTCAGTGGGGAGTAACTCAAGATTCTCCCAGCCACAAAATGTCGAAACGAACATAACAAAGAACTAAAACAGGTAGTCATGTAAGACTCTTACAAAAATATGGATATCAAGTTTATGTTTAAACATGGTAATTAAATGAGATGGAACAAGATAGATCAACATTAGCATGATAACGGTTAAACTATTCATGTGAGACAATTAAATAATATGAAAGACAAGAATACGGTCATTTATACAAGGGCACGCATTTCAAGGAAATACAACATAGATATGAGATTAGAATCCGAATCATGTGAAGCAATTAAGTAAGAGATCAACCAATGCAAATTACAAGGATAGAAACTGTAGCCATTATTTGGAAAACCACTTAGCAAACATTGTACGGGACGTGGCTACTAATGTCAAATTCATACTTATGGCTTGCATCTCACCATAAGAACGGATGGGAACATCAATCCCGACGATCATATCGCAATTAGAGGGCTTATAGCTCACCCCTAGTGTCCGATAGGACTAAGACAAACAACAGACAAAAACCAATATCTATAACCAAGCAAGACCTTTACTACTCATATATCAATATATAATTCCCCTGGTAGGATGACAATGGTACTCCCAAGACTCAGTCCTAGTCTAAATCTGGCCAGACTCTCGGGACAGTACAGTTCCCGATTTGACATGCGGCAGAACAGTCCGCATAAATCGAGAACCCACAATCGGCAGGACAGTCCGAAAGAGGCGTAAAGATAAGTCAAGCAATACGGTATAGCATAAAGGCATTATCAAGAATACGACTCAACCAAGCGATACGAATCAACTTGGAAAGAGACTACTACGAGTAATGAACCGATGATAATCCAAGTGATACATTTCATGCCAAATCATAATCATGATTATGAATAAGTAACCCATTTCTTCAATATTTGTCACTTGAATGAAAATGTAAACAAACGGAGATGAACCATTTATAATAAGCAAAACAAGCATCCAATTATAAATGACTCAATTTAATTAAGTAAGTAGAATAATTCACTCATATTTGAGATACGATAAATAAATGAGAATGAACGGATTAAAAATTCATACAATAGGTAAGTGAGACATTTCATCCAATTTTGGCTTGAATAAATAATAAATTCCACCTTTATGCTTAATATGAGAAGAATATAAAAATGAATGATATTTAACGAATTGCATTATATAAAACACAAGGCGGGGTATTAATAATTCAAATAACCAACTTATGCCGAGACAATCATTAAACACGACTCAAAGTGGCCATTTGGATAGCCCCTACGCGAACTCAGACAACCAGCCACCACCACAGTGCGAGACAGCCCAGTTTTGGGTTCTCAAAAACCCGACTCAAGCACTCTTTTTAGCCATCTAAAGCAGCCTAGTCGAGTACCATCTAGCAGACCCAAAACAACCCATTTCTACCACCCTTTCACCATCCCAGAACAGTCCGCATTCCTTCCCATAAACCCGTGCCCAAACAGTTCGAGTTCCTACCCAGAAGACATGTCAAACCAGCCCCTATTCTGCCCACAAACAAAGTCGAAATGACCCCTTCTTCTTGTCCAAAACAGTTTCAAACCCTGCAATAGGACGTGTAACACCCCACATTCTAGTGCTAAGAGAAAGAATAAAGGACAATTGTTCCCTGCATATGTTTCTCAATAAGTTTATTATTGTCAAAGTATTGGACTTAAGCACTATTCCATTTCTGGTGACCTAATGTCGGAATTGTCTAACAAAACTATGCCATCTACGGATAAAATGCAAATTATAAGAACTATGAAACAAAGGACTTGATAAATTGACCATAGAAAGTCAATGTTAGTGTACAGCATATTCATATTTTCTCTTTGAAAAAAAAAGATAGTACTTCTCATAGAAAGGCCGTAAGATGATAAATTCATGACTTCTAACAGTCCCAAAACAGACCTAGATCGATTCTAATCAGTCCTATCGTCTCCATTTCGACTGCCCAAAAACAATACACCAACCGGACCAAGGATGGTAACCAAAACAGTCCTTAAGGCAGTCCTAAAACAGCCTTCTCAACATGCTGCCACAGTCCCAAAACGTCCCGAAGTACCCGCAAAAACTGACTTAAAACCGTCCCAATTTCTTTCTTTAAGACAGTCCAATTTCAACTCCTATACTTCTATGGAACCGTGCCCAAAACAGAATTTAAACATCCCAGTTCAGCATCATTTTGAGACGGAAAATTTACATACAAATGAGAAAAACATAAAGGCTCAAACTTTATCAAACAAGAACATAAAAATGACACAAAAGACGGAAATTTCGACATTTGTCGAGTAACCTATCACCGTTACCTTTTTTTTTGCTCTCCTAAACGCCACAGGAACTGCCCAGGGATGACTCCGAACCCAAAATGGAATAAATCAACCCAAAATCCGCATCCTTCGAAAGACGGCCGAATGAAACAAGATGAAAGCTGGACTCTTTCTTACATACAAAGAAGGAGGACGAGGAGCGGAAGCCATTGGCGCAAAAATGATTGAATTTGGTTAAGAAACGGAAGAGAAATCGGAGTTTGAAGCTCGGGAGGAAAAAAATGGTGATTTGCTGTTGATTGTTGTTGTTGCTGTGGATTGAAAAAGAATTGGGAAAATAATGGAAGGGGGAAAGTGACGGGGGGTGGGGCTAAGGAATAATAATAATAATAATAATAATAATAATAATAATAATAATAATAATAATAATAATAATAATAATAATAATAATAATAATAATAATAATAATAATAATAATAATAATAATAATAATAATAATAACAATAATAATAATAATAATAATAATAATAATAATAATAATAATAATAATAATAATAATAATAATAATAATAATAATAATAATAATAATAATAATAATAATAATAATAATAATAATAATAATAATAATAATAATAATAATAATAATAATAATAATAATAATAATAATAATAATAATAATAATAATAATAATAATTAAGTTAGAGTGTAAGAGTGAGTGTTGTCGGAATCGGGTTGGTCCGAATTGAAAAAGCTTTATAAGAGAAATGCGACGATCCTGCTAGACGGAAATGTGTCTATAACTTAAGACGGAAACTATTATTATCGTCACAATTATTATTATCCGACTGAAATATTTATTTTATATAAACAAGCTTGTAAGAATGTAAATTTTATAAAATTTATGTTCAAAAGGAAGTTAATTAAATTAAATAATTTAAAAATATGAAATAAAGTAATCGAACGGTTAAATAAATTTTAAATGTCAGAATGAGAAATTTGCGGGTGTTACAATCACCCCATCTTTTAAAAAGTTTCGTCCTCGAAACTTGAAAGTAGAAATGAAAGGTTATAAAAGTAAAATTGGACCTTTTGAAATCGGCAACTAAAATATTAAAAGGTTACTTATCGTAAGAATTAAAATTCTTTCAAAAGTTTCAAATAAAATTTTCCGACATAACCAAGTCGAAATGTAAATCATTGTATAAATAGAAAATCAAAATTTTCAAAAACATTAACGGAGAGTTTTCAAAAGTATAAGCCTCATTCATGGAACGAAATTGCTCTTGTCGTGCACACAAGAACGTTAACTTTCCAAGTCAAAGACAGATTTAAAACAAAATCAATTCCCCGACAAGCGTAGAACAAGTTATCAAACGTCTCCAATAACGAGTTCTAACTTCCGATCAACGTCAAAATCAAAAGAAAAAGACAATCTACTCAAATTTTCTTTCGCAAAAGTCAAAATAAAAATGAAGGTTTCACTTTTAAACTCAAAAGGGAGTTAAATTTCTGAAAATGTAACATTAAGCCTTGACAAAGAAATCATAAATAGATCAAAATTAATAGAAATTGGATAAAATTTAAGAAATCTCGGTTTAGCAATTAAAATCATGATAAATGAGTTTATATTCAAAGAACAAATAGGGAACTAAATCAAATTTTCATTTTCAAATTTTTGAAAATGGGTAAGGTTTTGCAAAGGTAACATAAACTTTTAACAACGAATCAAAATTGGTAGCTTGAAAAGTTTAGAAGTTGGACAAAAGAAAAGTAACTTAGATAGCATAAAAAAAAGTACGCTAAGAGAGTTCAAACTTAACCAACAAAAGAGCTATGATGAACTTCCTAGGGGTAAGGTTCGAGGTAAGGTCAACAAGGAGGTCAAAGATAGAGTTTCACAGGTTACAAGTGTCAAACTTAAAAGAGGAGCATGATGAAGCGAGCAAGAGAGGTATGAACGGTAAGGCTTATGGTAAAGAAGAAAGGAAATTAGACAACAAGGAAACGCCAGTTACTCAAATCTCAAACAACAACATCATCCTAAACGGTTCCGAAAACTTCCTAACAACAAAACTTGTAACCACAACACTCCTAAGGATTTCCTCAAAACACTTATGTTACATCATCTTAAGCTATCCCATGAAACAAGTTACTTCACTATAAGTGTGATTTCACAACTTCAAATCCTCAACATCTACAAAAAACCTCCACGAGATCAAGGTCAAAGCTTCTAACAAAGCTATACTCATATCCAACTAGTGTCAACTATGAGTTTCTCAAAATGGTAAAACTCTCAATCAAAAATCCAAATTCAAAAGGTTCTCTTGCATATTCTATCATCCCAAGGAGATCTTGTTATACTCTCGAAACCTAAAGCATAAATGGTGACGTTCTCCAAGTTACGAGACAACCACCCAAAACACCTAACTCATCCCAGTTCAATATCTATCGATCCCAACTTATAATCACCTCTCAAGAACTCTGGCTACTAATCCTCATTACCGCAAAGTGAATACCCAAATGAGATTCCAAAACTAACAACAACTCTCGCCTAACATGGTTCTTATGTAATCATCACAACACTCACAAAAGTATACCGACTATGCTAACCTCAAGCTCAACTCAGACTTCCAAGTAACACTTTCATCACCAATGACCAACAACTCCCTAGAGGTGTTTCCTTCTAAGTTCTCATCATAAACCCTACTCCATGTCAAAACCTCAAGCGACAATACTCGAGTTACCAAATTCTCAAATTCCAAGTATAAACAACAAGGCCAAGTTCTATAACTTTAGTAACATATGCAACTCACACTTTACAACACTAACAATTCCATTAATCAAGCACACTCACACACTTTACAACACTAACAATTCCATTAATCAAGCACGCTCACTTCATGTCATGCAACTAAGAAACATCCAGGTTTTTCCTACTACACTAGCTAAGTCTTTCTAACATCACAACCCCTCAAAGCTAGGGTTATAGGTCAACCACAAACAAACTCCACAAAGCCAAATTATCCAACCAAGGTTAACATCCCACAAAAGAAAGAGAACTATCAAAAAGGCGTTAAGAGAGAATAAGCAGAGAACAAAGGACAAGTTAGGGGTACAAGAATATCTTTCAAGCAAAACAGAAGAAAGTTTAGAAGAAGGATAAGCACCAAGAGATAAAGAATAAAGAATGAGAAACATCTTCGAGGAAGTAGAAGCATTCTTCAAGGTTGGGCAAATCTTCAATTTCTGGCAATAGGCACCAAATCTTGATCTTCACGTTGGTAGGTTTACGGTCATTGATCCAAGGGCACAAAAACAGTTGACAATTCAACAAACATGTTAGAACCTACCACGAAGCATACACAAAGAGACTACCAACTTAGGTCCTTAATTCTACCCATCTCTCATTCATTATTAAAGGTCAAGTTCAAGTTTAATTTTGGGGTACACGTGTGTGCGTCTGGAGCAACATAGGCTCTGATACCAACTGTGACACCCCGCGATAAAGCGGAACATATAACTAATAAAATGCGGAATTTTATGGACTTTTTAAAAAATTTAAAATTTAAAGCACGGGTTCACCAAAATATAAAACATAAATAAAGAATGCGGAAATAAAGTTTAAATTATACAACGTGATAGTCAAGGTGAGGGAAAAGATATCCCTCGAATGACAATACAATAAAAGGTAGGTCTAAACAATCCTAATAAACAACTACTAGGCCGAAGTGCTCGCTAGCTCACACATGTCTTCACCCCATGAACGCATCACTAATACCTGTCATTCATGTAAACATGAACGCCACAGTCAGTGGGGAGTAACTCAAGTTTCTCCCAGCCACAAAATGTCGAAACGAACATAACAAAGAACTAAAACAGGTAGTCATGTAAGACTCTTACAAAAATATGGATATCAAGTTTATGTTTAAACATGGTAATTAAATGAGATGGAACAAGATAGATCAACATTAGCATGATAACGGTTAAACTATTCATGTGAGACAATTAAATAATATGAAAGACAAGAATACGGTCATTTATACAAGGGCACGCATTTCAAGGAAATACAACATAGATATGAGATTAGAATCCGAATCATGTGAAGCAATTAAGTAAGAGATCAACCAATGCAAATTACATGGATAGAAACTGTAGCCATTATTTGGAAAACCACTTAGCAAACATTGTACGGGACGTGGCTACTAATGTCACATTCATACTTATGGCTTGCATCTCACCATAAGAACGGATGGGAACATCAATCCCGACGATCATATCGCAACTAGAGGGCTTATAGCTCACCCCTAGTGTCCGATAGGACCAAGACAAACAACAGACAAAAACCAATATCTATAACCAAGCAAGACCTTTACTACTCATATATCAATATATAATTCCCCTGGTAGGACGACAATGGTACTCCCAAGACTCAGTCTTAGTCTAAATCTGGCCAGACTCTCGGGACAGTACAGTTCCCGATTCGACATGCGGCAGAACAGTCCGCATAAATCGAGAACCCACAATCGGCAGGACAGTCCGAAAGAGGCGGAAGATATGAGCTAAACCCACAATCGGCAGGACAGTCCGAAAGAGGCGTAAAGATAAGTCAAGCAATACGGTATAGCATAAAGGCATTATCAAGAATACGACTCAACCAAGCGATACGAATCAACTTGGAAAGAGACTACTACGAGTAATGAACCGATGATAATCCAAGTGAGACATTTCATGCCAAATCATAATCATGATTATGAATAAGTAACCCATTTCTTCAATATTTGTCATTTGAATGAAAATGTAAACAAACGGAGATGAACCATTTATAATAAGCAAAACAAGCATCCAATTATAAATGACTCAATTTAATTAAGTAAGTAGAATAATTCACTCATATTTGAGATACGATAAATAAATGAGAATGAACGGATTAAAAATTCATACAATAGGTAAGTGAGACATTTCATCCAATTTTGGCTTGAATAAATAATAAATTCCACCTTTATGCTTAATATGAGAAGAATATAAAAATGAATGATATTTAACGAATTGCATTATATAAAACACAAGGCGGGGTTTTAATAATTCAAATAACCAACTTATGCCGAGACAATCATTAAACACGACTCAAAGTGGCCATTTGGATAGCCCCTATGCGAACTCAGACAACCAGCCACCACCACAGTGCGAGACAGCCCAGTTTTGGGTTCTCAAAAACCCGACTCAAGCACTCTTTTTAGCCATCTAAAGCAGCCTAGTCGAGTACCATCTAGCAGACCCAAAACAACCCATTTCTACCACCCTTTCACCATCCCAGAACAGTCCGCATTCCTTCCCATAAACCCGTGCCCAAACAGTTCGAGTTCCTACCCAGAAGACATGTCAAACCAGCCCCTATTCTGCCCACAAACAAAGTCGAAACAACCCCTTCTTCTTGTCCAAAACAGTGTCAAACCCTGCAATAGGACGTGTAACACCCCACATTCTAGTGCTAAGAGAAAGAATAAAGGACAATTGTTCCCTGCATCTGTTTCTCAATAAGTTTATTATTGTCAAAGTATTGGACTTAAGCACTATTCCATTTCTGGTGACCTAATGTCGGAATTGTCTAACAAAACTATGCCATCTACGAATAAAATGCAAATTATAAGAACTATGAAACAAAGGACTTGATAAATTGACCATAGAAAGTCAATGTTAGTGTACAGCATATTCATATTTTCTCTTTGAAAAAAAAAAGATAGTACTTCTCATAGAAAGGCCGTAAGATGATAAATTCATGACTTCTAACAGTCCCAAAACAGACCTAGATCGATTCTAATCAGTCCTATCATCTCCATTTCGACTGCCCAAAAACAATACACCAACCGGACCAAGGATGGTAACCAAAACAGTCCTTAAGGCAGTCCTAAAAAAGCCTACTCAACATGCTGCCACAGTCCCAAGACGTCCCGAAGTACCCGCAAAAACTGACTTAAAACCGTCCCAATTTCTGTCTTTAAGACAGTCCAATTTCAACTCCTATAACTTCTATGGAACCGTGCCCAAAACAGAATTTAAACATCCCAGTTCAGCATCATTTTGAGACGGAAAATTTACATACAAATGAGAAAAACATAAAGGCTCAAACTTTATCAAACAAGAACATAAAAATGACACAAAAGACGGAAATTTCGACATTTGTCGAGTAACCTATCACCGTTACCTTTTTTTTTGCTCTCCTAAACGCCACAGGAACTGCCCAGGGATGACTCCGAACCCAAAATGGAATAAATCAACCTAAAATCCGCATCCTTCAAAGACTAGAATGAAACAAGATGAAAGCTGGACTCTTTCTTACATACAAAGAAGGAGGACGAGGAGAGGAAGCCATTGGCGCAAAAATGATCGAATTTGGTTAAGAAACGGAAGAAAAATCGGAGTTTGAAGCTCAGGAGGAAAAAAAATGGTGATTTGCTGTTGATTGTTGTTGTTGCTGTGGATCGAAAAAGAATTGGGAAAATAATGGAAGGGGGAAGTGACGGGGGTGGGGCTAAGTAGTAGTAGTAGTAGTAGTAGTAGTAGTAGTAGTAGTAGTAGTAGTAGTAGTAGTAGTAATAATAATAATAATAATAATAATAATAATAATAATAATAATAATAATAATAATAATAATAATAATAATAATAATAATAATAATAATAATAATAATAATAATAATAATAATAATAATAATAATAATAATAATAATAATAATAATAATAATAATAATAATAATAATAATAATAATAATAATAATAATAATAATAATAATAATAATAATAATAATAATAATAATAATAATAATAATAATAATAATAATAATAATAATAATAATAATAATAATAATAATAATAATAATAATAATAATAATAATAATAATAATAATAATAATAATAATAATAATAATAATAATAATAATAATAATAATAATAATAATAATAATAATAATAATAATAATAATAATAATAATAATAATAATAATAATAATAATAATAATAATAATAATAATAATAATAATAATAATAATAATAATAATAATAATAATAATAATAATAATAATAATAATAATAATAATAATAATAATAATAATAATAATAATAATAATAAAGTTAGAGTGTAAGAGTGAGTGTTGTCGGAATCGGGTTGGTCCGAATTGAAAAAGCTTTATAAGAGAAATGCGACGATCCTGCTAGACGGAAATGTGTCTATAACTTAAGACGGAAACTATTATTATCGTCACAATTATTATTATCCGACTGAAATATTTATTTTATATAAACAAGCTTGTAAGAATGTAAATTTTATAAAATTTATGTTCAAAAGGAAGTTAATTAAATTAAATAATTTAAAAATATGAAATAAAGTAATCGAACGGTTAAATAAATTTTAAATGTCAGAATGAGAAATTTGCGGGTGTTACAATCACCCCATCTTTTAAAAAGTTTCGTCCTCGAAACTTGAAAGTAGAAATGAAAGGTTATAAAAGTAAAATTGGACCTTTTGAAATCGGCAACCAAAACATTAAAAGGTTACTTATCGTAAGAATTAAAATTCTTTCAAAAGCTTCAAATAAAATTTACCGACATAACCAAGTCGAAATGTAAATCATTGTATAAATAGAAAATCAAAATTTTCAAAAACATTAACGGAGAGTTTTCAAAAGTATAAGTCTCATTCATGGAACGAAATTGCTCTTGTCGTGCACACAAGAACGCTAACTTTCCAAGTCAAAGACAGATTTAAAACAAAATCAATTCGCCGACAAGCGTAGAACAAGTTATCAAATGTCTCCAATAACGAGTTCTAACTTCCGATCAATGTCAAATGCAAAAGAAAAAGACAATCTACTCAAATTTTCTTTCGCAAAAGTCAAAATAAAAATGAAGGTTTCACCTTTAAACTCAAAAGGAGTTAAATTTCTGAAAATGTAACATTAAGCCTTGACAAAGAAATCATAAATAGATCAAAATTAATAGAAATTGGATAAAATTTAAGAAATCTCGGTTTAGCAATTAAAATCATGATAAATGAGTTTATATTCAAAGAACAAATAGGGAACTAAATCAAATTTTCATTTTCAAATTTTTGAAAATGGGTAAGGTTTTGCAAAGGTAACATAAACTTTTAGCAACGAATCAAAATTGGTAGCTTGAAAAGTTTAGAAGTTGGACAAAAGAAAAGTAACTTAGATAGCATAAAAAAAAAAGTACGCTAAGAGAGTTCAAACTTAACCAACAAAAGAGCTATGATGAACTTCCTAGGGGTAAGGTTCGAGGTAAGGTCAACAAGGAGGTCAAAGATAGAGTTTCACAGGTTACAAGTGTCAAACTTAAAAGAGGAGCATGATTAAGCGAGCAAGAGAGGTATGAACGGTAAGGCTTATGGTAAAGAAGAAAGGAAATTAGACAACAAGGAAACGCCAGTTACTCAAATCTCAAACAACAACATCATCCTAAACGGTTCCGAAAACTTCCTAACAACAAAACTTGTAACCACAACACTCCTAAGGATTTCCTCAAAACACTTATGTTACATCATCTTAAGCTATCCCATGAAACAAGTTACTTCACTATAAGTGTGATTTCACAACTTCAAATCCTCAACATCTACAAAAAACCTCCACGAGATCAAGGTCAAAGCTTCTAACAAAGCTATACTCATATTCAACTAGTGTCAACTATGAGTTTCTCAAAATGGTAAAACTCTCAATCAAAAATCCAAATTCAAAAGGTTCTCTTGCATATTCTATCATCCCAAGGAGATCTTGTTATACTCTCGGAACCTAAAGCATAAATGGTGACGTTCTCCAAGTTACGAGACAACCACCCAAAACACCTAACTCATCCCAGTTCAATATCTATCGATCCCAACTTATAATCACCTCTCAAGAACTCTGGCTACTAATCCTCATTACCGCAAAGTGAATACCCAAATGAGATTCCAAAACTAACAACAACTCTCGCCTAACATGGTTCTTATGTAATCATCACAACACTCACAAAAGTATACCGACTATGCTAACCTCAAGCTCAACTCACACTTCCAAGTAACACTTTCATCACCAATGACCAACAACTCCCTAGAGGTGTTTCCTTCTAAGTTCTCATCATAAACCCTACTCCATGTCAAAACCTCAAGAGACAATACTCGAGTTACCAAATTCTCAAATTCCAAGTATAAACAACAAGGCCAAGTTCTATAACTTTAGTAACATATGCAACTCACACTTTACAACACTAACAATTCCATTAATCAAGCACACTCACACACTTTACAACACTAACAATTCCATTAATCAAGCACACTCACTTCATGTCAAGCAACTAAGAAACATCCAGGTATTTCCTACTACACTAGCTAAGTCTTTCTAACATCACAACCCCTCAAAGCTAGGGTTATAGGTCAACCACAAACAAACTCCACAAAGCCAAATTATCCAACCAAGGTTAACATCCCACAAAAGAAAGAGAACTATCAAAAAGGCGTTAAGAGAGAATAAGCAGAGAACAAAGGACAAGTTAGGGGTACAAGAATATCTTTCAAGCAAAACAGAAGAAAGTTTAGAAGAAGGATAAGCACCAAGAGATAAAGAATAAAGAATGAGAAACATCTTCGAGGAAGTAGAAGCATTCTTCAAGGTTGGGCAAATCTTCAATTTCTGGCAATAGGCACCAAATCTTGATCTTCACGTTGGTACGTTTACGGTCATTGATCCAAGGGCACAAAAACAGTTGACAATTCAACAAACATGTTAGAACCTACCACGAAGCATACACAAAGAGACTACCAACTTAGGTCCTTAATTCTACCCATCTCTCATTCATTATTAAAGGTCAAGTTCAAGTTTAATTTTGGGGTACACGTGTGTGCGTCGGGAGCAACATAGGCTCTGATACCAACTGTGACACCCCGCGATAAAGCGGAACATATAACTAATAAAATGCGGAATTTTATGGACTTTTTAAAAATTTTAAAATTTAAAGCGCGGGTTCACCAAAATATAAAACATAAATAAAGAATGCGGAAATAAAGTTTAAATTATACAACGTGATAGTCAAGGTGAGGGAAAAGATATCCCTCGAATGACAATACAATAAAAGGTAGGTCTAAACAATCCTAATAAACAACTACTAGGCCGAAGTGCTCGCTAGCTCACACATGTCTTCACCCCATGAACGCATCACTAATACCTGTCATTCATGTAAACATGAACGCCACAAATCGGTGGGGAGTAACTCAAGGTTCTCCCGACCACAAAATGTCGAAACGAACATAACAAAGAACTAAAACGGTAAGTCATGTAAGACTCTTACAAAAATATGGATATCAAGTTTATGTTTAAACATGGTAATTAAATGAGATGGAACAAGATAGATCAACATTAGCATGATAACGGTTAAACTATTCATGTGAGACAATTAAATAATATGAAAGACAAGAATACGGTCATTTATACAAGGGCACGCATTTCAAGGAAATACAACATAGATATGAGATTAGAATCCGAATCATGTGAAGCAATTAAGTAAGAGATCAACCAATGCAAATTACAAGGATAAAAACTGTAGCCATTATTTGGAAAACCACTTAGCAAACATTGTACGGGACGTGGCTACTAATGTCACATTCATACTTATGGCTTGCATCTCACCATAAGAACGGATGGGAACATCAATCCCGACGATCATATCGCAACTAGAGGGCTTATAGCTCACCCCTAGTGTCCGATAGGACCAAGACAAACAACAGCCAAAAACCAATATCTATAACCAAGCAAGACCTTTACTACTCATATATCAATATATAATTCCCCTGGTAGGACGACAATGGTACTCCCAAGACTCAGTCCTAGTCTAAATCTGGCCAGACTCTCGGTACAGTACAGTTCCCGATTCGACATGCGGCAGAACAGTCCGCATAAATCGAGAACCCACAATCGGCGAGACGATCAAAGAGGCGGAAGATATGAGCTAAACCCACAATCGGCAGGGATCCGAAAGAGGCGTAAAGATAAGTCAAGCAATACGGTATAGCATAAAGGCATTATCAAGAATACGACTCAACCAAGCGATACGAATCAACTTGGAAAGAGACTACTACGAGTAATGAACCGATGATAATCCAAGTGAGACATTTCATGCCAAATCATAATCATGATTATGAATAAGTAACCCATTTTTTCAATATTTGTCACTTGAATGAAAATATAAACAAACGGAGATGAACCATTTATTATAAGCAAAACAAGCATCCAATTATAAATGACTCAATTTAATTAAGTAAGTAGAATAATTCACTCATATTTGAGATACGATAAATAAATGAGAATGAACGGATTAAAAATTCATACAATAGGTAAGTGAGACATTTCATCCAATTTTGGCTTAAATAAATAATAAATTCCACCTTTATGCTTAATATGAGAAGAATATAAAAATGAATGATATTTAACGAATTGCATTATATAAAACACAAGGCGGGGTTTTAATAATTCAAATAACCAACTTATGCCGAGACAATCATTAAACACGACTCAAAGTGGCCATTTGGATAGCCCCTACGCGAACTCAGACAAACCACCACCACCACACAATGCGAGATGACCCAGTTTTGGGTTCTCAAAACCCGACTCAAGCACTCTTTTTAGCCATCTAAAGCGACCTAGTCGAGTACCATCTAGCGGACCCAAAACAACCCATTTCTACCACCCTTTCACCATCCCGAGCAGTCTGCATTCCTTCCCATAAACCCGTGCCCAAAAGCGATTCGAGTTCTTACCCGGAAGACATGTCAAACCAGCCCCTATTCTGCCCCTTAAACAAAGTCGAAACGACCCCTTCTTCTTGTCCAAAACAGTGTCAAACCCTGCAATAGGACGTGTAACACCCCACATTCTAGTGCTAAGAGAAAGAATAAAGGACAATTGTTCCCTGCATCTGTTTCTCAATAAGTTTATTATTGTCAAAGTATTGGACTTAAGCACTATTCCATTTCTGGTGACCTAATGTCGGAATTGTCTAACAAAACTATTCCATCTACGGATAAAATGCAAATTATAAGAACTATGAAACAAAGGACTTGATAAATTGACCATAGAAAGTCAATGTTAGTGTACAGCATATTCATATTTTCTCTTTGAAAAAAAAAGATAGTACTTCTCATAGAAAGGCCGTAAGATGATAAATTCATGACTTCTAACAGTCCCAAAACAGACCTAGATCGATTCTAATCAGTCCTATCGTCTCCATTTCGACTGCCCAAAAACAATACACCAACTGGACCAAGGATCGTAACCAAAACAGTCCTTAAGGCAGTCCTAAAACAGCCTACTCAACATGCTGCCACAGTCCCAAAACGTCCCGACGTACCCGTAAAAACTGACTTAAAACCGTCCCAATTTCTGTCTTTAAGACAGTCCAATTTCAACTCCTATAACTTCTATGGAAACGTGCCCAAAACAGAATTTAAACATCCCAGTTCAGCATCATTTTGAGACGGAAAATTTACATACAAATGAGAAAAACATAAAGGCTCAAACTTTATCAAACAAGAACATAAAAATGACACAAAAGACGAAAATTTCGACATTTGTCGAGTAACCTATCACCGTTACCTTTTTTTTGTGCTCTCCTAAACGCCACAGGAACTGCCCAGGGATGACTCCGAACCCAAAATGGAATAAATCAACCCAAAATCCGCATCCTTCGAATGACGGCCGAATGAAACAAGATGAAAGCTGGACTCTTTCTTACATACAAAGAAGGAGGACGAGGAGAGGAAGCCATTGACGCAAAAATGATCGAATTTGGTTAAGAAACGGAAGAGAAATCGGAGTTTGAAGCTCGGGAGGAAAAAAAATGGTGATTTGCTGTTGATTGTTGTTGTTGCTGTGGATTGAAAAAGAATTGGGAAAATAATGGAAGGGGGAAAGTGACGGGGGTGGGGCTAAGGAATAATAATAATAAAAATAATAATAATAATAATAATAATAATAATAATAATAATAATAATAATAATAATAATAATAATAATAATAATAATAATAATAATAATAATAATAATAATAATAATAATAATAATAATAATAATAATAAAGTTAGAGTGTAAGAGTGAGTGTTGTCGGAATCGGGTTGGTCCGAATTGAAAAGGCTTTATAAGAGAAATGCGACGATCCTGCTAGACGGAAATGTGTCTATAACTTAAGACGGAAACTATTATTATCGTCACAATTATTATTATCGGACTGAAATATTTATTTTATATAAACAAGCTTGTAAGAATGTAAATTTTATAAAATTTATGTTCAAAAGGAAGTTAATTAAATTAAATAATTTAAAAATATGAAATAAAGTAATCGAACGGTTAAATAAATTTTAAATATCAGAATGAGAAATTTGCGGGTGTTACAATCACCCCATCTTTTAAAAAGTTTCGTCCTCGAAACTTGAAAGTAGAAATGAAAGGTTATAAAAGTAAAATTGGACCTTTTGAAATCGGCAACCAAAACATTAAAAGGTCACTTATCGTAAGAATTAAAATTCTTTCAAAAGCTTCAAATAAAATTTTCCGACATAACCAAGTCGAAATGTAAATCATTGTATAAATAGAAAATCAAAATTTTCAAAAACATTAACGGAGAGTTTTCAAAAGTATAAGTCTCATTCATGGAACGAAATTGCTCTTGTCGTGCACACAAGAACGCTAACTTTCCAAGTCAAAGACAGATTTAAAACAAAATCAATTCGCCGACAAGCGTAGAACAAGTTATCAAATGTCTCCAATAACGAGTTCTAACTTCCGATCAACGTCAAATTCAAAAGAAAAAGACAATCTACTCAAATTTTCTTTCGCAAAAGTCAAAATAAAAATGAAGGTTTCACCTTTAAACTCAAAAGGGAGTTAAATTTCTGAAAATGTAACATTAAGCCTTGACAAAGAAATCATAAATAGATCAAAATTAATAGAAATTAGATAAAATTTAAGAAATCTCGGTTTAGCAATTAAAATCATGATAAATGAGTTTATATTCAAAGAACAAATAGGGAACTAAATCAAATTTTCATTTTCAAATTTTTGAAAATGGGTAAGGTTTTGCAAAGGTAACATAAACTTTTAACAACGAATCAAAATTGGTAGCTTGAAAAGTTTAGAAGTTGGACAAAAGAAAAGTAACTTAGATAGCATAAAAAAAAAGTACGCTAAGAGAGTTCAAACTTAACCAACAAAAGAGCTATGATGAACTTCCTAGGGGTAAGGTTCGAGGTAAGGTCAACAAGGAGGTCAAAGATAGAGTTTCACAGGTTACAAGTGTCAAACTTAAAAGAGGAGCATGATTAAGCGAGCAAGAGAGGTATGAACGGTAAGGCTTATGGTAAAGAAGAAGGAAATTAGACAACAAGGAAACGCCAGTTACTCAAATCTCAAACAACAACATCATCCTAAACGGTTCCGAAAACTTCCTAACAACAAAACTTGTAACCACAACACTCCTAAGGATTTCCTCAAAACACTTATGTTACATCATCTTAAGCTATCCCATGAAACAAGTTACTTCACTATAAGTGTGATTTCACAACTTCAAATCCTCAACATCTACAAAAAACCTCCACGAGATCAAGGTCAAAGCTTCTAACAAAGCTATACTCATATCCAACTAGTGTCAACTATGAGTTTCTCAAAATGGTAAAACTCTCAATCAAAAATCCAGATTCAAAAGGTTCTCTTGCATATTCTATCATCCCAAGGAGATCTTGTTATACTCTCGAAACCTAAAGCATAAATGGTGACGTTCTCCAAGTTACGAGACAACCACCCAAAACACCTAACTCATCCCAGTTCAATATCTATCGATCCCAACTTATAATCACCTCTCAAGAACTCTGGCTACTAATCCTCATTACCGCAAAGTGAATACCCAAATGAGATTCCAAAACTAACAACAACTCTCGCCTAACATGGTTCTTATGTAATCATCACAACACTCACAAAAGTATACCGACTATGCTAACCTCAAGCTCAACTCAGACTTCCAAGTAACACAATCACCACCAATGACCAACAACTCCCTTCCCTAGAGGTGTTTCCTTCTAAGTTCTCATCATAAACCCTACTCCATGTCAAAACCTCAAGCGACAATACTCGAGTTACCAAATTCTCAAATTCCAAGTATAAACAACAAGGCTACCCATCATGGACCGAACCCATTAGGTTCTCAACATCAAATCAGGATTGACTCATTGGGTCGTAGGTGGGCAAGTGTGAATCGTAAGAGGCCGGAAGGGGTGACCACACTAATTGGGTATAGGGATGCTTTTGATTTAATGCGACATGATCAGTTTACATGGCAACCTTACACCCGATAGATTTTGTCTTTTTTGCCCGGGTTTTGTTATGATGACTCCGACGATTGGACAGTGATGGCACCTATGGTTTGTTTCGACATTGTTGAGTGGCATTTTCCTAATAGGGTAGCTCGTCAATTTGGGTGGAAACAAATTATCCCTTTAAACTCTAATACCGAACCAAACTTGCACAAAGTTGACAAAAGGGGTGCCTCTTCACGGAATTGGATAGAAAAACATCAACCCTACATATCAAATTGGGTTAGGAGGGGTGATTTTCGGTTCCGTGGTGAAGAGGATGATATTGAAATGAGCTACTACGACCCTTACATGGTTTGGTACCGGGATCACACTATTCTTCGCTTGAACCCTTTCCCCCCACAAGCTACTTATCAAGCACCATTTGGAGCCACACAATATCTTATAAGTACACTTAATATACTTGTCTTAAAATTCTTAACCAATATATCATAAAATGTGATTAGCTTATACTACTTATTTTGTTTTAGGCGCAAGGTTTCGTCAATGTCCATAATACATGTGATAAGGAGCTTCGACAAATGCCTCTTGAGGTGCCTCCTCATTTCCGGACAATGGTTTCACACCTACGGGACTACTCCTCTCAATCGCTTGAACATGTAGGCTATTACCATCTCCTACAACCAACCGTAGAACCAAGGGAAGAGAGTTCACCAATGGTTCAAGAGTCCCTCGACTCAATGAATGTGGATGACGATGCACCATTAGTTCAATACACTAAGAGGGCTAGACGCTCTAAGTCATCCATGCCGGCTAGACACTCCATGTCTTCAATGCCTTCCATGTCTTCAATGCCGGCCATGTCTTCAATGCCTTCCATGTCTTTAATGTCACCCGTCAATGAACAAGGTACCCCGGAGCCTAAGAAAGGGTTTTGGAGTCGCATTCGAGGAAAAATCAAGAAGAAGACTTGAGGACTTGATGTAATAGTTAGAGGATTTATGGTTTGTTTGACATTTTAGATGGTTAATTTGTTTGACATTTTAGTTGTAAAACTTAGAATTTAATCCCCTTGTGCGAAGCTTATGTGGTGTGTAAACTCGGTTTTTATTTATAATAGGCAATGGTTTGTGTTGTCCTTTGCATTGTTGAGCATTGTTGAGCATTGTTTAGTTTGGTTTTCTGTTTTGGCAAAGGAAAGATACGAGAACGAAGGAAATTTGTGCAGCAATGAAAAAAAAAAAACTGGCAGAACACGCCATAGCTAATGGCGGGTTTCAAGAGAAAGACACGCCATTACGTATGGCGTGTTTCATATTTGAGATTTTGCCAGCTACTGGAACTGGGCTAAAAATGGAGCTGCTTAAACACGCCATAGCTAATGGCGTGTTTTATTCTGAAGACACGCCATACGTAATGGCGTGTTTCCTTTCCTTACATTATTCAGCTACTGGCTTGGGGTTAGAATTTCAGACTGCCTAAACACGCCATATGTAATGGCGTGTTCTTTGAACTAAACACGCCAATACGTATGGCGTGTTTAAGCCCCGTATAGGCTCGTCAAAACCGAGCCTACGTGGACACCATTTCGATAAATGTTTTCAAAACCGACCCAAAACGACAATTCTTTTATTTTTGAGCATTATTTCAAAAACGGACTCGATGAAGTGCGATAATAATAATAATAATAATAATAATAATAATAATAATAATAATAATAATAATAATAATAATAATAATAATAATAATAATAATAATAATAAGCTATATAGCTTAAAAACCTGGTTGTTGTTGGGGTTATTATTCGCGGTGGCAAGAGGATATGAGATGTAGTAGTAGTCCAAAGTTGATGAGTTGTTGATTCATGAAACTTTAGAGTTATTGATTTAAGAGGTGTGGACAAGTGGTTTGACGTAGTAAGGATGACATGCATTTGTTGATGTGTTAGGTGGTGTATAAAAGTTATCTTGTTGTTAAAAGTATGCTAGTATTTAAGGAAATAAAATGGTATTGATTGGTTAGATATGCATAAGGTTATGATTAAGATTGACGAGGGAAGATAAAGAACATACTGAGCAACGTTAAAATGGTGGTGTAAGCATGAGTGTAAACAAGAGAGATTTAGTTGGCTTTTGTAAAAACATAGGTGTGTGGCTGGAGTAAGGATTAGTGGTGTAGTATCATTGGAGTGGTGTGGTATCATTAGAGTGATGTGGTTTGCAAAGGTTATTGACATGAGGTGTCGAGGGGTTTTAGAAATGCAAGATATGTTATGGACTTTTGTTGGAAGAGCGATAAGGGGAATGTTAGGGAGAGTATTTGTCTAAGGTATAAACGAGTTGGTAGTCATGGAAAGAAGCTTAGAGGATCCTGGTGGGTGTTGTGTAGTCTTTGAGGTTACGCAGACGTAACCTTAATTTTAAGCGGGGTAGGATGTTATATTGCGAAAGTGGCATTATATTTTTATTTTGTTATTTGGTTGTCTTAGTAAGTGTTGGTAATAAGCATGATGAGTTCTGTTGTAGCATTAGGGCGGACTTAAGGATTTAGTTGTTGTAAATGTTGGTGATGCACCACATAGCCTGTGAGTATTTGGGAGAGTATTGGATGAGACCACGTAGCCTATGGGTATTTTGGATGGTAGCAGTAAGAACCACGAAACCACATGGTCTGTTAGTATTTGGGATTATATTGGTGGCGAGATGGTTAGGGAACTTCGGGACGAAGTTCTATTTAAGGGGGGTAGAATGTAATACTATGGAAGTTAATGGTACATATAGTTGAGTAATATGTGTAAGTAGTGTCGTAATGTGGGTTAATAACAATAGCATTTTGATTGGCGTGCAAGTGTAACTTGGGTAGATTCTGGACGGTAAGAAGTATGCGCAAACTTCGAGGACGAAGTTCTTTTTAAGGAGGGTAGAGTGTAATACCACATTATTTTGACACTTAAAAGTATATTATGTATGTTATTTGGTTAACATAAATTAGTTGGTTGTGTGTGGTAGTTGGGTAAGCATGGTGAACTTCGAGGACGAAGTTCCCTTTAAGGAGGGAAGACTGTAATACTCATGATTTTATAGCATTTTATCTAGCGTTGGGATCATGAAGTCATGTGTATCATTCGACCTTCTTATAACTCAGTGGTTGAATGTAGGGTGAATGTAGATTGAACTTAATAAAGAAACTTTACAGCCAGTACATTCGCACTACATTCGACCTACATTCGTGTCGCATGTGCTTGAATCTTGACATCCAGCCAATACGTTCACGCGACATTCGCGCTACATTCGAGGTCTGTATTTTACATTCGCCCTTTGTTCTAATTACCTTAGTAGGGGAGGTGTATTTGGTTTGGGTGTTATCTATACTAGCATATATGTAATTTCCTAGAACCTTCCTATAACCTAATCTACAAGACTACAACTATAAATACTCTTCCTCATACCCACACCATCACTTTTATTCCACATCAAAAACTCTTCATATAACTTGTGAGGAAGAGTAATTTTGTGAGACAACTTTAAGACGTAGTTTTCACCTCGCACTAAATTAATTGTGGTAAGTTATCTAATCACCTTATATCAATTGTTTACGTTTGACGAAAGACCGACCTTGTAATACTCTGATAATTAGGGACCCACAAAGGACCTAGGGACACGCGAGGGAACCCACATATACTCGGAAGTAAAGGATGACCCCTCCTACGAGACCAAGTAAGACCTAAACTGGACCGAGTAGACTTCCAGTGGACCGAGTAGAACCATATGTGGACCAAGTGAGTTGGCACTCGGTCGAATAAGGGTATACTCGACCGAGTGAGTGCCACTCGGTCGAGTGGACCGGTCACTCGGTCGAGTGGTGCTGAGCTGTACCCAAGAAAGGATATTTCGGGATTTCATCCTATCCAAACCCTATCCCTTTCATTCTTCTTCTTCTTCTTCTTCTTCTTCTTCTTCTTCTTCTTCTTCTTCTTCTTCTTCTTCTTCTTCTTCTTCTTCTTCTTCTTCTTATTTCTTACTCTAAAACACTCTCCCCTCTCTCTAAAATGCTCTCTATGCCTTTCCCTTGGGCTTCAAGCCTGGATTAAGGGTGGAACACCTCTCCTAATTCCCAATCTACCTTTGTAAGTCAAAATCTCACATTTTCTTCTTTGTCTTATGAGTAATCTCAAGTTAGGATTTACTAAGAGAGATTAATTAGTATTTAGTTATGTGAAATAAGTAATTATTGACTAATAATAAGGGATTTTAAGTTGTATTATAGTATAGAGTGGTTTGTGATGGTTATTATATGATTTATGTAGGATGAGATGGTTTTATGAGATGGATACTTGGTGATTTCGATTAGCTTGTGAATTATGCTAAAAGGTAGGTTATCCTACTCGGTTTCAATATTGTGTATGCATATTTGGGTGTCTTTTCTTGATTAGTATGTTCATGAGTCGGTTGGTGTGTCATGTGAATAGTTGAAGAGTTGTTAGTCATAGCAAGTGGAATTGGATTCATGAAAGAGTCATATGTTTAATGTTTTCCTTTCATTTATCATGTATGGTTGTGAATGTGTTGAGTTGGGAGTCTTCTGTGGTGGTACTTGATTGTTGAGGAGGCGTAAGACGGTTGGGAAACCGTCTTGCGCTCGGGTCGCCCCTTGGAGCTTCCCACTCCAAGGGGGATGTGAACATTTGTGACTTGAGTCACGGAGGGACTCGTGTGGTTGAGGCACGGCGTCTGGCAAGGGATCCGGTTGGCTTCCGGACCCGGTACGTCTGGGCTTGTCCCGGTACCTTTGTGTGAGATGTGGTGTCGTGGGTGTGTCCCTGGCACCGGTGGTTTGGGTACATCTGGGCGGTTCCCGGTACAGGTATGGTGATTGCATAGTCGAGTCTCATTCACATAATTATGTCGCGTCTACACTTATCGAGTCATGTCTTATGTTTGTGTATTGAAACTGACGTTTGTTGTGTCCGTGTAAATGTCACCTATTTTCGGGGTGGCCTGTGTCGATCCATATGATATTTCCGATCATATGGGTAGCATGCTGGAGAAGGGGATGAGCCGTGATGACATTCGAATCGAGCATAGTTGATTAGATTAGTTTAGTAGTCATGAGTTGTATTATTCATTTTATTTATTCATTTATGTCTATGTAATCCACTAAATATTTATTTATGTTAATTGTTTCTCAGTTGTGATTCCGATTTCACTATCTCGGGAAACCGAGAAGGTAACATCTCCCAATTATCTTGGTCGGGTAAGAAGGGGGTGTTACACACCTTGACCGTTGTTTTGACCGGACCGTTGACTGCCGAGGGGCCGTTGATCGCCGGGTTGACCATCGCCGGGTTGGCCGTGTATGGGGGATATGTTTGGGACGATTTTTGAGTGATTATTTGGGTAGTTTACATCTTAAATTAATCAATAAGAATAGTATATAATTGTATACAATCTAATTGTTGTTTAGGTGGTGGATTTGTGGAAGAGGCTTTCTAAGTTTAATTGTTGATTGAATTGTGAAGATTTGCTAAAGGTAGGATATCTACTCAACCTTGCTTATTTGATAAATTGATGAATTTCTTATAAGACGGATCATTGTTACATGGTTACCGTAAGATGAATTATTATTGCATTGTTGGCATGAGATAAATTGTTATTTCGTTGTCTTATGATAATTATTCCATCATGAGTTTATTGTTATAATTGTTGTCTTGAGCATCTTATAGTTATACTATTATCACTGCTGGTTGGTTCTCTGTTGTTTATTGGCATCTTAAAAGAGGATTGGTATTGTGATTGAGATTATTAGTCGGCCAGGCATGGGGATGTGGAAGAGTCGTGGACCTGCGGGATTGTGGTCGGTCAGGCACGGTGGCGTGGGGTGACCGTGGACCTGAGCAGTATTTGTGATATGACGGTGTATGCGTTTGTGATGTGTCGATGGTGGCCCACGGTTGTGGCACACAGTTGAGCCGTGAGTGACGGTCTTTTGGCATGAGTTATATTGTTGTTTTTTGGTTACAGGTTTATTATATTATTTATCGTTGTTTAGTTATCCTACTCAACCTCGTGGTTGACCGTGTATTCGTGAACACCTGTGATGAACAAAATATTGGGGAACAGATTGATTACAGGTTAGCTCTTGTGATGTGCTGATGCTTGGAGGGAGCTTGGGACGTATGACCTTCATTCGTCAAAGTCTAGAGATCACTTAATTTATTCAGACACTATTTATATTATTTCCGCTGTAGTTGTATTAAAACATAATTTCATTATTTAATTATCTCGTTGGAACTTTTGTAATAAAACCGTTTGAGGCACTTTATTTATATCGTCTTAAAGTACTTTGGTAATTGTTTGTCTTTTATACTCACTACCTCAGGCAACTGAGATGGTAACATCTTTATTTATCTGGGAATGTCTTGCTAAAGGCTCCTAAATAAATGGGAGTGTTATACACGACCATTAAATCTAGTTTATTAACAAAATAAGGATAAAGAATGTCAATATTTGAATGGAAAACACAAAGTACTTATCTTAGTACCCAAAATTATTAATCCATACATTGTTCATAATAATAGACTTAGAGCTGGCCAACAGCACGGGCCAGTCCGGCCCGGCCCAGGCTTAACTCTCCCCCAGCCCGCCACCCTACACGGCCCGCTCGACCCGCCCCTTCCCCCTTGCCTGGCCCGGGTTACATTTTCCCAACCCAATCCGCCCTGTCCCATCTATTTTAGAAACAAAAAGTAATTTTAGGTTAGGCACGCAGCTCGGTCCAGCCACAGCCTGCCTCGGGCCCAGGCCCGAATCAAGCATGTCCCAGTCCGGCCCGGCCCGGACAATCCTCTCCCCCTCTCCTGTCCTAGCCCGGGTCTGACCAAAAGAGCCCGGCTCGGCCCTAGCCTGGCCCGAGTACAGGTTTAATAATAGATAATAATAGTCAAGGCTAATTCTCTAAATAGGAAATATACGATAATCAAAATACCTCAAATTAGATAGGTATATTAAATCCTACTAACGGGATTTGTTACGAGATGAAATTTCAACTGGCTTAAAAAAATTCTTAAAATATATTCTAATCAAATTAATTATCTTGAGTAAATTCTATAATTAGGCAGTAGTGAAAATAACAATAATTACAGCGGGAGAAGTGAAAGTAACGGTAATAATAACGAATGTAATAAAAGTAACAATACTAACAACAAAAGAAACTATATATGAACAATTAGCTAACCAATCGATTTAAGTAAAATATTAATAGCGGGAGTAATGAATTTGTCTCATAATTTATCTCATCATAATTTTAAGATATGTCGTAGAAAAATATATTAATGATAAATTTATGAGTTATGCAACTTTAAGGTAGTTTTGTTTAATTGAAAATAAATTTTAATGCTAAATAGAGAGAAAGTTACATGTTATTAAAAGTTTATTTGGTCTAACTGTTTTAAATATGTTCAGCAACAAACATTTTACAAAATGATTTACTCAACAAGACCCAATAAAGTCGTGCTCCTCTTTAGTATTAAACCAACCAAAGAAAGTATGCGAAACACTGACAATAATCAAAAGTCATTATTACGCTACGACCCGGGCAACGCCCGGGCTTGAACACTAGTAATTTGTATACTTAGAAATCTATTAATACCATTTCCACTTGTGATAGCTATGATAAGATACATACGTAACACACCCCGTTAACATCCCTAAACGTATTATTACGAATATACAACGAAATAATACTCTTTCAATAATCATTAGTATTTTTTAATAACTTATACCTTGAATAAGTCACTTTATCAAATTTTATACCTAAGATAACATTCTTTAAAATCTTATACCTAAAATAACATTTTCTTCCAAACTTAATACAAAATCTTAAAAAAAACTCTAAATTGACGATTTTGCCTTTATTAATTTGATGGTTTTAGTGGTGATAATCGTTGATATGTGGGTTAATAGATGGGGAAAGGATGATGATTGATGATGTTTAATGAGTGAACGCAAGCTTTTTTGAGATTTGATATCAAGTTTGGAAGAAAATGTTATTTTAGATATAAAATTTTAAAGAAAGTGATGTTAGGAACAAGATTTGAAAATGTGAGTTATTCAAATTATAAGTTATAAAAAAACCCTAATAAATACTGTATTATATAGAGACTGTCGTTCAATGAAAAAAAGAGTGTCCACCCCGTAAAACCGTCTTACTCAATAATTTATACTCCGTATTCCACAATATATAAATGAGTAGTTTGGTATAGTCCGGTTGTCTACAATATAGCACCCTAATCTGAAATCAATCGAAAAGCAGAAACGAAGAAAGTAAGAATGTCAATGGCGAACCGCATAAGATCGACCATCCCTGTCGCTCGAAATGCTTTAATCTCCCACAGATCTAACCCTAGTTCTTCGGTACCCTAATTTCCCCTTTCATTTTCCCTCTTTTTGGATTTCTCCCATCGATTTTGTCGATTTTTTTTTTTTGTGATTGATAAAGCTGCAATTGATTTAATAAATTGATTTTGTTGATTGCAGAAGAGCTTTGCTACCAAGGCTCCTGTTAAAACCGAGAAAATCAAGGTTTATTCCCTTTTCATTACTCGATTTTATTCGTATTATTGATTGATTATTGATGATTTTGTTAACCTGCAAATTGTTGATTTAGAATGTTGTAATTTGGTTCTATGATAGGAGTTGAAACATCATTTATCATATCGAGTTGATTTCGACTCTGTTGCTTTTTAAAATGGCCCCGAATGGAGATGTTAGGTTTTCATAAATGGTATGTTTTGTAACTCGAATGGAGCTACATGTACGAGGGAGTCGAAAGACTAATACTGTGGTTTGGGAACTCGTAGGCCGCTTTATTACCTAGTGTATAAACTAAAGACCAAAAAATACTAACAAATTGGTGAATGACAATACTCATTTTAATTGCGATTTTCCAATCTCGGTTACCCCATCCCAAAGCACCACTTGTCCTTCCTTTACTCCTACATTGACTTCTAACTTGACTGCCACCCCTCAAACAGCGGCCCACCTTAACTTACAATTCCCGATCCCCCTCCTCCTCCACCTCCATCGAGTCATGCCCGTACTCCTCTACCCATTCTCCCGGCCAACCTGCATCTCCCTCTCCAATATGAACCTCGCCCTTCCGCCCATCCCAAGCCTCCTCAGCTCCTCTGATACCCAACAGTTTCTAAACATGTGGAGCTCAGGATAATGACATGTGAAGCTCAGGATAATGCTGCTGCTCCTGATAGGAAACACCTCATGACAAAGCAACAACATCAGAGCCTTAATCCCAAAATGATTTGGGGTTGGCTGACATGAATCATGCTTTAGAACCGTGCATAGGTGAATGCACACCTCAAAATGCAAACAAAATAGAAAAGGAAAAATGAAAAAAAGGGAGAGTGAAACATAATACAAAAGTCAAGTTAAACTTATAGGTTTTAAAAATTGAATTCTGGATTTCTTTTATAAAAACTTAAAATTTAAATCGAGAATAAAGATTTGAAAACAGAAGTAAAATTTAAGGGTCTGGAATACCTTAAAAGTGAACCAAGTACAAATATATAAGAAAGTTGTTGGTAAAAAAGGTGTACTAAAGGAGAGAAGAACAAATAATTTTTTTTTAAAAAATTAAATAAAAACCCTAAATATGTCAAATAACAACAAATACTAAAAATTCACATGTATCCTTTCCCTCCATTGTGCCCTCTCCATCACCATTCTCTCCTCAAGCCCAAGAAATCTCATATCGTGCTCTATCACTCTCGGCCATGTCTGTCTCGGTCTCCCTCTACCCCTAGGAACCTTTTATGTTCTCCAAGTCTCCGGCCTCCTAACTGGTGCGTCCATAGGTCTTCTTCTCACATGGCCAAACCATCTTAGTCGATTTTCCATCATCTTGTCCTCTATTGACGCCACCTTTACCTTTTCCCTAATCACCTCATTCCTTAATCGATCTTTCCTTGTATGGCCTCACATCCACCTCAACATACGCATATCCGCCACACTCATCTTTTGATTGTGACAATGTTTCACGGCCCAACACTCGAGCCGTAGAGTAAGGTAGGCCTAATTGCCGTGTGATAAAATTTTTCCTTTAATCTTTGGGGCATATCTTTATCGTATAAAAACCCTGAAGCACTCTTTCATTTCAACCATCCCGGCTTTAATTCTGTGAGCCACATCTCTGTCTAACCCCCATCTTTTTGAATAATAGATCCTAGATATCTGAAGAAATCTGACCCCTCAACAATATTCCCATCGAAAATAATACTCCCATCGAGAATAATACTCCCCACCTATGTCGATCTCAACCTTGCCACGTTATTGAACACGTTAGTGAACTGACACCTCAAATACTCGGTCTTACTCCTACTCAGCCTAAACCCACGAGTCTCGAAAGTATGCCTCCACAATTCCAACTTTCTCTCCACTCCCTCTTTCGTCTCATCAATCAACACAATATCATTCACAAACATCATACACCAAGGGATGTCCTGAATATCCCTTGTCAACTCATCCATAACTATAGCAAAGAAAAAAGGACTAAGTGCGGAACCTTGATACACCCGAATGGTAATGGGAAATTTTTCCGTTCTCCCAAGATTACATGTTCTTTATGAGGTCAATATATTTTCAAGATACACCTTTTCTCGCCAAAGGCCAAAGCTCACCAAAGTACTTCTCTCGGTACCCTATCATATGCCTTTTCCAAGTCAATAAAAACCATAGTCTTTCTTCTTGTCCCGATGGTGTTCCATCAACTGTCTCATGATAAAAATCGCAACCATAGTCGATGTCGCAGGCATAAATCCAAATTGGTTATCCGAGATGTCTACACATTTCCTAAGCCTTTGCTCGATAATCTACTCCTATAACTTCATCGTATGACTCATAGGTTTAGTTCACCGATAATTGGAACACTCTTGAACATTACCTTTATTCTTGTACAAAGGGACAAGAGTGCTTCTCCTCCATGGTATCTTGTTGCTACTCCAAATCTTGTTGAAGGGCATGGTTACCCATTCGATTCCTTTCTCCCCGAAGCACCTCCAAACTTCTATGAGTATACCATCCGGTCCCTCTGCTTTCTTCGTCCCCATCTTCCTTGATGCCTTTCTAACTTCACTCTTTTGTATTCTACGCACAAATTCCCGATTAACCATGCTTGGTGTTACTTCTACATCCCCAAAACCTTGCTCCTGATGTCCATTGAATAAAGTATAAAAGTAAGAATTCCATCTAGTCTTTATTTCGTTATCCTGAACCAGAACCTTGTCATCCATATCTTTCAGACACCTAACTCTCCCAATATCCCTCGTCTTTCGGTCTTTTATACGGGCGAGTTTATAGATATCCTTCTCTCCTTCTCTCGTGTCAACATGCCATACACTTCTTGGTTAACTTTTGCCCTCGCATCATGCACTCCCTTTTTAGTGGCTCGTTTAGCCTCCTTGTAGTTTTCAAAGTTCTCATCACTCATGCATTTCCCCAAAACCTTATAACATTCACGTTTTGTCTTTATCGCTTGTTTCACCTCGTTCCACCAAGATGTGTCCTTACTTGATGGTCTATTTCCTTTAGATTCTCCTAACACCTCCCTCGCCAAATCCTTTACAACATGCTCTAGTGTATCCCACGTTGCATCTATATCTTTCTCCTTGCAATCCGATCAAATATCGCTACTTCCAACCTTATCCAAAAACGCTTTTTGGTTTTCCCCTCGTAGCTTTGATACAAAATAAAACTAGAAATAAGATTAGATTTTATTAGTTGTTAGATCTTGTTGATTACGTTTAGAATTTTAGTTAGTTTATTAGTTATCTTTTAATTATCTTTTAGTTGATAGATTTCTTGTTGGTTAAGAAGACTATAGTTATTTATAGGGGGTTTAGTTTGTTATTTTCGGGCAGATTTCGTTTACAGTTGTAAATATCGGTTCAACGAGTTCGTTCTAAAACTGTTATTGTTTGACGCGTTTTCAAGCATTAGCCCGAATTATAATCAATAGGTCTTGATTATAGTTCACCATTGTTCGAGTTATAGGTCTAACATGAGCAAATATCCTATTGTTTCGATTTCAAAACAGATTTCGAAGCAAATATCCCTTTTTCATTATTGTTCGTTATTCTATTAAATCGCTTCCGCGCAATTTTCGTATCATAAGTGGTATTAGAGTTTCGACTCTTGATTTCCCTAAATCTAGGCGGTCCTAGGCGTGTCAAAGCCAAGTTGGTAGTTGAATTTCTGATTGCGATTGGAGTTCAAAGTTTAAACTCGAGCAGGTAGTCCGGGAGCAGGTTCTAGTGACTTAGTGACTTGTTTACTCTGGTGTGAGAGCAGAGAAGGTTGAGTTTGATCCAACATTGCCTCCTATTTTTGATGATTATAATGATGAGGAAACCGTTGAAGTTAGTGCTGAAGTTATTCTCGTGCAAGGAGGGTGTAGGGGTGGAAGGCACGAGTTAGATGTCACAAGAGGGCTTTAAAATTAGGAGCAATAAACGAACTACAAGGTTGCATCAAAGGTGGTCGGACAATATGTTCGTGGTTCTTGCTAATGTTCAACATCAAATTCTCATCAAGACTCATAAGACTTATATTTGATCCCGGTGAATTCCATGGTTCTAAGAATCGGGACGATTCTTTTGAAGAAAGGGAGTATGATACAAAATAAAACTAGAAATATGATTAGATTTTATTAGTTGTTAGATCTTGTTGATTACGTTTAGAATTTTAGTTAGTTTATTAGTTATCGTTTAATTATCTTTTAGTTGATAGATTTCTTGTTGGTTAAGAAGACTATAGTTATTTATATGGGGTTTAGTTTGTTATTTTCGGGCAGATTGAGTTAATGAATAAAAACAGTGAGTTTTTCGTCTAAAGTTGTAAACATCGGTTCGACGAGTTCGTTCCAAAACCATTCCAAAACCGTTATTGTTTGACGCGTTTTCAAGCACTAACCCGAGTTATAATCAATAGGTCTTGATTATAGTTCACCATTGTTCGAGTTATAGGTCTAAAACCAGCAAATATCCCATTGTTTCGAAGCAAATATCCCTTTTTCGTTATTATTCGTTATTCTGTTAAACCGCTTTCGCGCAATTTTCGTATCAAGCTTCCACCACTTGATTCGTGCCTCACCAATTACCTTTCTCTTCCTCAAGTCTCTCTTATCCCGAAAATCAAGCACCACTAGTCTATGTTGTGTTGCGGTACTTTCCCCGGGTATGACTTTGTAATCCGTGTACTCTTTCCTCCACACATTCCTTACCAAAAGAACGTCAATTTGACTAGCATTTCCTCCACTCCTATAAGTCACCAAATGAGAATGCCTTTTCTCGAACCAAGTGTTCATTATACCAAGTCATATGCCAAAGCAAAATCTAATATGTCTCTTCTTGCTTCATCATTTCTCTCCCCGAACCCAAAACCACCATGAATGCTCTCAAAGCCAACTCGACTAGTACCCACATGCCCATTGAGGTCACCACTAATGATCAATTTCTCTTCAATAGGGACTCGTTCTACAACCTCTTCCGCATCTTCCCAGAAGGCTCGTCGAAAAGAAGCATCCAATCCTACTTGAGGTGCGTAAGCACTTATTACAGTTAGCACCTCATCCCCGACTACAAGCTTAATGCTCATAATCCTATCACTCTTTCTCGATACTTCTACCACATCATCGATGTAATCTTTATCAATGACAATACCCACTCCATTACGACTTTTGTCTTTACCCGTGTAGCAAAGCTTATAACCCCAAGGTCCTACCACCCGTTCTTTATCTCCGACCCACTTTGTCTCTTGTAGACCCATTATATGCACCCTCCTCCTTTTCATAACCTCCCCTACCTCAGCTAATATAGAGCAACATTCCAAGTACCAAAACGTAACCTACTACCCTTCCTAAAAGTCATGCCCTGATTTCTTTACCCGCTCTTGACCATGCTTCCCGGATCCAAACCTATTTGACACCACACCCATACACCCATATTTCGAGGTGGCGCGTCGCTTTTGGGCGACGACCTAACAACCATTGCATATTTTTCACTACACCCGGGCCTAGAAGATGTAGCGCACCCTTGCCTATTTGACACTACCCCGAGGTGTAGAGATGGCGACGACCTTAGTTTGAAGAGGCGCAAGGCGCACCGAGGCGATAAGGGGATGAAGCGATGAGGCGCAAGGCGCAAGGCGAAGGCGCGCGCCTTTTAGACGCGAGGCGCCTTATTTTTTTAGCTTTATTTTATTTCCGAAATAAAATTTTGGGCAACAATACTCTTTTTAGGAGTTTTCAAGATGACTAACATCTAAAGGAGTAAAGTTTAGGAATAATGGTGCAAATAAAAGGCAAATCTAAAGATTTAGACGTGCTAATAAACCTCGCTTAGTGAGCCTTGTCCAAAAGGCGCACCTAAAGTGCACCAATGCGTTTTGGATAGTGCCTCATCCAAGGCGCGCCTTAGGCGCACTTGAGGCGCGCCTTTTCAAACTAAGGCGACGACCTAGCAACCCTCACATACTTTTCACTATACCCGGGTCCTCACATACTTTTCACTACACCTGGGTCTAAGAAGTGGAGCGGTTCGCTTCTGAGGAGACTCCCCAACGATGTTCAAATTCCGATTCATGTCCATAAAATGTGACTAAGTTTTTATGCTGACCTACCGCAACCCTCCTCCTTTATCCGGGCTTGGGACTAGGATCGGCAGTGAATGCCCGAAAACACTCACTCACAGGCGGAGTTACCTCATGACAAAGCAGCAATAAGAAAATCTTGATTGCCATGCATCAGCTCCACAAGGCGCAGCTTCAAATCTTGATCCCTAATTGGCAAAAAGTTCCTCCCATCTTGTGTTGCTGAATTCAAAGGGTCTACCCACACGCTTGTAACACATTTAATAAGTTTTGAGTTTTGACTGGTAGTTTACCTAGGAATAATGTGATTATGTGAGGATCAAGAGTGAGCCATTGGGAGTAAGTCTAACGAGAATCGTGATATTAAGAGGCTTGTGATCGTAATTTATTGCTTGTTTACATTTTTAACTTGTCTTAAGATATGAATCTGTCTCATTTGGCTCATCGGTATTCTATTTCTATGTGGTTCTGTGACGTCGTCTTCTATGTCATGCATAGGTGTTCATCATAGTAATCCTCGCCATCAATCTTTAGTTTATCGCAGTAGTGCCTTTTGATATAACTTAATTTCGTCTTTCTTCTCCACGGGATTGGGATTTGTTTTTTCTGATGTATGATCTTTCCTTAGCCTTGCTTTGCATATTATGCTGTTGTTTTTTGTTCTTTCTGAACTTAACTGTTATACCTTTTTTGGTTCTCTATATCTTTTAGCCATGGCGACATAAATAAGTCATAAGATGGACTGGTAGAAGTAACTTTGCGAACTTGATGTATTATCTTTAGAGCTTAACACACATATTTATGGGGTTTGTGGATGAGGAATCTTGTAATTTCCTGGAGCTAGTCTTTTGAGGGGGAATTTGGGGACATTTGATAAACTAGTAGTTCTACTATGCATTTTTGCATGACCCAGAAATCTGTGACGATGGGTTTCAAGATTCGAAGTCAACGAGTTGAGAAGGTCCGTATGAATCTTATTATTTTATCCACATAGATAACACTTGTGAACAGTAATCAATTCTTCTTTGACAACACGAGGTTTAACTTTGTTGAGTAATTTCTATAACAACATCGTCACTGCAAAATATGTTATATGCTCAGCCATAAATTTGTGAATAAGTACCCGGGTCATTCTCTGACCATGTATATGGACCTTCTCTGCTTTGTACCAATATGCCATCATATCAATAGACAAACTCACTGTCTTTCCTCCATTGATGACCTCCTATTAAATGTGTCGTGATACTAAATCTGTGGCAAAGGTTGTTGAATCAATATCTCCTGTGATAGATCTGTGGTGTCAGCAGTATTTTTTGTAGAACTAATCGATGTAGGTTTACTGTAGTATGACATTATGCTTTTATATTCTAATCGTGAACTACTGTTTTTGTTGTTCATCATTGGTATTAGGTGCCTGTGGCTATGTATGGAGGTTGCGCTAATTACGCATCAGCTTTATATCTTGCTGCCACCAAAGCTAAGCAATTGAACAAGGTTGAGTCGGAGCTTTTAGACCTGGTTGAGGCCACCAAGAAATCTCCAACATTTTTTCAGTTTACAAAGGATCTGTCAGTGCCCTCGGATATAAGATCTAAGGCTTTGAAGGACATATGTGATCAAGCAAAGTTTTCAGATGTTATGAAGAACTTCTTAGGTACACTATGATTTGAATTTTTTTCATAGAACAGCAGTTACTTATCAGTTTACTTGACGTTTTAATGTTTTATTGTGGAAGTTCTCATTTCTCTGTCTCCTTTATTTGTTATTGTGCTGGCTACTTAGTCTCCAAGTCTATTTACATTGCATATGCAGATGATATGAATGTGCTTTGTTTGTAAGCTTGCGTGTCTTTAGTTGCCTATTCAGGAGGCTCACTCTACCATTTGTGTCAGTGAGATCTAGTGGGTCGATCTGAACCTGCTACAAAGGTCTTTGTCCTTTTCTGTAATTGATTTATCATCAAAATGGTATAACACCAGTTGCTTAATTGGCCAACAGCCAACTTCTTTAATACTTTGTGTCCAGTTAGAACCTATGTTACTCCGGCACTTCACTTTGGTTGCATGTCGCATATCTGACACTCTTTCACTCGACACTTTATCGTAGAGAAAAAAACTGAAAACTTCTTACACAATTACCACATTCAACACTCTCACACCTTGTCGGGTCTACTACTTGCCAGCATAGGTTAGAACAATCTACTATTGGTATGGGTCTTGGTAAAACATTGCGGTTAATCAACTTATGTTACACACAGACCTTAACATTGCATTAGGCACTGTTCATCATAGTACATAATTTTACATATTCGTTGTCGCTAAAAAGTAAAATGGCTCACTAAAGTGGCTGCACTTCTTTCTCTTGTGAAGTAGTGGTCCTTCGATGCAGTTCTCGACGCAATTTTCATCTTGGGTCATTCGGAAACAGCCTCTTTGTGTTGCTAACACAAGGGTAAGGCTGTGTACATCCGACCCCCCTTACCCCGCAATTTGCGGGAGCCATTGAGGCACTGGGGTAATGTTGTTGTCGTTAAAAAGTAAAACATTAACTTTCTCATCTCAATGTGACTCTTCTAGTTGTTTTGGCTGAGAATGGAAGGCTGAGGCATGTGGATAGCATTGCCAAGAGGTTTTCAGAGCTAACTATGGCACACAGGGGCGAGCTGCAAGCAACTGCGACTACTGTTATTGTAAGCACTTCGTCAAAATCAAGTTGTAGTTGTTTGTATGTTGTTCTTTGATGCTAATTTCACACACTTCCCAATTACTTGCCTATTTTCAGCCTCTTCCCCCTGCTGAGGAGAAAGAACTGAAGGAAACCCTACAGGAAATTCTCGGGCAGGGAATAACAGTTAAGCTCGAGCAGAAGGTATGCTTTCTTCACTTTTTTCTCTGGAACTCCAATTATATCAGCTCTACATCAGTGCCACATTAAGAAAGCAGCGGTCTAATATCTTCGTATAAAATTACTGTTCCTGCTGGAAATATAAATTTCCTGATAAATTTGTGAAACATGATCAATTTCAGATTGACCCGAACATTCTGGGTGGCATAATTGTGGAGTTTGGTCAGAAAGTGTTCGACATGTCCATCAGAACCAGGGCAAGACAGATGGAGAGGTTTTTGCGAGAACCAGTCAACATATGATGGCACTGGTGCTACATTATTTGAATTTCCCGTCATTACAGTTTCCCCTGTTGAAGATTATCTAAGCGCCCTTTTTGTATCTCTCATGAAAGAGAGTTGATAGACATCCTGCATAAAATAAGAAGTGATGGTGACGATATAAAATCTCGTGTGATGCTATTCTTTTTTACCTAGAATACTCGTTTTGAGTATGCAGGACGCTAATTTTGTTGGCTATTGTCCCGAGGAATATTATAGCTACGAGACTCTCACTAAAATGTAGCGAATTAGCAATGGTTGCAGTGCGCTCAATTTCCCAAATAGAAGCAACAACTCGTAAATAACGAGTGATTGATACTTCCCTCGTTTTCGTCGGATTCACACAATATTTTAAAGCTTCTCAGAGACTCCCTCTTGTTCGTAATTGGTCAAGGTCAATAAGTCCATGTCACAATTCCCATCTTTCTGCTTCCTCTCTTAAAGCAAGAAGCCAGCCAAAGGTTTGGGTAACCTCATCGAGTTCTCACTCTCATCGTGCTCAACCCGATATGACAAGGCTAGTAATAGGTGATATTCTTGACCTAATTGACTTGCATCAATGGATAAGTGTGTAGGGAGAAGTCTAGCCCACAAGAACAATGATAAACCCAAAACCCGACAAATCATAACTCATGGCACAATAATTCATCAAGCTTAGAGCTAAATCACGTAATCGTCTATGCATGTCGAGGAATAATCGACCCCTAGTAAATGTACAACTCACTAAGAATGGCTACTATTATTGTTACTTTGATCAATACTCTCTTACTTTCACTATTCCCGTTAGTTCTATTTTTATACACTACATTCACTTCTCCTCCACCTACTACTGTTAAAAAATAAATAAATTAGATTGACATGAGAATGACATCATTATTTTCCTTATTTTTAGGTGTACTTAAACTTAGTGCCACCAAGGGCATAATAATACACCTAAAATTATATAGTACTATACGACTTTTTTGTATATTTATGTCCGTAATTGAAATATCTGATTTCCGGCCGTTATATATACTCCTAATGCCAATACGAAAAGAAAATAGGCAAGTCCCTCAAGGCCTAAACCGCCTAGGTTACAACTATAAAAACAATAGTACTCCCCCTGTCTCGGTTACACTTGCTTTATTTTGTAACGGGAAATAAAGCGAGTGTAAACTATTGACCGAGACGGAAAAATATATGTTTTGGTATTTTTTTACCGAATTAATTGATTAGGGTTAAAGCAGTCTAGTATTGCTAATCGTACGTCGTCGTTTGATGAATTATGTATGCGTTTGTTGTATGAATAGAAAGATACGTAAAATAAGAGGTTTGACACGAGAGATTTGGTGACGCGGAAAACCCAATGTGGGAAACGACCGCGGGAAGGAGACGTTACCCTTCCAAATATTCCACTAGCAAAATCACAATAATATGTCTCGAGTACAAGAGGCAAGGCGGCTAGATTGCTAGTGTTATGCTTGAGGCGATGTATGTGTGAATGAATGTAGGGCTTCTCTCTTCCCCGTCTTATATAGGGATAAACCCTATTAGGGTTTAGTTAACTTGCCTCCTAAGTCAGCTGAAGCCCACCTGATGGGCCCGCTTTCTGCTACCCTTAGCCCATTATCTGCGACTCACGACTTCCTTCTTTCCTTGTCTAACTGTCAGCCCACTAACTCACCTCACCCCCTTAGTCCAATTAATCTTCCTGGCCCAATATGCAGAATTTGGCCCAAACAGTTTGCCCCTAATTTCTTGCGAGACACGTCTCAACACGACGAGCGGGAAATTACTTGATGAAATCGTGCGTCGTTTTTACGTAGCTTCCTATACACTCATCATTGCTCCACCTAACCACCAATTTACTCTCCACTTTTCCTATTTATTCTCTCCTACCGTCTTTCCCTACTTAAATCCTTACACTTCTCTTCCCTCTCTTCAATTATTCACAAACTTAAACCCTTCCTCCTCCCCAAAACTCTCCCTCTTCATCTGTTCCTTCTGCACTGCCTTTCCCGGGAATACCACCCTTGCTGGAGTTCCGATCTTTGATCCCATGTAAAGCGCTCCTCTCATTGATCATTTTCTTACCTCACTCCCTTCTTCAATGGGTAAAACCCGCCAAGCTTCGTCTTCTTCCAATCCTATTAATTTAGAACCCGACGAAGTTTTCCCTTCCCTGGGCCTTCTAAAACATCCCCACAACTGCGACTCTACCCTTACCGTCGCCGACATCCCCGGGATCAAGGAGTACCTGGGTCTTGGTGACGGAGTTGAGGTTCACATCCTTACCTCTGTAAAGAAGGCTGATGGTTACTGGAGGGGCTGGGTATGCATGTACTTGTATCCGTTTAAATACGGTCTCCACTTTCCTTTCCCTGAGATAGTTCAGGAATTTCTCTGCCTAAACCACCTGCCAGTGGCCCAGGTATCTCCTAATGTATGGAGAATACTCCTTTCTTGTATGGCCATCAATCAGCTGCTGGGGGTCGACATCTGCCTGGGGGACCTTGCCCATAAGTTTGAGGTCAAGTCCCTTGTAATACCCACGATGTTTAAGGACCTTTTGACCGACCCTTTGACCACGAAAGACCTTAGGAGGGGATAGGTGAGAGGCCAAGTGAAGATAAGTGTCTTACGGGAGTGGTTGCTCGACCTAGTAGGGACTACTCGGTCGAGTAGTGTAAATACTCGACTGAGTAGAGCTTACTCGGCCGACTATGGGAGTACTCGACCGAGTATAGCTGCTGTTGACGCGTTATTATAAAATGCAAGTTCGCTAGTCTCATTTCTTTTTGGACGGTTTCTTTTCACTCTACCCTAATTCCTCTCTCTCTCACCTATCACCCATATCTCCCTACACTCTCATATAGCCTAGATCTTAACCATGGAAGGGGACGGGTGTACATAAGGAGGATGCGTGCGTGGATGCCGTCTCCGTCACCGTTGGTCCGTGTCGCAAGGTAAGTCGCTGTTCTGTTGTCCTTTAAGTAGATTGTTGGGATAGTCTTATAATAGGACGTGGTTACTGTTATAGGATGCGTCTCGGAGTCTTGTTTGGCTGTTGTGGATCCATTTTCATGGTTGGCGACGAGGTAGGGTTTCCCTACTCAGTTCTTGTTTAATTTATTTGAGATTATGTTGTTTTGCATACGATTGCTTGTCTGCTAATCATCGTTGGAGTGTTGGTGTGGTGACAGTGTTGGTATTGTGATGATTGTGGTGAAGTCACTTATGGAAGTGGCTTCACACCCTAGTTCGCCCTCCGTGGAAACCGTCACGGGAGGGGATGTGCACATTAAGGGACAGGGATATCGCTCGTTGATGAGCGGGACTTAGGTGAGGATTGGCTGCGGTCCCCCACTGGCGGCGTCGATTACCTGTTGCGATGGGTAATATGGTAGGGATACACACTTCGGTGTGTAGTCGGTTACTGTGTGAGATCGGGAGACCGGAGGAGGAGGATGATCAACTGTTTACCTTATTGTACTTGTCTTACTTTAGTTATTCAGTAACTGACCCCGTGTTGTGTTTTCAAAACTGTGGTGATCCATTCAGGGATGGTGAGCAATTGGTTGAGCAGGTACGGTTGGTCTATTTGATGATGGGCTTGGAGGGGATTCGAGTCACCACGCTACCGGAATAGATGTCCTGACGCAAGAGCTCTATAGTAGTCATAGCTATCGCTTTGTATCACGTTTTGTAGCTTGGTTGTAAAGACTTAAAGTAATGTAATATAAGTGTTCTTTTATTGTCTATTTGATCTACTACCTCGGGTAACCGAAATGGTAACACCTTCATACACTAGGACGGTCCTTGGTAAGGCATCCTGGTGTGCGGGGGTGTTACAAAGTGGGATCAGAGCCGACGATTTTGGAACCTGAACCAATGAACCGAATGAATATAGGGTGTCAAATTAAAATGAACCTGGTGTATGTGCATTGGGAGCCCCAGCTGATGCTAGATTTTGGGTAAGTAGGCACCCTCATTTCAAAATCATGGCCCCATCGTGCTTAAGCCAGCCACAGGGAAAGGGTAGTTAATAGGAGTAGTTGCTTGAAGAGTGTTTGTCATGTGTATTTGTTAGCCGTAACTTGTGTACTAATGTGAGTCTAATGCTGTGAATGGTTGAATTTTGTGATTTTGTGGAGTGCATGCTAGAGAACGATATGATGTGAGTATGATAGTGAATGGTTATAGAATTATGATTGAGTATGATAAAGTTTTGTGCATGACAAGTGCTATGTGAGACTTCCATGGTATGTGTATAAGAATGTATCATGAGGTGTTAAGATGCAGCGTTATAGAGTTATCTCTGCAGGTTGTGTGGCTAACCTTAGTTGTGTGTGTTGATCGCGACTTAATTGTTTACTGTAATTGAGGTGATGAACGTATGTAGTTCGTCGACTGACGTAGCAGTAGTTCTATTGTGTGAGGTGCGTGTTGATGTGGTAGAATTAAGTTCTGACAGTGACGAGCTCGATTATACGGAACTCCGAACGTCGTTACTTGTTTTGCAGGTTCAATAATTTTGAAAATTCGCTTCTGCTCTGTGAGACTCGACCGAGTATAGCTTATACCCGACCGAGTAGGCCACACTCGGCCGAGTATAGTAACACTCGACCGAGTACCCAGTAATTCAATTTAGAGTCGCTACTGACCTCTGGATACTCGACCGAGTAATCTGAATACTCGACTGAGTAGCCGATACTCGGCCGAGTAAGAGTAATACTCGACCGAGTACAGTTTTATCGTGACTTAGCCGGTTGGTTCTAAAAACCCTATAATCCCTTCTTCCTTCTTAATTCCGCCTCCCACTCCATTCTTTCACTTCTAAAAATTTCAAAACCTTTTCTCTCTCAAAGCTCTTGGGTGATTTGTTGGTAATTACTTGTGGATTTTCCTCCTTGCTTACTCAAAACCGCAATCAAGGTAAAGATTTAACCAATTTCTTCAATTTGTTTTCAGTTCTTGGCATGCCCTTGCTCTATTTCGAATCCTTACCATGTTTAATCTAATTTTTTTTTTTGATATTTTGAGTTTATTTGTTTTCAAGCATTGTCTATGCCGTCACAAACACGATTTCAAGATTAAAATTGCTTCATGTGTGATATCAAATTTTCTAGGGTTTTGCCTCTCTTGGTTGGAATACTTTGTGTTTTGTGAGAAAATTTCGCCTTAAAACTTCGTCTTAAAAGTGTACAGTTCAAAAACAGTCCGTCCATGGCAAAATTTTGTTATGAATACCTTTGCTAAAACCCATCTTTTTGCAGCATGCCGAACACAGGAGCCCCAGCCAACAAGCGGATTCGTGCCAATGTTCAGTTGTAGAGGACTCAATCTAGCCGAGAACCCATTGTTCCATCGGTGGATGAACATCCATCGGTAATGTTTTCCGACTTCAATCAACGTAAGACCTTTATAGCTTTGATGAGTCATCCCTTCCGACCTACTAGATGTGTGAACCCTGATATTTTGGAGACTTTAGGGGTTAAGGAAGACATAGTCCATATCTTTGAGATCTTGGGAATTGAGGGGCTATACCAATTGCGAAAGAAATCCTACCCTCACCTAACCTTGGAATTCTTGAGCTCATTCGTGTATGACGTGAAAGAGAAGACTGTCTCTTTCCACCTCATGAATGAGGACCATGAGTTGACCCTCGATGAGTTTGCTGGCCACCTGGGCCTGGAGGCAGAGGGGGCGGGATGCCTTAGTGATGTAGCCAAGAATAGTGGCTCACCCCTTTATCTACCATATCTGACTGGTCGACCTGCCCCTAGTGCTAGTGCCTTGCTGATTAATGATGTTCAGCATGTATCCCTTCGCATGTTCCTTAGGATGATCACCTGCCTTTTGTATGCGAGGGATGATGTGAGTAAGTTGAATTCTCTTGAGGTCATGTTGTTGATGTCTTATTTGGACCTGCATCGGAGGAAGCCCTTTTACTATAGTGCTCCGGGGGTTGTATGCTCTAGCCTTGATCACATGGCACGGTCCCCGAACCGTCACATATCTTGCGGGGCCATAGTGACCCGTCTTGCCCAACGCCTGACTGACTTTGAGGCTCCACCTCCCTCGGGGGATGAGCTAATTGAGACCGTACCTACCATAAACGCCAAGTATTTGTGTCACAACAGATGGATGAGAAAGATGGCTGATGGGTCTTATGCTTGGAGAGTGAGGGGATCCTCGTGGATGGTGCTTCCTGACCCTGCACGCCTTCCTGTAGTTGACCATTTAGCTGAGTGGGAGCCCGTGGGTGGTGTACTTAGACCAGGACCTCAGTATTACTTGATCGACCCCACCATTCTCCTAGACTTACCTGAGCCTTCAGCGGCATCTGAGGGGCAGCAGGCTCCTCCCCCACCTCGGGAGCGCCGTAGAGTTAGACAGCCTAGGGTGGACCCGGTTGAGACTGAGCCCTCTTACTCCACACCGGACTTCTACCCACAGCAGTACTCACCCTATCCCACAGTGCATGATCCTAGGATGTAGGTGAGCGACTTAACTGAGCGGATCTCCACCACCTTGGTGCTCCACAACATGCATGAGAAGGCCCTTAATAAGGGCATAGAGACTGAGCTAGCACAACCCGTTTGGTGGAGAGGACCCGGAGTAGAAACAGGTGTCTTCCACAGCTATGGAGTCGACCCCGGCTTTTGGAGGCCACCATAGGAGACCGAGTTTGGCTGTCTCGCGGGTCCGTGGGGAGCCAACTACGGCTGTCAGCTAGGCGGAGGCGGCTACTTGGCAGGAGGTTTCCATGAAGCGGGTACATCAGGAGCTGGTACATTCGGTGCAGGTGGTGATGATGAGATGAAGGAGGGTCCAGGCATGTGATTTTCTTGTATTCCTAGACTTGTTTTCATTTTTGTTGATGGATATTTATCGTTTCTTGTCGTATTCTTTTGTTTGGATGACTGTATTTGGCCTTAAGACCGCTACTTATTTCCATATTCTATGTTGAGGTTTGGTAGACATGAAATTGCAGCTGGGTATGGCATATGACTTGGTCCAGGTTAAGGTTATGGGCGAAATTGTGCTTAAATGTCGAAAATGATCTCTGCCCGTGAAAACTCGACCGAGTATATTGAATACTTGACCGAGTAGAGCTTACTCGGCCGAGTACTCTCTTATACTCGGCCGAGTACCAGGGTATTGCATATCATAATGTTGGAAATTGTTCTAGTTTTACGGTTACTTCTTTGATCCTTAGGGTCTTGCTGGCGTCTATGACCCTTGGTATAGGGTACCTTGTGCTTGCAAATATAACCTATAGAAGAGTTTCAGGTATGGCGGTAACGGTAATACGCGGTGTGATTGTGTTCACAAATAGTAGTAATACCATGACGTTCCATGTCTTTGTCGTTCGTTAACGTGGGTGGTGTATTGCATTTCTTTGTATAGTACTCATAATGTGGTTGGTTCTTTATGTGTAGAAGTGTGGGTTTAATTCGCACCAAAGTATGTATTTTATAATGATTGTTCGGCTTTTGGCTGACCGTAGTCATTGAGTAGAACGAACTTCGGGGATGAAGTTCCTTTTTAGAGGGGTAGATAGCATATCGCGATGTAAAAGTTCATTTAAACCAAAGTCAAATCAAAGTTCCTTAGTGTGTAGCCTTCTTTCTATGTATGTCTTCTTCCTATGTTCTTCTTTTCTTTCATGTTGTCACGAACCTAATTGTGGTAACTGATATTAGAATTATAATTGGATGTTATATCTGGGTATGGGGTCGTGAACCTTGTAGTGGTCAGAGTTTGGTATTGGTACATGTCAGAGTCTTGGGCATTGCATGTTTTGGTAGTGGTGCATCTTGCGTGTTTTGTGGTGGTCGGAGTCTTGTATATTTTTATGTTGTATCGAACGTCACTTAGGTGGTTAACCTTGCCGTTGGGATGTATGGGTTGAACTTCGAGGACAAAGTTCCTTTTTAAGGGGGGAAGACTGTAATACCTACGATGTTTAAGGACCTTTTGACCGACCCTTTGACAACGAAAGACCTTAGGAGGGGATAGGTGAGAGGCCAAGTGAAGATAAGTGTCTTACGTGAGTGTTTGCTCGACCTAGTAGGGACTACTCGGTCGAGTAGTGTGAATACTCGACCGAGTAGAGCTTACTCGGCCGAGTATGAGAGTACTCGACCGAGTATAGCTGCTGTTGACGCGTTATTATAAAATGCAAGTTCGCTAGTCTCATTTCTTTTTGGACAGTTTCTTTTCACTCTACACTAATTTTTCTCTCTCTCTCACCTATCACCCATATCTCCCTACACTCTTATATAGCCTAGACCTTAACCATAGAAGGGGACGAGTGTACATAAGGAGGATGCGTGCGAGGATGTCGTCTCTGTCACCGTTGGTCCGCGTCGCTAGGTAAGTTGCTGTTCGGTTGTCCTTTAAGTAGATTGTTGGGGTAGTCTTATAATAGGATGTGGTTACCATTGTAGGATGCGTCTTGGAGTCTTGCTTGGTTGTTTTGGATGCATTTTCATGGTTGGCAACGAGGTAGGGTTTTCCTACTCAGTTCTTATTTAATGGATTTGAGATTATGTTGTTTTGCGTATGATTGCTTGTCTGCTGATCATCGTTGGAGTGTTGGTGCGGTGTTGGTGTGATGACAGTGTTGGTTTTATGATGATTGTGGTGGAGTCACTTGCGGGAGTGGCTTCACACCCTAGTTCGCCCTCCGTGGAACCCGTCACGGGAGGGGATGTGCACATTAAGGGACATGGATATCGCTCGTTGATGAGCGGGACTTAGGTGGCGATTGGTTGCGGTCCCCCACTGGCGGCATGGATTACCTGTTGCTATGGGTAATCTGGCAAGGCTACACACTTCGGTGTATAGTCGGTTATTGTGTGAGATCGGGAGACCGGAGGAGGAGGATGATCAGCTGTTTACCTTATTGTACTTGTCTTACTTTAGTTTTTCAGTAACTGACCCCGTGTTATGTTTTCAAAACCATAGTGATCCATTCGGGGATAGTGAGCTGTTGGTTGAGCAGGTACGGTTGGTCTATTTGCTGATGGTCTTGGAGGGGATTCGAGTCACCACGCTGCCGGAATAGATGTCCTGACGCAAGAGCTCCATAGTAGTCATAGCTATTGCTTTGTATCACGTTTTGTAGCTTGGTTGTAAAGACTTAAAGTAATGTAATATAAGTGTTCTTTTATTGTCTATTTGATCTACTACCTCGGGTAACCGAGATGGTAACACCTTCATACACTGGGACGGTCCTTGGTAAGGCATCCTGGTGTGCGGGGGTGTTACATCCCTGGGCAAGGGTCAATACTCTTTCAAGGCTCGGCCGGGATCTAACGTGTTCCTGAAGCCCTTATCCAAGTCGAAAGATGATAGATGGTTTGAGGAGTTCTTCTTTGTTAAACTAGACTCAATCAATATCTCTCCTAGATATATAAGAGATATGGACCCAGGAGAAGAGTAAGCATTCCCCTGTCACACGTCTGTTTCCTTACTTTTCTCACATTCTTACCTTTTGCTTGTGCGCAGGTCCCCGGAATCCAGAACTACCTGAGGACGCAACTATCTCCCTCAGCAAACTACACTGTGTCCCCGCCAATCAAAGGAAGTTCCCTGACCTGCTGCCTGGTTTCTCTTCCACCACCTCTTCACACACTATGTCTTTTGGTGAGTTGCTGTCTTTTTACCTCCCGATCCCTGTAATGCCTGTTTTTACAGTTGGCGTTACTTGCCATTTTTCTGATATCTGTCGTGTTGGGCTTTGCAGGAAGTGCTAAGGTTGATGCCTTTGAAGCCATTTTGGCGAGGAAGATGGCTGCTGGCAGCTCTTCCATCTCCGTCCTTGCTAAGAGGAGGGCTCCAACTCCTGATGCTAATTCCACTCCTGGCGCCTCTGGTTCCCACACTCGCTCTACCGTTGATCCCATCAAGGTTACTCCCATATCACGCCATCCACCCACTCTTCTATCTGGCTCTACTGCTGGTGATGGAGGCATGGATCTCCACTTCCCTGAAGGATTCGGAAATCCTGAACTTGCACCCTACTGGCCTGCCATGGACCAGCTGTTGTTCCCCTCGTTTCCTTAGGAATTCAGTGGGTTGGACCTTGAGCAGATGGCTAAAGTGGACGTGGTGAATGCCTTCATCGTAAGCTTTTCCCCTTAATACCTGCACATGCATACGTTTGTTTTACGTACCTTGGACCCTTGCATTATTTATCCGATACCTTCTTGTCTTTGCTCTCCAGTCCCTGTAATCTACTCTCTATTCCAGGAAGGTGATGAGGAGGGTCTGGACTGAGAATCTTGCCACTAGCTCCCAGAACCAGGAGCTGACTACCAGTTGTGCTGACATGCAGCGGCAGCGAGATACTCTCAGGGAACAGGTGGTGAACCTAAAGGTGGAGATGGCTAGCACCAAGAAGCAGCGAAAGGAGGATACGGACCAGTTAGCTCGCACCCAGGAAGTATGCAAGGAGTTTACTAATGGTCTGGCTCGGGCTGAGGCAAGGATCAGGAACCAGGTGGAGCTTGCCACTAACATTGCTGCTCATGCTACCTGGCAGGACAAAGTTAATGGAATGAGGGCAGCAATAGAGGGGTCGCTTGCCGTTTAGGACTTGGAGGAGGAAGAGAGGTAGCTAAAGACTCTTTTCCCTATTGCCCCGGACATCAGCCTCTTGATGCCTGAGACTAACGAAGTTAACTCCCCTGTAGCAGCAGAAGACGCTACAATAGAAGAGGCCACAACTGTGCAGGGGTTTGCTGCTGAGGAAGCTGCTGCTGATGAGGCCATCTTGGAGGAAGCTGTCGGATCAGGTTCTGTTCCTGAAAAGAAAAGTCAGTCAGAGGCAGGAGGAGGGGAGAAAGCTCCAATGGAAATGATAGACGTTGACTAAGGCTCCACTTTTTTTTTTATTAGTATTCATTTTGGGGACTTGGCCCTGTGTGGCGCAGGCTTTGTAAAAATTTTAAAACACTTGGTTTGGTGAACTCTGCCCTAGGGGTAGTTTAATCTTTTGAATATTGTCGTATCTGCCTAGATGGCAGGTTGTAGACTTTTTAAATATCAGGTGCCTTGCTCAAGGAGCAGTATTTTGGCTACTGTGCTTGTTTGTTGAGATTCAGTGGTATGTCGTGTCTGCCTAGGGAGCATATTTAGACTTGGGCAACTGTCGTGTCCACCCAGGGGGCAGATTTAGACTTAGGCAACTGTCGTGTCCACCCAGGGGATAGATTTAGACTCGTGTGCCCTTTGTTTTTTTGCTCGGGGAGCAGATTACTTAACCTTGCTCATGGCGCAAGGTGTGTTCATCATAGTTTAAGCCAGCTGGGGCGTACCTTAGGTAAGTTTATCGTCGTTCCAGAACCACTGGAGTGTTGCAGGACGCTAGTTACTTAAGCAGTCCCTGCACTCCTTTCTTGTTTGCATGCATGTTGGGGCCCTGACTACGTCGAGTACTTGGTGTCGGTAGCTACCTTAGGGGTGTTATTCGGGGTAGCTGCGTGAGCTCTGAGCTACGGCCAAGCTCCCTTTATTGTCCACTAGCCGCCGTGTGAGGGTGCCTGATGCAGAAATTAGGTTGGGCATGTTGGAGTGCCGTGTGTCTTGTCACCCCGCGTTCAGGAGTAAATCTTGTTTAATTTGTACCACCCCTAATGTGCCATGGAGATCAGAGCTTAAAGTCATATTTGAAAACCAAAGACAAAAAATTATAAGAAAGCTAGAAGAGCCACGTACGAAACCTGGTGCTATCTGATGAGTAGTATTTTAGTCGCATTATACTCCTCATTTATACCTTATTCCGACTCGATTTTGTGTACTTGATTAATTAAAAAGCTCATTTGATTAACTAATATATAATTAGTCGTCTCAATTAGATTTAATAATTAGTCGATTTATAATATATTATTATTATTATTATTATTATTATTATTATTATTTTAATTTTATTAGTTTTTCATTATTATAATTTGTAGGTGTGGCGGAATAATAAAGAGGAGATTTGAGTTAGAGTAAAACGAGACGAAATTGAGACGGGTCAAAATCGAGTGAAAGGGGCTGCATTGGAATTGAACATTGTGGACCAAAGTCAAGGTTTGACCTTGAAAAATAAATCCTCCATGCTGCTAGTCACCATTTAAAGTCCCAACCATACCAATTAACCTCCAAATGATACCAGCATCCATCACGACACCACACTTCTACTCCTCTACATTTTCGTTCATCCATCCACACACAAACGTGCTCAGGTGCTCCTTGCTCACCTCGACTCACCTCGGTTCCTCTAAAGGCACCATTTCAGCGACCAATCAACAACTATCATCCACCATAGCTCTCATTCACCTCCTCGTTGCATCTCACCGGCACCATTAATGGACATCATCATTCATCATCATCCTCCGTCATCACGATTCATTCATTTTCGTCTTCTCTGCTCTGACGCAACAACCTGCAATCAAGCAACCACCTACTCGTCCCCTGCATCTCGCCAGTTCAATTCACTCCTCTGTCGCCACCTGCCAACCACCATCACGACATCAATACTCCCCAACAGGCAGAAACACGCCGTGACCCACGATAGCCCTTAAGCCGAGCAATCGCTGCTCAATCGATCACCATCAACGCCGTCCATCAGAAACGCCATCGTCACCACCATCACCAAGCACGAACTCGGAATCAAAATCGAGTTATTTGGAAATAAATGCGCTCCTAGACGGCCCACGGGCCGCCGCTTACCCGGCTCCCAACATCAACAATCCGTCTCTAACATCTCTCAGCCGGTCAACCGTCCGTCGACACCCTCACCGGCTCCCAATTCTATAAATTCACTCTCTAATTTCTAGGAGATCCCTGGCAACGGCGCCACATTTTGATGACCGGTTCTAGTCGTCGATTTCCGGCTCAAAAACAATTTATAAAACAACCCAATTAAGTAGTATAATCAGGGTCGAATCCACAAGGATGGCGGGGGTGTATACTTAGTCGGTTTAAATCCTATTTTAGTCAAATAAAAGTAAGGTTGATTGATTGTAAACTAAGATGCAAACTAGAAGTAAATTTAGATTAAGTGAAGTTGTATTAAATCAATAAGGGACAAACTAGGGTTATTGGGTTCACAAGGTTAATTAGGGAGAGAGACATGGTCTAACAAGAGATGGCTCTGGACTTCCAATAACTCACTCTGGTTCATCCCTTCTCCGCTCTTCCACTCGTGATTTTACTTTAAATAACGTTTTATGTGTTCCCACCATGCGCAAAAATATAATTTCCGTTTCTCAATTTTGTTTTGATAACAATGTTCTAATTGAATTTCTTCCTTATTGTTTTTATGTTAAGGATCATCCAACGGAGGCCTTGCTTCTCCGTGATCTCGCTAAAGACGGAGTCTATCACTGGCCGACTCCATCCTCTCCTCCAACTGTATCAACCATCTCCACTCAACCTCTCGATCTCTACCATCACATGGGTCATCCCTCCATCAAAGTCTTGCGTCAATTAGCTCCAATTTTTAATATTAATGTTTCTGAGTTTAGCGATTTGCATTGTAATACGTGCCTCATAAATAAAAGCACCAAGTTACCGTTTTCCTCATCCTCGTTAACTTCCACTGCTCCTCTAGAAATTTTGTTCAATGACTTATGGACCTCACCAATTCATTCCGTCAACAACTTTAAATATTATGCGATTTTTGTCGATCATTTTACCAAATTTATATGGTTCTATCCGCTAAAAGCTAAATCTCACACTTATACTATCTTTATCGAATTCAAAGCATTTGTGGAAAAACAATTCAGTCGTCCACTTCGTGTGTTTTACTCAGATAATGGTGGCGAGTTTCAAAAAATGTCACCCTTCCTCCGAAAACACGGTGTCTCCCATCTCACATCACCTCCTCATACCCCGGAGCACAATGGCTATGCCGAGCGTCGTCATCGTCAAATCGTCGACACCGGTCTTGCTCTCTTGTGTCACGCTGCCATGCCCGTTACCTATTGGCCTCATGCCTTCCAAACAGCTGTCTATCTCGTCAATCGACTTCCCACTCCAACCCTTTCTCACCAATCCCCATACTCAGATAGTTGTTGATTGGTCGCTGAAATGGTGGCTGTAGAGGAACCGAGGTGAGTCGAGGTGAGCAAGGAGCAGCTGAGTGTAGGGTAATGTCCGTATAATACCCTTTAATTATAGGATTATAACGCAAAATTTACATGTGATTATAGTCATAAAACGAAAAACATAATGAAACGATAAAGATATAGAAATAACCTCGTGGTCCGGTCCATAGCTTGCTAAGTCTCGGCCAAACCGAGTGAGAGGAGGGAAATGGGCTTTTCATTTCCTCTTCACTTAAACTCGTGGTCCGGTCCATAGCTTGCTAAGTGTATACGACGCGGTTTCATTATAAACTGTTATCGGTTATCGGAAATTAAGGCATCAACTAATAATACGAGTTAGTTGAATTATTAATACATGTCCGACAAAACAGTATTGTATAATTATATTCAATATACATTTAATTAAATATAAAACGCTTATATTTAATTTTACGAATTAACTGGTTAATTCGCCTTTAGCCCATGATATTTAATCCGTATTAAATATAATATCTCAACATCACATTTTGACTAATTATTAGTCAAATAACTCAGACTAACTGGTTAGTCAAATTTGGCATCTACATGACTGTATTTTCATACCGTCACATCACTCAAAACGTATCCTATAGGTGTGACTTTTAGGGACCAGTTGATCACCGCCATCTGTATGACAATAACGTCAAAATTATCTAGCAAGCCAACCGTTATTGATAAACGTGGATCAACTGATTATGATACAAAGTATACCCTTTGATCCTTTTAGAGATTTATAAGTCCTTGCACTAACTGTTAAGGACACTAACCCCAACAAGCTCCCACTTGTCCGTACAAGTGTATGTGCAATGACGTTATCCGCACTAACTGGAGGACACAGCTCCAACAAACTCCCACTTGTCCGTACAAGTGTATGTGCGATAACCGATTCTCATATTCATTTAAAATTTCTCCCACTCAATGTAAAACAATTTGCAGATCCGGATCCACAAAGGTCGTATTTTACAATCGATCCGTATCAAGAGTGGTTTCCCCGACTAGAGAGTAACTTAACCGATAAAACGAATCCGTATCCGAGCATGGCCATGCATTTCGATTCTGACTCCTCGAGTGGCCCCGAGAAATATCGAGTACACGATAAAGGCTGAATATTTCCTTCAACTCGAACTCCTTCCGATCTAAGCACAGCATGAAATGACCGAGAAACAATCTACTTGGCCCCTCGTTACGGATGACCGTGAGAAAGAAACCAAAGTCACCCAAAATCGCCTTTTTAGTCTCAAGAGACAAGTCGATAGTCAAAAGAATCGACTCTTAGGATCACCATGGAGGTCCTATCCACGACCGGGCACCGAATGTTATAAAACATTTAGGACTCCACGTCGTTGTCACAATTGTGTCCTACGAAATATCCGTATAAATCGCCTCGTGATTGGTCACCAACCTTTGTTGACTTATGGCTAGTTGAACCCACCATCAACCAACGTCACAAAATAATTGCCGGAGTTATCAGCTCATGTGGGCAATTAAGGACTAAAAAAAATATAATGTTAGTTCGAGTTCACTTTGTGGTGTTCAAAATTTGTCGTACAAATCCACATGAAAAACAAAATATATATATAAAATATCAAAACGATGATGTCGTATAGAGTACAAAAGGAATGAATCTAATCCATAAAAGAGTACTACAACTTAGGAACACGTTTAATTCCCATGGAATTAACATGCCCTTCATGCTTATCTTGTCGTAATGCTTTAGTGAGAGGATCTCGCAATGTTATCATCGGTGGCAATCTTGTCTATCATCACTACTTCCTTTTGCTCCACGTAATCTCGGATTAGATGAGCTTTCCGTTGTACATGTCTAGACTTGTTGCTAGACTTTGGCTTCTTAGCTTGGAAGATGGCACCACTATTGTCGCAATAGATGGTGATCGGGTCATTCGAACTAGGCACTACAGATAGCCCATGTAAGAATTGACGCATCCATATCGCTTCCTTTGTAGCTTCAGACGCGACATAGTACTCGGACTCAGTCATAGAATCTGCTGTAACAGTTTGTTTCGAACTCTTCGGTGATGCAGCGCCATTAAGAGTAAAAACGAATCCAGATCGAGATTTCGAGTCATCACGATCCGTTTGGAAGCTAGCATCTGCAGAAGGTTCGGTTGCGATAGCTTTTGTTCGCCTCCATAAGTCAATGCCCAATCTTTAGTCCTCCGTAGGTACTTAAGAATGTTCTTGACAGCCAACCAATGTGGTTCACCTGGATGCTGTTGGAATCGACTTGTCATACTCAATGCATATGCCACGTCCGGATGTGTGCATATCATGGCATACATGATGGATCCTATTGCCGAGGCATAAGGTATCCGTGCCATGCGCTCTTTTGCTTCCGGTATCTCTGGTGCCTGAGACTTGCTCAAGTGCACCCCTGGAGACATAGGAAGGAACCCCTTCTTGGAGTTAGTCATGCTGAATCTCTCTAGGACTTTGTCTATGTAAGACTCCTGACTGAGAGATAGCATCCGTCGTGATCTATCTCGATAGATACGGATGCCTAGAATTCTTTGTGCCTCTCCCAGATCTTTCATCTGGAAATGGTTTTTCAACCATACTTTCACCGAAGTTAAGAGAGGTATGTCATTCCCAATCAGGAGTATGTCGTCAACATACAATATTAGGAAGACAATCTTGCTCCCACTCGACTTGATATATAGACATGGTTCCTCGACCGATCGAGTAAATCCATTTTCTTTTATCACTTGGTCGAAGCGATGATTCCAACTCCTTGATGCTTGCTTAAGTCCATAAATGGAACGCTTAAGCTTGCACACTTTCTTAGGATGTCTTTGGATCGATGAAACCTTCGGGTTGTACCATGTACAACTCTTCCTCCAAAAACCGTTTAAGAAGGCGGTTTTCACGTCCATTTGCCAAATTTCATAGTCATGAAAAGCGGCAATCGCTAAGATAATCCGAATGGAACGCAGCATGACTACGGGTGCAAAAATCTCATCGTAGTGCAAACCTGGCACTTGGGTGAAACCTTTAGCAACTAGTCGTGCTTTGTAGATATCTTGTTGACCTTCCACTGAATGCTTTATCTTGTAAAGCCATTTGCATTGAAGGGGACGAACCTTAGCGGGTAAGTCAACAAGATCCCACACGTTGTTCTCATACATGGAGTCCATCTCGGATTGCATGGCCTCAAGCCATAGCTTTGAGTCGAACTGGTCATGGCACCTTTATATGTTGCGGGTTCACTACTCGTTAAGAGTAGAATGTCATCTATGTCATGTTCCTCGACCATACCAATGTATCTGCCCGGAGGAATAGAGACTCTTCCCGACCTCCTAGGTTCCTCAGGAATATTTACCGCAAATGGGATTGAAGGAATTGGTTCCTCCAATGGTTGCTCGGTGTTTGGTTCTGGAATCTCCGACAGGTCGAAGGTTCTATCACTCTTTGCATTCTCGAGAAATTCCTTCTCTAAGAATGTCGCACTAGCCGCAACAAAAACGCGTTGTTCGGTTGGCGAATAGAAGTAATGACCACGTGTTCCTTTAGGATAACCTATAAAGTATGTCTTGACCGATCGCGGGCCGAGCTTATCTTCGTGTCTCCACTTGACATAAGCCTCGTAGCCCCAAACCCGTATAAAGGACAAGTTAGGGACCGTTCCCTTCCATAGTTCATATGGAGTCTTGTCAACAGATTTAGACGGACTTCGGTTAAGTATTAGAGCGGCTGACAAAAAGCATAACCCCATAATGAATCAGGTAAAACCGTGTGACTCATCATGGATCGAACCATATCAAGTAGTGTTCGATTTCTCCGTTCGGACACACCATTCGGTGAGGTGTTCGGTGGAGTTAAGCGTAGGGCGATCCCACAGTCTTTAAGGTGTTGATCAAACTCGTGAGAAAGATACTCGCCACCACGATCTGAACGTAGTGTTTTTATCTTTCTACCAAGTAGGTTCTGTACCCTATTTTGGTATTCTTTGAATTTCTCAAAGGATTCACTTTTGTGCTTCATTAAGTAGACATAGCCATATCTACTTAAATCATCCGTGAAAGTGATGAAATACCTATAGCCTTCTCGTGCGGTGATTGACATAGGACCACATACATCCGTGTGTATGAGCCCTAATAGGGTCAGCGCGCATTCCAACACCTTTGAAGGAAATACGAGTCATTTTACCGATGAGACATGATTCACACGTGCCAAATGATTGAAAATCGAAGGCCGAGATAGCTCCATTTTTAATGAGCTGTTTTACGCGTTTCTCATTAATGTGTCCCATACGGCAGTGCCATAGATACGTTTGATCTTTGTCACCAACCTTTAACTTTTTATTCATTACGTGTAATATTTCGGTCGTCCCGATCTAAAACATAAATTCCGTTCATGGAGACCGCCTTGCCATAAATCATATCGTGTAAAGAGAAAATGCAAGCATTATTTTCTATTACAAATGAAAAACCAAGTTTGTCAAGTGCAGAAACTGAAATAATGTTTTTCGAAAGACTAGGAACATAATAGCAGTCATATAATGACAACTCAAATCCGCTAGGAAGCTGGATCACATATGTCCCCTTTGAGATGGCAGCCACTCTTGCTCCATTCCCAACACGCAGGTCAACCTCACCCTTTACGAGAGGCTCGAGATTTCGGAGGCCCTGCACATGATTACACAGATGAGAACCACAACCAGTATCTAGTACCCAAGTTCCGTAACTTGCATGGTTAATCTCAATCATATGAATAAAAGTAGAAGAAGAAGACATACCAACAGGTTTAACGCGACCCGCTTTTATGTCCTCATGATAAACAGGACATGTCCGCCTCCAATGCCCAGATCTTGTGGCGGTGATGGCATTCCATGTTTTCGGTTTTGCTCTTTGTCGCGCTTGATGAGTTGCTCGACTCACCAGGCCCACTCTTACCTGGACCCGACTTCTTAAACTTCGGTTTACCTACTGCTAGGTTTGCCTGAGCTTTGCCCTTACCTTTCCCTTTGTTTGACACAACGAGAACATCCTGTTTCATGCTCCCACTGAGCTTCATGTCCTTCTCGGTCTGTACGAGAAGGGAGTGCAGCTCATGGGGAGTTTTCTTCAAATCATTCATATAGTAATTCGCTCTAAATTGCGAATAACCATCGTGGAGTGAGTGAAGTATGCGGTCGATTACAATGTTCTCGCTGATCTTACAATCAAAGGTCTCCAGCTTCTCGACATTCTCAATCATCTTTGAGAATGTGTGGGCTAACTGGTTGGCCCTTTCGGAGTCTCGCATCAAAGAAGCGAGTGGTATGCTCATAGGTCACGATTCTCGGTGCTTTCGAGAATTCCTTGGTGAGCGTGGTGAAAATCTTGTTTGCACCATGGGCTATGAAGCGTTTCGCAAATTGGATTCCATTGTAAAAATGAGTACGTTTTTAATCGCACCCGCTTCCATACATAAATCATTAAACTTGGTGATTTCAAAGACTCTAGCCAAGTGGGACCTGGGTTTGCGGGAGGGGCTCTAATAGATATTTGAGCTTCCCGTCGGCGGCGAGCATTCCGTAATGCCGCCTCCCAGTCTCCGGTTGGATCCATCATTCTTGATCGAGTAGACCGATTCATCCGATTCATGAAGATCCGGCCAGGACTCACGGTCCAATGTGGCACTTGGCATTGGGTTATCGTGAGAACCGACCATTTGTTATTTGCGAGTTTAAAGAACGTGATCTACACTGAAAAAGAAAGAAAAACAAAACGTAATAAGCAACTCATCGAGGTGATTTAAGTCTATTTTAAAATTCATTTTAACGTGTAGACTCAATGCACTTGCATAATTGATCTCCCTCAAGAATGATACAAGTGATCCCAAGACTCAATTTCTGTAAATTGATAAGCCAACTGTTTAGCTAATTCTTCCGGAAGAACTCTTGGTCGATAGATTTCCGTAAATCCTATCTATAGTCCACCATCGTCACAGGATCGTACGAGTGACAATAGTGTTGAGATAAAATAGGTCAATCGGTTCCAACTTACCCGACGTAGAGGGGGTCATATTATGCCTACCGACGAAGAAGGGACTCATTGGAGTTTGACCTATAAAGACTATTCTCAATTTTTGTTTATACGAGGAAGATCCCATCAACTAAATTCTAATTCATATTAAGTGAACGAATAACTAGCGTTTGCGTGAATGAATTAATTTGGATGATGGCTTAAAATCGTGTGACATGCGAATGTCAAAGAAAACTAACTCGTGACCTCTATATGTGTCAGTTTTCATGCAATAATTAGGTGGTTTGGTTTTTAGGCGGAATATGATGCATACTATCGTTACAATAAAATAAATAAATGAATGCAATACGTAAATAAGAATTTCCTAGTGTGGCCTATCCTAGTAAAAGAACAAAATACAACTTTGGAATCCACCGTTGGACCCGAAAAGCTTGTCTTGGTGTTCCATCTTTGTCCATGTAGCGGGAGTGAGCATCCGGTCTCCATCTTTAGTCTTCTCAAAAATTACAATTTAAAATTTACAAATATAAACCTATTTACATTCTAAATAAAAAACTGTAATTAAAAGAAATAAAATGGAGATACGAGATCTCAAAATACAACCAAGACCGTGTTCCATCATTACGGTAACACGTTCTACTAAGGCCACACTAAGTTACAACTGTTTGCAAAATAATTAAATACGTAATTAAAAGGCATTCAAAACATTCAAAATATAAACAAGAACGATAAATTAAAATGCATCAACTAAAAATTAAATTTATTCGTGACATAATTCCGTAATTATGTTAAATTTTTATCCAAACCACCAAAGATAATTAAAATTATATGACAAAACCGCTTTAGTCAAATTAATTTTAATCCGAGATAATCCGTTACAATAAATCGTTTTAAAGTAACTTTATTTTACGTGGGTGAACCGTTTCACTAACAAGCGAGAGCATAAAAACCGTTTTATGCATTAAAAGGGGCCGAAAAAAAAAAAACAGAAAATTTTTTTTTTTTTTTCTTCTGTACTGCTGTACGTGAACAGTACCAGTGGCCAAAAAAAAAAAATTTTTTTTTTTTTTTTAAAATCGGCTGAAATGCCGAGAGCCTCTAAGGGCAAAAAAAATAAAATTAATCGGCTAAAACGAGATCAAACAAGTGATCAAACAACAAAACGATTTGTAAAAACTCAATTGCAATTTAATCTAATCCGGATTAAAACAAAATTACAATTGACATGATCTTCACATATTGTTGTGATTATTGTTTAAAACAACAATTCGCAAAGAACAAATCGAAACAGGCCGGAAAACAGAAAATCGTCATCAAAGCAACCGTGTAAACTGGACACGATTCCCAATGAACAAAACAGGCCGGAAAAAAAAAATAAACCAGCCGAGACAAAAAAAATGATGCCTCACGAAATTTTATGCAAAATTTTGATACATCTTTAACATATTGAAATGAATATCGATTTCAAAACAATATGCAAAGATCAAAATTAAAACAAAACAAACCAACCATCACCGTGTAAACAAGACACGGATCCCAAGGCACAAGGCAACAAAAAAAAACGCAGCAAAAAAAAAAAATTCTGCCGAGTAAAAAAAAATTTGAGCCGTGACATTTTTTTAACCAAAATTCATCGTTTCAACAATCGTTTGATGAAAAACACATATAAAAATTTACGTGGCCTCGCTCTGATACCACTTGTAGGGTAATGTCCGTATAATACCCTTTAATTATAGGATTATAACGCAAAATTTACATGTGATTATAGTCATAAAACGAAAAACATAATGAAACGATAAAGATATAGAAATAACCTTCGGTCCTAGTGCAAAAGGCAATGAGAGATCAAGTTAGATCTCCTCCTAATCGTTGCACCCAAGATGTCCGAGTAATGCCCTTGTGCTAGAGAGAATCCCCTAATTGCCTTGCAATATCGAGGGGATTGTTTTGTGAGTTTGTGTTGGATGAGAGATCCGGAATTCGGGAGGCACAATTCCCAAAACCCTAATAATTTTTAGCAAAATGAATTAGGTTAGACAAGAGGAGAAAACTCCCCTTTTGTCTATGCAAGTCTCGGCCAAACCGAGTGAGAGGAGGGAAATGGGCTTTTCATTTCCTCTTCACTTAAACTCGTGGTCCGGTCCATAGCTTGCTAAGTGTATACGACGCGGTTTCATTATAAACTGTTATCGGTTATCGGAAATTAAGGCATCAACTAATAATACGGGTTAGTTGAATTATTAATACATGTCCGACAAAACAGTATTGTATAATTATATTCAATATACATTTAATTAAATATAAAACGCTTATATTTAATTTTACGAATTAACTGGTTAATTCGCCTTTAGCCCATGATATTTAATCCGTATTAAATATAATATCTCAACATCACATTTTGACTAATTATTAGTCAAATAACTCAGACTAACTGGTTAGTCAAATTTGGCATCTACATGACTGTATTTTCATACCGTCACATCACTCAAAACGTATCCTATAGGTGTGACTTTTAGGGACCAGTTGATCACCCATATCCGTATGACAATAACGTCAAACTTATCTAGCAAGCCAACCGTTATTGATAAACGTGGATCAACTGATTATGATACAAAGTATACCCTTTGATCCTTTTAGAGATTTATAAGTCCTTGCACTAACTGTTAAGGACACTAACCCCAACACTGAGCACGTTTGTGTGTGGATGGATGAACAAAAATGTAGAGGAGCAGGAGTGTGGTGTCGTGATGGATGCTGGTATCATTTGGAGGTTAATTGGTATGATTAGGACTTGAAATGGTGACTAAAAGCATGGAGGATTTATTTGTCAAGGTCAAACCTTTACTTTGGTCCACAATGTTCAATTCCAATGCAGCCCCTTTCACTCGATTTTGACCCGTCTCGTTTTACTCCAACTCAAATCTTCTCTTTATTATTCCGCCACACCTACAAATTATAATAATGAAAATATAATAAAATTAAAATAATAATAATACTAATATTATATAATAAATCGACTAATTATGAAATCTAATTGAGACGACTAATTATTATATATTAGTTAATAAAATGAGCTTTTTAATTAATCAAGCACACAAAATCGAGTCAATAAGGTGTAAATGAGGAGTATAATGCGACGAAAATACTACTCATCAAATCTCTCCACACTTAAATCTTACTCGTCCTCGAGTAAGCTCATTAAATTAATCTAAGACCCTTAATATAAAAGGACTTTCTAAACTAGTAATGTACGATGAAAGGCAATTAACGGGCCTGCTCCGTCCCTTCAACTCACAACGAAACACAATGAGGTATGTGCTTCCTTGCAAGGCAAGTGGGGGCTTGCGGAAAATTTTGACACATCCAAACATTTAAGCACGAAATAGCTCATAAGATGCATCACAAAAAGTCAAACCGCTTTCCTCATCTAAGCGGCCGTTTTGTTTCAAAAAATGAAAGGCCTAGGTTGGGAGATACCGTCTCAAAATCCCAACGAAGTGCCAATCCCCTAAGGATGGCCCAAGCAACCCAAATGTGACCACAAAAGATAAAGAAACACATTCTAAGGCGGGAAAGGGGAATCAAGGCTAGTCCTACAAGAATTACATGACACGACTCAAGATTCAACCAACGAGATTCATGACTAAGGGGACCTAGACTACCGAATTCCTCATGATATTCACTTGTCACACATTTGAAGAACGAGTGTTTTCTTGTGCAAAATGTAACCAAAACACTCTCCTACTACGACTCGTGATCCGTGCCCGCAATCTAATGTGTAATCCTATCCTATGACCATGTGAGATGCAAAAAAAAAGGAAGAATGCACACAAAATGAAACAAAGGGTTGTAACGGGGCTTAGGGATAGGTCGGAACGAGATTGGTGAAAGACCGATTGGATAATGTGAGGTTCATATCAAGGAGTTGTCAAAATCCCTTCTTCCCGACTTTATCGCAACAAATGAGTAATGTCTACACCCTAACAAAAATTTGGTTTCCCAAAATCAAGCAAAAATTGTGTAACCCGACTCACCTTGGAAAAACATGAAATTCTCCCCTTATGTCAACAAATGAGTAACGTCTACACTCTAACAAGAATTTAAATTTGGCTTCCCAAAATCAAGCAAAAATTGTGTAAACCTGACTCACCTTTGAAAAACATGAACTTCCCCCCTTATTTCAACAAATGAGTAACGTCTACACCCTAACAAGAATTTGGTTTCTCAAAATTAAGCAAAAATTGTGAAACCCGACTCACCTTGGAAAAACATCAAATGCCCACTTTATTTTGCAACGCCTTTTTCTACTCCTTTAATGATGCATAAGGAGTGTTGCTTGATTTTTTCTCATCAAACATAATTTAAATACATAACAAGTTAAATTTCTTTTTCTTTTCACATTTTTCTTCTTTTCTATTTTTCTTTTCTTTTATTTTTCAAAAGCCTCTTATTCAAGCAATATGCCAAATTAGAACCAAAATTTCAACACAAATGGATTGTACACATCCATTAAACCAAGACTCAAATCCCCTTCTTCACACTACCACAAACTCATAGACAACTTTCTTGATCAATGTCGGTTGTTTTTGGGTTGTAGTTAGTATAGTAGGTATGCCAAATGAAAGGCTAAGGCTCAAAAGGGATAAACAAAATTGAAGCTAGTTTAAAGGGTCGAAACAAAGGCAATCTGGCAATGTGAGGGTAAAAATATATGCAACGAGTCTGTTTCATAAAATGTGCATAAAAATAGGATAACTCACGGTCTAAGGAATGAATGACACTTTTATGCGTATTGACATAACACATCTCGCGAGGAGACCTACTCACAATCCTAAACAGGGGTCGGGTATGGGTGAACCAACCCCAAAGGAGGCTCTATTCCTCACTTATAAGCAGTTAGGTCGAAGTCTAGGTTTAGCCTACAGTCCCCTCGATCTCATAAGATGGTCAAGGCTTGTTAGACATGCCCTTTTTCCCAAATACTAACCATATGGACACGGGTGCAACCCACGGGGAGGGGGAAGGCACAATTGGGACATATCTCATCATAGGGGTATCATAATTCCTCCCTAGACCACATTTTAGCCAAACATTTATATACAAACTCAATGCAAAACATAAGGAAATACTACACATATTCACATATTACAAATGCATGCAGAAATGTAAATGACATGAAATTGAAACGTGCAACATAATTGTCTAAATCCTAGTAGCACATCAATACCAGAAACTACAAGTTCCCCAAGGGAACATCCAAAGCACAAAATCCCGTCCTCCTCCATATGTTCAACAAAATAAAGGAAGAGGGTAGTAAAGGAGAAAGAGACAGGAACGTTTATACCAAGCATCTTCTAGTCACCTTTTGCTTCAATTGTGTTCCTGTGCCACTTTGTTAGACAAAACATATATATATATATATATATATATATATATATATATATATATATATATATATATATATATATATATATATATATATATATATATATATATATATATATATATATATTTTGAGATTTTTGAAATTTAAAAATTTTTAGGTATTTTTTTGAAATTTTCTCAAATTTACAAGTAAATATATACAAATATACACGAAGTGGATATTTTCCTAACCACACTTAAAATTTACATCGTCCTCGATGTAACGAAATGTAGGGAAGAAATAGGAAAAAATAAAGGGTTATTTCATGGGAATAATCCAAACTAACCCGCCTCTTCTCATATTAATCCATCCTATTGTTTAACTCAGAAAAATCCAAACTATTACTTCATTTATCTCGCATTGAACTCGTCCTATATTTGACCTGTTATAACAGGTTTCCCTTCCGGTCATGAGGGTGTGGGCCCCTTCTTTTCTATTTCTTCTTCCTTCTTCATTACTTGTACAGTTGTACCGTTCTTCTTTCTTCTCCATTTTGTCTCTAATTTTATCCTTCAATCTCTCTCCAATACCATTTCAAAGGAGCACTAGTAAGTAATGGTGTAGCTATCATTAACAAACTGATTAATAAATTTAACAATCCGTTCTCCCAATATCCGCCTTTCTAGCTCATCAATTTTGTCCATACAATACGTCAATACCCTTCTTTTTTCTCCATGTTCCATCAAAATACCCATCTAAAAATCATCAATACCCAATTTAAATTTTCTTAATTTGTGTAAATTTAATTGATTATACAATTTACTGGAATTTCAAGCTTTAAAAATCCTAGATTCTTTGAAATTATACCCTTTTTATCAGGTGGATACAAAAATTTGAATTTTTTTTTGGATTTTTTTATGTTTTTATCTTTGTTTTTATATTGATTATGATCAGAAAATTTGAGTTATAAATTAAAGATTCAATCGTTCAATAGGAAAAAAAAATCAAAGTTGGTAACTTTTTGTGATTAGTGGGTTGATGAGCAATTTAGTGTACTGCGCTTGAATGAGAGAAGAAATAACTCAATAAGAACGAAAAAGTAAATAAAATTAGGAAACTCATCACATTTTCCATGACGACTGAAGCTCCTACTCGATATCAATTCGTTCAACAATCAGAGATTGAAGGACAAAATTAAATTTTGGGGGATGATGTTTTGTTTTATTTTGTTTTTACTTTCAACTGATAATTGAAACGCTTTACAAGTTTCCCTTCCAAGAGTTCAATGCAAGATAAATGAAGTAATAGTATGGTTTTTTCTGAGTTAAACAATAGTATGGATTAATATGGGAAGGGGAGGGTTAGTTTGGATTATTTCCATGAAATAACCCAAAAATAAAAGACATGTTTTTGTGTTTTTGAAAATTTTCTTAAAATTAAAAACTTATTTTTGTGATTTTTTGAAATTTTCTTGAAATTGAAATAACATGTTTTTTTTTGGCCTCTTCCCCACATTTGATATTTACAATATCCAATGACGGAGGGAGTGTGGTTAAGAGGCATTTTTTTTGAAAAAAAAGAAAATATTTTTGGGTTTTTGGATTTTTGAAAATAAGTAACATGTTTTTGTATTTTAAAATTTATACTAGAATTTCCTCCCACACTTATTTATTTACATGATTTCGAATGGAAATAAATGTGTGGAGGAAATTCGGAAATGAAATATTTGTTTTTGAAGAATTTTTGATTTTTCAATTTTTTTTGTTTTTTTGAATAAGAATGCAATGCATGCTTCCTAACTAAATGCAAAATTGAAAGTACAATGTAAAATACAGTACATGAATGCAAAGAGAGCTAATTTAGATTAACTCCTATTCGGATCATGTCACTAAATGCAAAATGCGGTAAAAACTTAATTAAAGAGAAGGAGAATATATACATTGCGGTGGTTCTTAAGTAACTCCACCAAACCTCTTCATTCAAAGACTTCGTTCAACCGGGGTCAACATCCCGAGATCCCACCAACCTTTCACCTACAACACAAAAATCAACAACACACGAACCCTTAATCTTCATCATCAAATCATGTAACTTACTCATTGCATCTTGAACCTCTTGCCATTTTTGGTTCATTTCTTCTTCAAGCTTTTCCTTAGCCTCTTTTAACGACTCTTCTTTCTTGTCAAGCTTAGGGTCACATCCCCTCTTTCCTTGGACTTCTTTCTCCATCTTTTTGGTTTCTTCTTGTCGTATTTGGGCACTTTCTTTTGAGAAAAATCGGTGCATGGACCAAGCCCGGGAGAGAGGATGTCGGGGTGAGTATCTCCAACCTCGATGTTCAACTCCCTCTCACTTTTGTCATCAAACATCATCAACTTATCACTATCTCCTTCCTCCTCCTCTTCCATGCAGAGCTCTAAAGTTTCAACGGTAAAGATGCTTTGTTTGACGGTCTTCTTTGGAGCATGTGGTAGCTTGAATTCAACTTTTTCCTTCCTGACTTTGAATGACAATCGTCCCTCTTTGACATCTATGAAGGCTTCTCCCGTGGCCAAGCATGGCCTAATAAGGATGATACGAGAGCGTCTTCCCATAGGGATGTCCAACACCACGAAATCGATAGGAATTGAAAGATTCCCAATTTGAACCATGATATCTTTGAGAATCCCAATCGGAGATTTGATTGTCCCGTCGGCATGCTTTATTGTAATGGATGTACGGGCTAGGCTTTTAACATTCAACCTCTTCACAAGGGCAAGCGGTATGACGCTAACGCTTGCTCCTAAGTCACACAAAACACTATCCACCTTTTGGTCACCGACGGTGCATGGGATTGAAAAACTCCCGGGATCGTCAAGTTTGATGGGGATTTCACTAGCTTTGATCAATCTACACTCCTCACTTGAGGCACCAAGCTCACGGTCACCAATATTCACTCTTCTTGAAATGACTTATTCTAGAAACTCGGAGTAATGAGGCATATCCAACAAAGGTGGATTGGAGGTCTCCATTTTCATTACCAAGTTCACAAACTTGTCATATCTTGAAGTATCATTGGCCCCTTCTTGCTTGGCCAAAGAGTGTTCTTCCAGTATGATAATCTCTTCTTTTTCCAGGTTCCTCTCAACTTCTACCCTCACATTTGGTGCTTCCACAATTTCCTCAAGCACAAATTCTTCATTCATAGCACACTTCTTTGATTCACTAACTTCGGGAGTGGTTGGTAGAGTCGTTACCATCTCACCCTTATACGGGGTCAACTTCAACATACGAGCATATACCATGAATTGTCATTATTTGCTCAAGCACAAGGTGATCTACCATTCTTTCTTCTTCGGGCTCATGGTCAATTTATTGAAATGTTTCTTTAGCCATTGAAAGAGGTGTAGTATTTGATGACTCTTCATGCCTTGGCAAACCATATGAATTTTCTCTTTCCTCTTCAACTCCCACCATGATAACATTAACTTTCTTTGCCTTCATAGGGTCCCTTGGATTTTGCCCTTGTCCTAAAAATCTACCCGGTGGTCTTTGAGGATTTATGAGAGTTTGAGAAGCCACTTTAGCTTCAAGATTCTTCAATTGTTGTTGGGTATTACTTGCCAAATCCCATATCAACTTTACCAAGTTGTCATATTTAGCATATACCATGGAATTACTTGCTTGGAGTGGTGGCTCTTGGTTGAAGGGTTGGTTGGCAATTGGAAGAGAAAAGCCATATCCTTGATCTCTAAAGTTGGAAGTTTGGTTGTTCCCTTGGTACCCTTGGTTAAATCCGTGATTTTGCCCTTGGTTGTACCTTTGCTTATTGTTGTACCCTTGATAGTTGTTGTTGAAACATTGATTTTGGCTTTGATTGTATCCTTGGTTGAACCCTTGACCAAACCCTTGGTTGGCTTGGTTTCCTTGGTAAAAGTTTTGATTACCTTAGTTCCCTTGGTTACCCCCATATTCTTGGTATGCTTGAGGTTGGTTGGCAAAGCTTTGGTTGGATCCTTGGTTCCCTTGGTTACCCCCATATTCTTTACTTGTTGTTTGGTTGTTTGTGTAGTTTGCTTGTTTCTTGTAGATTGAGTGTGATTTTTGCCTTACCTTAGTGTGTAAAAGCACTAGGAGTCTTACAGTTTATCAAGTTGCATGCCTAGGAGGAACCACCAAGCTTTGCTCTTTGACTCCGATCACGAAAGGTTTTTTAGAGCCTTAAGGACTAGGACCATTGCAAGGGTTAGAACCTCTTCTAAATCTACTTTGAACCAACCAAATTCACCCACCCAACCTCTCATTGAAGACGCACCACCACAACAACCAAACAACATCATTGATCCTCCACTAGATAACCCATTTTACAATCTCCAAGTCCCAAACACACCACCTCCATATATACCAATTCCACAACCACAAATGACGGCTTTACGTGACCATAACCGCCCCAACCACAATGACGCTTGCAATCCAATTAACTTTGGAACCTTGGCCCCAAACAACTTTGAAATGTATCCCGTTCAAGTTGGCCTAATTGAGAAGGATAATTTCGGTGGGCACATTGATCAAGATGAACATGCCCATCTTAGAAAGTTCAAAAACAAGGTTGCCATGATGAAATGGAATAGAGTTTTCGAGGATACATTGAGGATTATGTTGTTTTTAGTTTCTTTAAGAGATAAGGCGGATAGGTGTTGAATGTTCATGCACCAAATACTTTCACAACTTGGGATGACTTGGCCAAAGCATTCCTTCCCAAGTATTATCCTTCTTCAAAGACCAATATGCTCCGGAATGAGATCCATAAATTCTAAAAAGAAGATGGGGTGTCCTTGGGTTAAGCATGAGTATCGAAACCCGACAGCAACCTCTCTCGAGCTCCATCCATAGACGACCACAACTCACCACCGCAAACCAACAACCACCACGATTGTCTCATCACTGAGCTTGACATCAATTATTGCCATTGACTTGATCTCCTTCACTGCGCATCTCCTCTGATCTGTTTTCATCATCACCACCATGTCACCTCCATCTCATAGACGCGACATCACCAGACCATGACTCCAACCCACTACCGCTTGTTGTCACTCGACCCATTTTTAACCACCATCAATCATCATGGTTTGGTGATGTTTGTATTCGATCGACTCAATTGTTTCGGTTCTGGGCTGAGTATAAAAAGGATGAAGAAATTAGAGTTTGAAAATTTTGTCCCTCACTAATTGACCTGGCACTTGTCTTATTCGGGGTGTCGTTTCATTTTATGGAGAATGTCGTTTGCTTGCTTTCCCTTTCCATATAAAAAGAAATGAAATCAGATTAGAAAAAGACCTCACAACTTAGACCCAACATTTGGTAGGTAGAAAAACAATAGGAGTAGTTTTAGAAAACACATCTCATTTCTCTCTTTATTTTGGTTTAATTAGAAATTAATTTAGTTCTTTAATCCATTCCAAGTTCTAATCTTTTGCAATTGTTCTTCAAGATCTAGCATTTCCATACTCAATTTAATCCATAATTGGTATAACTTTTCATCCTTTCTGTTTCATTGTTTTTATTATAATTTATGTTCTTGTCAATTTTAGTTGGTAATTTCCTTATAGTTTTTATCTTTGTTAATTTACTTAAATTTATGTTCATGTTATTGTTATTTGTTAGTTTAATTAGTGTAGTTCTTATCATTATTAGTTTAGTGTCTTACTAATTCAAGTTATCTTCTTTACAATTTTAATTATGTTTAGCATGGTTAGTATTGTGTTATTTGTGTTGTTTGTGTTAACCATGTGGGAGTAGACTAAACTAGGGTTAAAGGGGAAGCTCTTGTGGATTAATGGGTTGGATTTGAGTTGTACTTGAATGCTAAATATTTGTGGGTAACATGTCTTTAATCTCATGCATACAAGTGTTTGTAGAAATGCTTAAGTGAGAATTTGAGTCTTCTACTCTCCTTATTGGCTACCCTTTGAAGCGAGAGCTTGGGATTGGTTAGTAGATTGCTTGTTTTTATTAGGAATCGATCTAAAAAAAGGGCGAGGGCTCGCTAGATTCAACCTAAGGGATCTCTTAGACCGAGAGGTCAAGACTCTCCCTAGACAACTACCCATATTCTTATGCTTCTTTTGGTATTGTTTATAGTTGAATGTTGGCCTTTTATCTTGTGCTTTGAACATGCGTGGGATTGCTTGAGCGAGAGTTTGGCTCTCCTTGTGTTTAGTTTGACTTGCTTGCGGCGAGAGTCGGGCTTAGTTGGACCGTACTAGATAGGTAGGTTAGGGTTAGTTATGGCGAGTTCAACTAGACTTGACCCAAGGACCGTTTCATATCAAGAGATAGGGACACACCTAGACTTCACCCTCTGTTATAACCTTTATATTGACTTGGACTCGACCCCTCCTACTTGGGTGACCCCGACACCCTAGTATTTCTCCTCATTGTGCTTACCTTGCTTGTTCATTTATTTTATGTTCTTATCTTAGATATTTAGCATATATAACTACTTCAATCTTATTGACCGACTAGACTAAAACGAAGACCGAGACTTATAAACATTTCTAACACACCATATATGTGGATCGACCTCCTTACCCTTCTACATTCATTAGTTTGGTATTGAGTTTATAAATATTGTTTGCATATCGAGGAGTACGACAAACTCGGTATCATTATCTCATGGGGTTCCAGAGCAATCTTTGACCTAGGAAGCCACAGAACTCGTAACTCAAATAGCAATTTCTTTAAAGTAAAAAGAGACTTAACAGAACTAAAAAAAAAAGTTGCAAATGCAAAAACACTAGGAATAAGCAATTGGTAGTATGCCTACTACCGTTTTTTTAACTAGCTCTGTATACGAAACTCCACGCGTTATTAAATGTGATACTTCTTCAGGTGGAGTATGTTGAATGGTTTGCTTATTAGTTAACCTTCCATGGTCATTAACCTGTACGCACCATGGCCAACAACTCCTTCCACCTGGTATGGACCTTCCCATTTATGGGCAAACTTTCCAGCTTTGTGGTTCTTGGTGTTTTGGAAAACCTTTCGGAGAACCAGGTCTCCTACCTCCAGGGACCTGATTTTTACATTCTTGTTGTAACTTCTGGCGACTGACTGCTTGTAGGAGGCTAGGCGTATCTGAGCACTTGTTCCTAATTCGTCTATTGTATCCAGGCTCCTCATCATCTCCGTCTGGTTCAGTTCCCCTGTCATGCATCCATACCTGTGGGTGGGAACTAGATCCTCCGACGGTATTACTACATCTAATCCAAATACTAGGCTGAAGGGTGTTTGGCATGTTGTCGTCTTTGGGGTAGTCCTGTCTGACCACAATACCAGAGGTAATTCGTCTGCCCATTTTCCTCCTAACTCCTCTAGCCTTTTCCTTAGATTTTCAACAATAATTTTTTTACTTGAGTCAGCTTGTCCATTGGACTGCAGGTTTCTAGGTGCTGACTTTTTCAGTGAAATATTCCACCTAGCACAGAATCTTTCAGAGGTTTCTGATACGAACAGTGATCCGTTGTCACATATGATTTCTGATGGGATTCCAAACCTTCAGAGTATGTTTTGTTTGATAAAAAAGATCACCTGCTTATCTTTTACCTCAGTGAATGCTTCAGCTTCTATCCATTTGGAGAAGTAGTCTGTCATTGCCAGCATGTATAGCCTGTTTCCTGGTGCCCTGTGTAGTGGACCCACTATATGTATTCCCCATGTCATGAATGGCCATGGCGAGATGACTGGATGCAGGGGTTCTGCAGGCTGATGTATCATTGGTGCTGATCTCTGGCAGGCGTCGCATTTTTTTACGTTCTCTATTGCATCTGCACGCATTGTGGGCCAGAAGTAGCCTTATCTTAGAGCCTTGTTTGACAAACTCCTGCCTCTGTATGGTTTCCGCATTCGCCACTATGGATGGCATGCAACACAGTCTGTGCCTCTGTCTTATCCAGGCACATCAAGTAGGGTTCGGTTAGAAACTTCTTGAAAAGTACGTTATCAACTAGTACAAATCTAGAGGCTTTCATTTTGAAACCCCTTACCCCCATTTTGTCTGCTGGCAGTTTGTCTTCCACTAGCCACTCTATGTAGGGTTTGCGCCAATCTGTGTCAGCCTGCTGCTCGTCTGTGTTCATCGGTATCCCTGCCCCATTTACCTGTTCTGCGTTCTGCTGTTCTTCCAGCTCTTCTCTATCTCCTTCTTCCAGGTTCTGGATGGTTGGTTCTAGAACATGTACGATTGGTATGTTGGACAGTTCCATTGGTTTGAATGTTGCCCCCAGGGTTGTTAGTGTATCAGCTTCCACATTCTGGTCCCTGGGGACCTGGACGATTTTGAAGTCCTCGAATTTCTGTTTCAGCCGCTTGGCTACCTTGAGGCAGGCTATCATCTTGGAGTCCTTGGCTGTATAAGAATCATTCACATGGTTTACTATTGACAGAGAGACACTGTATACCTACAGGCGCCTGAGTTTTAGATCCAAAGCCATATGCAGCCCTAGTATCAGGGCTTCATACTCTGCCTCGTTATTTGTTTCTTTGAATTCACATCAGACTGCCTGCACTATCAGGTCCCCTTCTGGGGATCGCAACACCAGAACCACTCTTTGCCCCTTTGATTTGAGGCTCCGTTTGTGTGCAACGTACAAGTTTCTCCTCTCCGCCCTTCTTCCAAGTTCAATATCTCTTTCTCAGCCAGATTTTAGATGGCTGGGCTGAAGTCGGATACGAAGTCAGCCAATGCCTGCAATTTTATCGCAGTTCGTGGATCATACTGGATGCCGTATCCGCTAAGATTTACAGACCATTTTGACATACGTCCTGATAACTCAGGCTTCCTCATTATTGACTTTAGGGGGTAGTTAGTCACTACATGTATAACACGAGACTCGAAATAGGGGCGCAGTTTATAAGATGCAGTGACAAGTGCTAATACCAGTTTTTCTAGAGATCTGTACCTGATCTCTGCAGGTAGCAGAGACTTGCTTACGTACTAAACAGGCTGCTACACTTTGTCCTGTTCCTTTAGTAAAACTGCGCTGACTGCTACCTCTATGACGGATAGGTACAGAAATAGAGGTTTTTCTTGCTCCGGTTTCAACAGTAATGGTGGAGAGCTCAGGTATCCTTTCAGCTCCCTGAATGCTTTTTCATGTTCCTCAGTCCATTCAAATTTTTGGCTCTTTCTTAGAATATCGTAGAACAGCCGACACCTGTCTAAAGATTTGGAGATGAATCTACTTAAAGCTGCCATCTTCCCTACCAACCGTTGGACGTCTTTGGGCCTCTCTGGTGATTCCAGCTGGAGTACTGCTTTTATCTGCTCTGTGCTGGCTTCTATTCCTCTTTGTGTCACAATGGACCCCACGAATTTTCCCGATGATACCTTGAAGGTGCATTTGGATGGGTTTAGCTTCATCTTGTATTCTTTTAGGGTGTTAAAGGTGTCTGCCAGGTGCTCCATGTGCTTATCAGCTTCCCTTGACTTTACCACCATGTCGTCAATGTATACTTCCATTGTTTGCCCTATTTGCCTTTTGAACATTCTATTCACGAACCTTTGGTAGGTTGATCCTGCATTCTTTAGCCCAAAGGGCATCACATTGTAACAGTAGATTCCCCTTTCTGACATGAATGTTGTCTTCTCCTGGTCTCCCGGATCCATCTTGATTGATTGTAGTCACTCCAGGCGTCCAGGAATGTTAGCATCTCATGTCCTACTATAACATCAACCATGGCATCAATGTGTGGTAGTAGAAAAGGATCTTTTGGCCATGCTTTGTTTAGGTGCGTGAAGTCTACACAGACTCTCCACTTTCCATTATTTTTGGGAACTACCACCACGTTTGATAGCCACTCTGGGTACTTGACTTCTCTTATCTTGCCTGCTGCCAGCAGATTGCCTACTTCTTGGCTGATAACCTGATTTCTTTCAGGTGCGAATTTCCGTCTCCTCTATTGGACCAGCTGACATTTTGGGTCTACGCTTAGCTTGTGTGTTATTATGAATGGATCTATCCCTACCATGTCATCGTGGGACCAAGCAAAGCAGTCCATATTAGCTTTAACGAAATAAACCAGCTGCTGTCTGATGTTACATGTGCATTCAACCCCTACCAGCACTGCTCTCTCTGGGTGCAGCTTGTCTAGGCTAACTTTATCTAGCTCCTCTGCACGAGGCTCAATGTAGTCAACGTAGATGTACTGTTTCTGTAATTTCTATACCGAGGGATTAGCTGTGCATTTCAGTGCCTTTTTGTAGCACCCTCTGGCTTCTTTCTGATCTCCCCATATTTCCTCTACTCCCGAAGGTGTGGGGAACTTCACACACTGGTGGTATGTGGAGGGGATTGCCTTCATAAGGTGTAACTATGGCCTTCCCAGGATGACGTTATAAGTTGAAGGCCCATCAATGACTAAGTACTTTACTTGCTTGTTGACTCCTCCTGCATAGGTTGGGATTACAATTTCTCCAAGTGAATGTGTTGTCTGTCCACTGAACCCCACCAGCGGAATAGTCTTCTTCTGCAGGTGCCTCTCGCTGAATCCCATATTTCTTATGGTTTCCACCATGACCAAGTTGACTGAGCTCCCTATATCTAGTAAAACCTTCTTTACTGTACAGTTTGCAATGAAGAGTGTTATGATAAGTGCATCGTGATACTCTTGGTTATCATGGATGTCTACTTCATCAAAGGTAATAGCTGGAAGGCTGCTATGAGTGACCCTGCAGGAGGAGTGTAACACCCCCATACACCAAAGTGCCTTACCAAGACCTCCTTAACATATGTAGATGTTACCATCTCGGTTGTCCGAGGTACAATGTATCAAAAGTGACCATAAAGAAATATACTATAAAGTTCAACTGTTTAAAGTGCGTACACCTTAAAAACCTAAACCAAACATACAATAAAAATTGTCTCAAACCAAACCAACTAGAAAAGAAACTGCTATAGGAGAACAGGGGAAGACTAAACTCAAGACTAGTGATGACTTCATCCCAGCCAGATCCCGCGAGCTATCCATATGGTTACCTGCTAAACAATTGTTCACCATCCTCGAATGGATCACCATAGTTTTCAAAACATTTAACGGGACCAGTTACTGAATAATAAAAATAAGCAATACAACAACATCCAATTACATAAACACATTCCTCCAACTCCAGATCACCACCAATCACCTCTTTACACACTAAAGTGTGAAGACCTGCCAGAATACCCATCGCAACAGATATTCCACTTCACCAGTAGGGACCACAGCCGTACCATCTAAGCCCCGCTCAAAACCGTAGAGCGAATAACCCTATAACCATTAATGTTAACATCTCCCTTGTGACGGGAACCACAAGGGGCAAATCAAGGGCGTGAATCCATTCCCGCAAATGACTCCACTCAGCCGAGGGCGCACCTCGCGAACCATATACAACTGGCAGCCAAAACCACAATACTGGAAATCATGCTATTACCAAGAAATACAATTATAACCACAATGATAACCATGTAATTCATCCATCACATTAACTTAAATCAATTATACAGTAACCGAGTATGGAAAACCGTACCTTTTCGCAATCCGCTATAACTGCAGCCAAACATACCATTGTACAAGAGTACCACATCCTCACCTACAACAATAATCAACAACTATACATCATAATCCGATTTCTACCCAAAGCCCCCAAATCATTCAATTAGGGTTAGACCAAACTTAACGATTCAACATAAAAACAACATAAGGAACTTACCCAAATACCAAAGATTGCAAAGGTGTAAAAATCCCCAAAATTTATGAACCCTAGCTTTAGATTTGATCGTAAAATGTGGAGAGGTTGAACGTCGTTGAAGTTTTGTGAAACCCTTTGAGAATAAAATGTAGAATGAAAAGAAACTGACGAAATAACCTTTAAATACCTCTTCCACTTTTACTATCAAACCGCGACAAAAACCTGTAAATAAACCGATGCTCGATCGAGTAACTCACGTACTCGATCGAGTACACCCTACTCGATCGATTTGCTGCCACTCGATCGAGTACACTAAGATTAGAACGTACTCCAGAACCCACATACAACCTACTCGATAGAGTGCCCCCTACTCGATAGAGTACCCTAAGACCAGAATACCCGAGGTATTACAGTCTTCCCTCCTTAAAAATGAACTTTGTCCCCGAATTTCAAACCCAACCTATAAAACATGTACACCTAACACTAATTCCACCAACTTCGCCTACCTCCACAACGCGGCTCATGATATCGTATCAACTATAGCATAGCCTCTCGACACCAACTACATAACACTATCTCCACAAATGCCGCTAACTCCGTCTCACTAACACATTATCCATTAGCAAATCCAATATCAAGACAATCCACCAAGCGAGATCAACCACCAAACGGAATGTTACATTCTACCACCCTTAAAATGAACTTCGTCCTCGAAGTTTACTCATACTCATAATCGGCATACTACTACAAGAAGTGCCATTACCTTTAATAAAATAAACCCCAACATAAATCCATCCTTTATTCTACACCAAGGCTCAAACTTACAAATATACTACAACATGCACAACCATCAAACTCTCTTTGTCACATCCTACTTCTCTTAAGATAAATGTTACATCCTCGTAACCCACTAATATTAGATCCTTAGCTATTTTTTTTCCCTTATCCTCATCTTATGTCACCTATCACCGACTATAACTTCAACACCGACAACCATCCCATATCCAAGGCTCTCTCTCCGTAACAGCTCTCGTGCCTCCAATTATTCTGCACTCCATCTAACCCATACCATAAAATCCTCACCATAACCACTACTCCAACTCTTCAACATTACCGCAAAACGACATACTTCTTTATACATGCACTTATCTCCACAATCATAACTCACGATCCACAATTGTTACACACACTCACACTAGATCCTCAAGTTCTTTTCTTTTATTACCGCAAAACTCACCCATAACTTAACATGATACTAAGTCCCAACACTCCGTACCTACTGTCCCGATAAAAAGGTTATAAACCACCTGTAATTTCCAGTTCAGTACAACACATGTTCCACATATCACTTGCCCCTACTATGTAAACCAATACCTCCTCTATAAAAAAAATCAAAAGTACTCCAACAACCTCTCACAATTGTGTCCCTTTAACAGAATATCACTATACCATGACAACAACGGAAACATACGCAACTCTCTCCCATATAATACTCTACCCTCACTCCCAAGCCGAAACTGGTAAGAAACATCAATAAACAAAACAACAGTCTATATGTCCAAACCGAAACTCACAGGACACAGTAGTAAACAAAACAACAATCTATATAACTGATATACACTTTCGAAAGTTCATCTCATAAGTATCCCACCTGCTCCACCACAACCGATGACGGCATCGACGGCCACCAACAGTCGCACCGCAGCGCAAAAGTACCCGCATCGCAACACGGAGTACCATGCCTGGATCGCACCCGGAACACAACAACCACATTACCACAAAACCAGACTCTCGACACAACAATCATCTCATGACTCCTCCAACCACCATTATCCTTTCCGAATACCGTCCTATTAGTTTAACATACACAACATATAACACGGAACACTCAGATAACAAACTTTATGACTATCACACTATACCACTACTCGTGAGGTCAGAACCTCACACAAACACCTACACACATCATAGACCCATAATCGAATCTAACTAGCCAATCCTGATCACGTAAGTTACCACCTGATAAAGGTTACCTCTCGCCCGAGCTTAACTCGTAAGCCCCTCATAACACATTCTCCCATTCGCGTAACCATACCATTAATATCCAACTACTAGCAGACGCCTCCTATATCCACATCTCATACTCTCTCGCAACCATAATATACCAATCCGGCCTCCACAAAATCAACCTCTCTAGGACGGCTATCTTCTCTATTTAACGTCATCCTTAACTACTAGTAATAACATCACGACACCACCATCTTTCGTATAACAAATCTCTTACACTCAGCTCTAAACATAATATTTCATTTCTATTTCGGTTAACATCCCAATTTAAAAACAACACATCAGTCAGCAAAATTTACCTCAGCATTCATTCCAATTCTGTCCTTAATTGTATCGTCGCCTAACTCACCACCAAAATCTCATATCGTACAAATACTCTACCCACTTTTCACTCCCCTTAATTCCTCGAAACTTATGACTAACATGTCGTCCTGAAATTCCTATATAACTGTTAGGCCCTGTTTAGCCTGGTCTGACTCCAGCCTAGCCTGACCTTAATAGTCTGACTGAAGTAACCTAGGACCGGACAAGTCTGACTACTATTCAACTATTGAAGAATATTATAGCAAGAAGGCAACTAAATCCTGGAAGAAAAGCCTGATGGTGAGTGCAGAATAGCCTGGCACGACACCTAGGCAAATTTTGGATTAAGAAGAAGAACAAGAAATACAGTTATACAAACTAAATGGCCACGTCCTATTCTCAAGGAAGACCAAGTCCAACCATAAGAGCCTATCATCTATGAATCAAGACGGAAAAGAGGAGAAAAAGCTAAGGATTCGTTGAAGGAAGATTAAGTCAAGCGGATTAATAGGGAGCATGCCCTATTAATCCGGCAACAACTCCTACATTTGGGGAGATCGTTGATCATTGTAACGTTAATAATAAGAACGTTAATAGAGAAAGAGGGCTATATATAGCATTTGTAAACAGATAATGAGGGAGATACTGACTCTTGAATCATTCTACTTTTTTTCTATCTTTCTTTGTTCAGGATATATCCGATCTTAAATATAAATTTGTACTCAATTCGTCCATATAATATAAGCAATATTCTCCATACTTAAGTCTTTTTCTTATTATTTATTCTTTAATCTCTACCAAATACGTAGAACTAGATACCCAAATTATTCTCTAATCGGGCGGATCCGTTCGGAAAATCTGCTAAAACAATTGGCGCCACCGTGGGGCATCTAGTTCTTCAACCAATAAAATTCCCTTTATCATTTTTCATTTAATATTCACACACAAAAATGGTGGAACTCACCATGAGAACAACAATTAGCGGCTGCCCTGGCCAAGATCAAAGAATTGGAGACAATCCAAGAGAAGGCACCCAATCGAATAAATCAATAGGTGAAAGAATCTGAGTCTAGCCTGAGGAAAAAATTGGAAAATCGGGCTTCGGGCTCCAAGACCAGATTCGAACCAGGAACCCCATTCTCATCTATTATCAAAAACATTGACTTTTCTAATTTTGGAACCCCGGAGAAGGATACATTATCCGGTACCCCAACCATTCCCAATGATGAAACAAACAAAAGCGAAGCAAAGCAATAATGATGGCTATGCTTCAGAAATCGAAAAAAACTCCACAACAAAATAGAAAATATATGGAGTGCCGGACCGTGGTGAAGTAGAAGTTGATGACTTTGCAGATTCACCCTTTGCGGATGAAATTGCAAAGATTGATCTCCCAAGAAATTTCTTTGTTCCATCCATGAGAACTTATGATGGAACCTCGATTCACAAAATCATGTTGCCATATTTAAACGAGAAAATGTTGGTGCCTCAATACCCAGTGAACTCGTGCAAGTCCGCATGTGCAAGGGCTTTGGTACAACCCGGACCGAGAGCGACATTACGGTGGTTCATCAATCTCCCAAATGGAGGTATCAAGAATTTTGCGAATTAATCAATGCCTTCAATCAACAATTCGCGAGCAAAGCAGAGATATGGCTAAGAGACCCAAAGAACTGTTCAGGGTAAAGCAACTTCGGAAGAATCTCTCAAAGAATTTCGGCCGATTTGTCAAATAAAAGGTGGCCATTCCCGGTGTAATGAAGAAACAATGGTGGAAGCCTTCAGGCAAGGAGTCCCGCTTGACGGTGACATCTATGCGGACATGACCAAGAAAGCATGCCCAACCTTTGCCTTTGTTCGGTCCATCGCCTTAGAGCATGTCGATTAGAAGAAGATCTCAACTTGAACGAACTCATCCGGTGGAAAGCAAGTCTATGGACACACTAACAGGAAAAGCTCCTACCAGAAAGGAGGCAACCCCGGATCAGCACCCTATTCCAGGCCCGAAAGATCTGAAGTCAACATGGCACAAGAACACAAAGGTAACCTTTCTAGCTTACCAACTATTCCTGAATATAACTTCTCTATTAATCTGCGCAGGATTAATTAAACGCTGGAAAGCTCGGGAGATACAAATCGGATGGCCCAAGAAATCGACAATCCCGGGAAAGACCCAACGAGATGGTGTGACTTCCATCGGACATCGGACACACCACAGAAGAATGCATCCGGCTCGGGGAAACAGGTGGCGTATCTCCTCAAGAAAGGCTTCTTGAAGGATTTAATCCAACAGCCAAAGAACAAAGATGAAGGACAAAATAAGAGAGATCCAGAAACAAGCAGAGACCCTCCTCCTCCTCCCCATCTATGAAGTCAAATTCATAAATGGAGGATCAAAAATCGTGGTCCGACAGCTCATTTGCCAAAAGAATATCCAGGGAATCCGGACTTCAACCTTCTTCCAGGCCCAAGTCATTGCCCGCTATTACCTTTGATGACTCGGACTTTGGGAATATCAGATCTACACCATGACACCTGGTAATCACCATGCAAATTGGCACGACAAAGGTATCAAGAATCCGATAGACGGAGGCGTTCAATCAACCTGGTGATGCTTGACGTCCTTAAAGCTATGAAGATAGACGAAGGAAAGATCATCAAGAAATCCAGCGTCCTGGTTGGATTGGTGGAGAAACGAAGAACACCTTGGGAGAAATCACCTGCCAACCTATGTGGAAGGCGTGGCTTCATATGAAAGATTTGGAGTAATGGATTGCCTATCCTCGTATAATGTAATCCTGGCAGACCATGGATCCACAATGTCAAAGCAATCCCATCAACATACCATCAATGTGTGAAAATTCCAACGAGAATGGGGATAACCACCATCGAGAGGAGAAAGAGAACGGCTCTCGGGAATGTTACACTCGGGCTTTGAAACCCTCAAAGTCGGGTAAGTCCTTGCATAGCAATTAAAGTCACCCGCCATGGAAGAATATGTAGCACAATCACGGATGGAAACAGGAAAAGTCATATTAGACCCAGAATTCCCTAACAGGAAAGTACTTGTAGGGTCGGATGCACCGACTCAATCGGACCAAATCGGTCACTTTCTCAAAACTAAAATGTCTTGTTTTGTTTGGTCACATTTTGATATGACTGGTATAGATGTTGATGTTATTACTCATAAGTTAAATATTGACAAATCCTTTAAGCCTGTACAGCAAAAGAGAAGAAAATTCGCAGCAGAGAGGCATGAAATCATCAACCAAGAAGTTGACAAGCTCTTGGACATGAGAATGATCGGGGAAGTAATGTACCGACCGGCTTGCAAACGTAGTAGTCGTCCAAAAGAAAAATGGCAAATGGAGAGTCTGTCTAGACTACACCGACTTAAACAAAGCCTGCCCAAAAGATCCATTTCCCCTGCCACACATCGATGCAATGGTAGATGCCACTGCAGGCCACGAAATGTTAACATTCATGGATGCCTCGGTAGATTCAATCGAGATAAAAATGCATCCAAAGCAGACCAGGAAAGCACAACTTTCATCACTGAAAGAGGTATATATTGTTATCTTTGCTATGCCCTTTGGATTAAAAATGCGGTGCAACCTACCAAAGGCTAGTCAACATGATGTTCAAAGACCAGATAGGAGACACCATGGAAGTCTATATAGATGACATGGTAGTCAAGTAAAAAAAGGCAGAAGACCACGTCAAAGACCTGGAAGTAGCCTTTCAAATACTGGAAAAATTCAATATGAAGCTCAACCCACAAAAATGCCACTTCGGAGTCTCAGCAGGCAAATTCCTGGGCTACATGGTGACAAAAAGAGGAATAGAAGCCAGCCCTGAACAGATCAAAGCTATTCTGGAGCTAGAACCACCAAAGACAGTCAAAGACATACAAAAGCTGACTGGAAGAATAGCGGCCCTGAACAGGTTCATTTCAAGATCATTATAGAGGTGCAAATCATTCTATAACCTGTTAAGGAAGAACAAGGACTTTCAATGGACCCCTGATCATCAGACCGCCTTTGAAGACCTAAAGATATATCTATCCTCTCCTCCCCTGCTGGCAAAACCAATCAAAGATGAGCCCCGACAGTATGCTCGATCCACAAATCTTTGTCGGTGCGCAGTCTTGGTCAAAGAAGCAGACGGACAACAAAGACCCTGCCGTCTATTATGTAAGTAAAAGTCTACTGGATGCAGAGATCAGGTATGGCCTGCTTGAAAAATATGTTTTAGCTTTAATCATGAGTTGCACAAAATTAAGACCATACTTTGAAAGCCACCCTATAATAGTCAGAACCAATCTTCCTATCAAATCTGTACTTAGGAAGCCGTAATTATCCATTTAATGTGTAAATGGTCAAGACAAACTAAGCACATACAACATAACATTTGAACCAAGAACAACAATTAAGTCACAAGCACTAGGAGACTTTGTGGCTGATTTTAGTCCGACCCTAGAACCCGACCTAATAAAAGAAGTAAATAAACGACCGGCGACCAGGCGGACCTAGAATGGACCCTATTTATCGACGGTGCAAAAGCCAACATGAGGGGCACAGGCCGGGGGTAGTACTAAAATCGCCACGGGGGGATAAGATAGTACAGGCTATAAGCTGTGCATTTGAAGCCACCAACAATGAAGCAGAATACGAAGCCCTAATAGCTGGATTAAAAGTATGTATTGACCTTGGTGTACAAAACCTAAAGGTACGTACTGATTCTCTCCTTATTTCAAACCAAGTAAATGGGATATATACAGCTAAAGATTCAAAGATGATGCTTTATTTGGATGTTGTTCAAATCTTAAAATCAAAATTTCGCAATTTTAATATTGACCAAATTCCCAGGGACTTGAATACCCAGGCCGATGCTCTAGCCGGCCTAGGATCCAACTTCAGTCCCCTAGACTTCGACAAAATACCCATCGTACATTGACTAGAACCTGCAATAAATAAACAAAATGAAAGCTTCCCAATTTATATTACCAATTCTTGGACAAAACCCTACTACGACTGGCTACAACAGGGAATCCTTCCCCTAAATAAGCAAGATGCCAAAGCACTAAAAATAAAAGCTGCTTCATATACTATTATTGACAACGTGCTTTTTAAGAAATCGCAGGCCGGGCCGTACCTCAGATGCCTGGAACCACAAGAAGCTGAGCAGATATTATCAGAAATCCATGAAGGATACTGTGGAAATCATAAAGGTGGAAGAAGCCTGGCAAGCAAAGTACTCAGAACAGGTTATTATTGGCCTACCTTGAGAGCCGATTGCCTGGATTTTAGCTCTAAATGCAAAGCTTGTCAGATTCACGGACCATATATCCATCACCATCTTGAAGAACTACATTCCATATCTGCACCCTGGCCATTTATGAAGTGGGGCATGGATATAGTAGGAAAACTACCTCAAGCACCCGGATTTAAAGTTTTCATGCTAGCAATGACCGATTACTTCTCCAAGTGGATAGAAGCTGAATCATACAGGCAAGTCAAGGAGAAGGATGTCATAGCATTCATCAAACACAACATCATATGTAGATATGGCATCCCCTCTGAAATAGTATGCGACAATGGCACGCAATTTGTGGGAAAAAGAACAGCAGCCTTCTGTGCTCAATGGAACATCAATCTGGTAACATCAACACCAGGATATCCAAAAGCTAACGGTCAAGCAGAATCCAGTAATAAGTTGGTAATCAGCTGCATAAAGAAAAAGCTGGAAAGAAGAAAAGGCAGATGGGCTGAAGAACTCCCCCTGGTCCTTTGGGCTGACAGAACCACGCCTAAAACATTCACAGGCCAAACCCCCTACTCCTTGGTCTATGGATGTGAAGCAGTAATCCCGGCCGAGGTGGACATTCCATCAGCCAGATGCAGCCTGAACACAATAACAAGTAATATACCTCTAATGGAGGACAGCCTCGACTTAACAGAAGAGCTAAGAGATGCAGCCAGCATCAGATTAACAGCATATCAGCAAAGAGTTGCGAAAAGCTACAACAAGACTGTCAAAGCCAGGGTATTCAGGGTAGGAGACCTTGTCCTCAGGAAAGTCTTCCAAAACACAAAAGAAAAGAATGCTGACAAATTGGCCCCAACCTTGGGAAGGTCCCTATCTGATTGATTCAATAGTCGGCCAGGGAGCTTATAGATTACAAACCCTGGACGGCGAAATGATCCCAAGAGCTTGGAATATTGCACATTTAAAACTATTTCACATATAAAATATATCTCTCAATCCAGGTATAATTTTTTACCTTGACATTCCTTGCCTGAAAACTACATGTATGATACTTGCAAATTATATGAATAAATGCCGTATATGATTTCTTCAAATTATGTGCCCAAGTACTTATCTATGTTCTCATATTTACTTTTACCAAGTAGAATCTTCAATACTTCACTACTACAAATCCAGGCAACTACAACGCCCCTTTAACAACGAATATTCACGAAAATCACAATAAACGTTGTAGAATGCATGGCGCGAATTTTACTAAAATCAATTACAACGGGTATGGTTATAAAAACCGTTGTTATTATTTTTAACAACGGGTCACACATGAACAACCGTTGTTAATAATTTGGCGCAAAATTGGCGCAAAGTTAGTGAAAAGTAATAACAACGGTTATTTTTGAAACCCGTTGTTAAACCTTATTTAACAACGGGTGTTTACTACAACCGTTGTTAAAACATATTTCACAACGGTTGTTGTTTAATAACCGTTGTCAATACCTTCCATACTATAAACCACACAAACACAAGTCATTGCAGCCCACAAAACACAAACCTTAATACACAAACACAAACCCAAAGAGAGAACACAAACACAAACACAAAACACACACTTTCTCATCGTCTCTTTCTCTCTTTCTCATCGCCGCTTTATCTTCTCGCCGTCACTGTTGATTTCATCGTCTCTTTACGTACGTTCGTAATTATCGGTTTGTTTCATCGTCATTATTTTATTGTTCTAATTATTTCATTTCAATGTATGTGTTTTTATCGACCATTAGGTTCCGTTCAAAGATCTGCTAATTATTTCATTTCCATGTATGTGTTTCTAATTATTTCATTTCCATCTTCTTTGGCGTCCTTCAGTACGGATCGAGCATGTTTTAGCAGTTAGGGTTTGGAGAATATATTGAGATAATGGAAATGCATGTTAGTTGAGATAATGCAATGTATTTATACTAATGTGTGGGTTGAGTTGTTTTTTAATTAATATATATGTTAGGAAGTTGTGCCATATATGTTAGGAAGTTGTGCCATAATCAGATCTTGATGATGACTGATAGATCTATGGAGTTGAAAAAATGGAAGCAAATCAAACAAGCATAACTCAACACTTTAAAAATGATCATTTCATTTAATTTTAAACCAAATACATTACAGCAATTATCAGAAATCAAAAGATGTATAATAAGCCGGAACAACCCCGGTTAAGCGTAAAAAGCGCTTCTCAACCTGCCACCAATCACGCCACTCTGGTATACCGCTAACTTCCGGGTCATTGGCTTCATATTTTGCAATAACAGATTGAATATATGCAAGGACACGACTTGCATGTGGAGATAAGGTTGGAAGAGTACAACTCAACATATCTCTGGTCGCAGCCAAGTTCGAGTATCAGCCGACGAGGGTATGAAGATGATGATGATGATGAGGCTTTGTTGACAAGCCGGACTGCTTCACGCCTCTTAATCCAATAATTCCGTTGATGTTCAAGGGATGCTTTGATTAATGGGTGTTGATCGGCGGGAAGCCCGGCGAGAACCTTCCCATCATCTTCAATCGTTTGTGTAAGCCATTCTTCGTTGTTGATAAAATTAGGGTTCATTGCCATGTTGTTTCAATTAATGAATGTTAGTAAAGGATGCTTTAATATGTTGGTAAAGGATGCTTTAATATTTATAGCTAGTAATATTTAATTTTTTTTTTTTTTAATTTTTTAAGAACAAACAACAACGGTTATTTATAAATAACCCGTTGTTATAACTTTCCCCCCAAAATTGAGTCACACTTTCCACAACGGGTTTTTATACTTAAAACCGTTGTTAATATTTTTAACAACGGTTTCCTTAAAAAAACCAACCGTTGTTAAAACCTTTTACAACGGACGCTTTAACAACGTCCGCTTTTTTATATAACAACGGTTTTTGACCGTTGTTATAGGTTGTATCTGTAGTAGTGCTTGTTTTACATATTGCATTTTATTTAAAACAAATCATAAAGATTGGGGGCCACCCCCACCAAATATCCAACTGATATCCAAATTTCAGTTGCAAAACAGGCCTTTAAATATTGAGCTCCACTTAAACATACAAATCTGGAAAACTCCTTCCTGACTTGTATAACATAGATGGGTCATAAGCCCTCCAGACAGGCAGGGGACGTAAGCCCTCCAGACAGGCAACAACCCCACCCATAACAAACAATAAAAATAAGGACTGGCCAGATCCAGCACAAAAACTGGCCCGATCTAGTCAAAAAACTGGCCAGATCCAGTACACATCCAACATTACAAAAGTACCTTGTCAAAACACAAAAAGAAACAAACACAAACCAAATATTTATTCATCCAAAATAATTGGCCTTACCACACACCTAATAATCATCCATTCCAGGGACATCCCCCCTGGATGGGCCAAAAAAAAATAATTTTCCTAAATATTCATTCCAGGGACATTCCCCTTGGATAGACCAAAACCTAAAAGAAAAACAAAACTAAGTTATCTTTGAGCCAGTGACCGACTCACAACCATCCGCCATTTCCTGGTCATCAGACTTTGCCTTGGAAGGAGGAGAATCCACTTCTTCTTCTTGACCCATATTGGCCAAATCAGGATACTGAGCGTCCAAAGCTATCTCATCCCAGTCCGGATTCCAATTAGCCCGGTCGGATTCCGGATCCCTCATAGCATCAACCCGGCCTTTCCCGAAGAAGTACTGAGCAACATCAGCCAACCGTGCCTCCACCAATTCCTTTTCAGCAGCAAGCTCCTCATTTTTTCTCAACTGATCTTGCATTGCCTGCTTCTCAGCCTCCAACTCTTGCCTGACAACCTTCTCAGCATTTTTTGCGGCCACCTCATAAACTATAGCAGCCCTAGTTGCCTCTCTAGCTGCCCCCAGCTGGGATTGAAGTACTACCTCATTACTCCTGGATGTATGCAGGTCACGGTTAAAGTTATCCAGTTTTTCCTCCAAACTAGTAACCCTGGCCTGGGCATCCCTGAGCTGACAAGCAGTAGCCAACCCGGCATCCAATCCCTACATATATATAAAATCAATCAGTCAAGTACAAGGCAAAACAAAAAGCACATGAACAATTAAAAATATCCCTTTACAACTAACCTCCCTAGCCTAGGAAGCAAGTTCAGCAGCCTTTGTTACAAGAGAAGTCAGAATAGAAACCACTCTGGTAGACGACTCAAGGGTACTAGCAGACAAGAGCTGGCCGCTCATTTTTGCAGAAAACTCATCTATCCGTGCCCGGGCATCATCCATGTCATCAATCCTAGCAGGCACTTGCCTTATACTCCTGATTGGCTGAGCCTGGATAGGCTCTTTCTCTCCCTCCTACTCTTCCAGGATAACATCTTCCCTCTTCCTTTTCTGAGCCTGGACGACCTCTGGTGACACTACCCTGGGTGGATCTAGAGAAGGCTGGACATCAGAAACCAGGATATTAAGCGTTTTGTCACTCCCACTAGCCTCCTGGCTCTTGGACTGTTCAGCAATCCTAGCCACCCCAGCCTTCAAATCCTTTGCAGAAAAGCTGGCCAACCTAGCAGAAGACCTAAATACTCAATACATAAAAAATATACGTAAGTATCAGACGAGAAATGACAAGAAGATAACAGTTAACATAAAGACATACAGAAGACGTACAGGAAAGAGCAGTAGAACTAGGCTTGCCTTTGGGTACTCGACCCCGATCAGCTTGGTCTTCATATACGGGGCAACAATTCCCTGCCCAAACTAGCTGGCCAGGTCCTCTCTTCCTCAGGAATAGCAAGGAAAGCCTCTATCCTGGAAACAACTTCCTCATCAAGAGGATCAGAGCTCCAATCAGGAGCTGTAAAAATCGTCAAAATTACACAGGTAAGAATCAAAATCTATTAATTTTATGTAATATATATTGCAAAATAAAAGTACAGGGAACCTACCACTCTCCAAGGGAGGATATCTCAGATAATCAAAGCCTGATCCCAAAGTCTCGGTCCAGGACAAACAGAAAGTCTTTGCCCAACTTTTATCATCTCCGAGTCCAGGTTAGTAATTAATGGAGACATTTTCGATTTAATTCTCAAATTAAAACGACCATTAACTGGATTTTTCATATGATAAATTGCCTTGATATCATTAAGGGTAATTGTGAGATTGTGCTTAGCACACAAATTTTCAACAGAATGGATAAGTTTCCAAACCATTGGCATAATCTGAAAAGGTGATACTTCCATTGCACGAATGGTATCAATCATTAAAGGGGTAAAAGGTAACTTACAACCTGCTTTGAACGCCCATTCAAAAATACAAAACCAACCAGGTGACACCCAGTTAGCTCGATGGACAAGATTCAGAATCCATACCTCGTCGACTCAGAATTATTTTCTTCTCCTTAATATCTTGTCATAATTTGTTTTCAACAAGTTCTCTTCAGGAAAGTAAGGATCCAAAGATTGGAGGGCAGTAAACACAGAGTCCTGGTATTTAAAAGCCACAGCACGAGCAGGAGGTTCAACTTCCATCACCTCTTCCTCCTGAACATCTGTGGGTTCAGGCTCAGCAGCAGCAGCAGTTTCGGGACAGGATGAAGGACGTTTTTGGCTCCCATATTTTTTATTGTTTGATTTATTGAGATGAAGTTAAATTATCGAAAAAGTATAAATTAACAGAACAAGATTGCTGAGAAATAGGGGAGAATTTCAGAGGAAAATTTAGCAAAGAAAGTGGAGGAAAATTGGTGAAGAATAATCTGGTCCCAAATACCGTATTTATAGAGGATGTATAACGGCATGGAAACCCTAGGAATTGCAAAACTGTCAGCATGACATCACTTAGCCGTTGCAGTGTTCAACGGTAAATAGGAGTCTAAGAGTCACTGAATAAATATGATTCTTCTTATTGTTTAAACCCGGTAAAGTTGACATCTCACCCCTGGCCAGATCCAGCATGGGTAAAATGTCAAGGGGCAATTGTTAGGCCCAGTTTAGCCTGGTCTGACTCCAGCCTGGCCTGACCTTAATAGTCTGACTGAAGTAACCTAGGACCGGACAAGTCTGACTACTATTCAACTATTGAAGAATATTATAGCAAGAAGGCAACTAAATCCTGGAAGAAAAGCCTGATGGTGAGTGCAGAATAGCCTGGCACGACACCTAGGCAGGCTGGATTAAGAAGAAGAACAAGAAAAACAGTTATACAAACTAAATGGCCACGTCCTATTCTCAAGGAAGACCAAGTCCAACCATAAGAGCCTATCATCTATGAATCAAGACGGAAAAGAGGAGAAAAAGCTAAGGATTCGTTGAAGGAAGATTAAGTCAAGCGGATTAATAGGGAGCATGCCCTATTAATTCGGCAACAACTCCTACATTTGGGGAGATCGTTGATCATTGTAACGTTAATAATAAGAACGTTAATAGAAAAAGAGGGCTATATATAGCATTTGTAAACAGATAATGAGGGAGATACTGACTCTTGAATCATTCTACATTTTTTCTATCTTTCTTTGTTCAGGATATATCCGATCTTAAATATAAATTTGTACTCAATTCGTCCATATAATATAAGCAATATTCTCCATACTTAAGTCTTTTTCTTATTATTTATTCTTTAATCTCTACCAAATACGTAGAACTAGATACCCAAATTATTCTCTAATCAGGCCGGATCCGTTCAGGAAAATCCTGCTAAAACAATAACCATTAACTCACACCCTCATGATAGTATCATACATCTCAACGATTCCTTACTTCCATATCGTATAACTCCGGTCAACATTCTCTTAGTTTACTCCCCTCATTCTTTTCCCTTTACACTCGACAAAATCAATTAACAATTCAACTCCTTATTCCTATTATCTAACTCCGTAGTGCTTCAGTTCCTTTCTCATTACTCCAAAACTCAAATTCCATTAATTCATATCAGTACCTTCTAACTCTTACTTACCATGGATCCTCTCTCATCGTGCTACTCACTCACACTTGCCACCAATCAGTCCACACAATCAACGTTTACTCTTCAATTAATTGCATCTCCCTTTTACATCTCTAGAAACCAAAATTCATTTCATACCGTTAATTGCCCAAGAAAATTACACACTAGGCTCACCTCTTGATAATCCAAATTCCCAAACTCGGCCACTATCTACACATCGTGGCATAACTCGATCTAAGCTCACTATACACCATTCGTCTCCATCCCTCTATAACGACCTTCTATCACATATATCCTTAACCAACATAATCATAACCATCTCCCTCCATAAATCGTTACACATCCCAAGTTGCCACTGTTTACATCCTTCCTTTCAATCTTTTCATTCTCACATTCCTCAGACTTACCTACCCCTCTGACCATATCACTCACCATACCTCACTAAATGTGCTCATTGCCTCAATAAACTCATCAAGTTTCCCTTCCTCTTTCCACTATCCATCACAATCACGTATAATCCATGTCCTCCCCACCAAGCTCATACCAATCATAAGGTGTTACTCCTTACATCATAAGATATGGTAACTTACGCATCAGAACCAACACATATGTAAAACAATGCATAAAGAAGCAAAAGAACATCTTTGAAATAAATATGATATGCGACGAGGTCAAAAGATAAGCATATGACCAAAATAGGGGTTACTAGATCGAGTACAGCCTACTCGACCGAGTAGGTGAAGATCAGAAGCACGCGTAATAAATTATCAGGGCTACTCGATCGAGTACGGGGTACTCGGTCGAGTACAAAGAGGTGTACTCAAACGAGTAAGGGGGATTCGATTGAGTACCCTACGCAGTTGTAGATACCCGTATCCGTCGATATTGGAATTTATAGAGAACCCGACAAACACCCGATGATGATAGGACACATGTATTCTTTAGTTGTCATTGTCATTATTTGGAGCTCGTTTTACGATGTAGAATGGGCGTCGTCGATGAGGTATTTTATTAATTTAAATGATATTTAAATTAATGTTTCTTAAGTGAGTTCATTTTATTGATTTAAATGATATTTAAATTAAAGTCTTTTTAAAGTGATTTCAATTTAATTTATTTTATTTTGAATTTATTTTCCCAAGTTTATTTTATTGAAAATAAAATAAATATTTGATTTGAAAAATAATTTTATGAGTATATTTGGTTTGAAAAATCATTTATTTTAATGTGTTAATTGATTTGAAAAATCGATTTGAAAATCGAAAAGAACTCGTTTTGAACATGCGTTTTTGAGCTCGATTATAGCTCGATTTTTGAGCCCGTTTCCTTTACGAGTTGGCACGAATCTCGAGTACACTAACCAACCTAAGCCTCTACCCATCCAACCCAGTTCGAACCCCCTTAACCATGGCCCAAATTCCATCCCAAATCATCCCCAACAGCCCGCATACAAATAGCCTACCCCCTGTTTTGCGTGATGAATCCCGAGCCCAAAACCCGCTCCAAATACCACCAAAACCCGTGCCCATTAACCCTAACCCATACCCTAATATCCTACCCATATTACCTTACCTTAATCACCAAGAAAAACCCCCAAAAGAACCCTAGAGAACCCCCCAAAAGCTGCTGGACAGCAGCTATGTTCAGCCGAGCCCGTCTGCCTCTCCTCCCTTTTACCCTACTTTAACTCCTTATAAATACCCACCCTTCACCATACATTCATTCCTCTAAGTTCTCCATACATCCTACCTTCACTCACAAGCTTTAAACCTCAGAAACAAACCCTAATTGCCTCTAAAAAACGCTTCACAAAACCGACATCCAAACTGAAACAGTTTGTGTGTCCTCTTCGAAAAACAGTTCGTTCCTCCTTCAAACCTCCATCAAAACTCGAGTTTCTTATTCCTAATTAACCATATAACATCTATATACACATTAGACAAAGATTTACGAGCCAAATTGCCCTTGAGAGTACACGAAATCCCTCGAAAAACAGAGTGTTATACACTCTGTTTTCGCGGTTTGTTCCTGTCTGTCTAGTTCTGTTTGTGCTCGTTTTTCGTGCTCAATAATTCAAAACGAGAAGGGGTTGCTTTAAGATCTCTGTTCTACTCTCTTTCTAGTTTTCAAAACATCTTTTAAATCGAATTTTCATCCTGAAACGAGGGAGAAATCGCTGTTTGAAAGTTGCTGTCCAGATTCGATAAAAACGCGTGTTTGCTTTGTTTCTTCGTCGACGACGGCCTCTCGAGATAAAATCTACCATCGATTACGACCCAAGACGGTGTCAACGATACATGTAGGTTGAGGGTGCATCAAATACTCCTCTTTCTCCTTTTTTTCTTTCGTTTTTATGTTTTTTTTTCTTATAGTTTGTTTTGTTTGTTTATCGCTTTTAATTTATCGTTTAATTAACTATGAAACTAGTTTAGTCCGAGTATGAGTTAAAGTACCACCATGAACACCCGCGTTTACTTGAGATGGGAAAAGAAACCGCTACATCAGTCGGTCGTACACCCCCGTCTCATTTACATATCCTCGTGTTCAAGGTAGGGCATAAATAAAACGAATTTATAACTTCGCTCCTCGTTTTTGACCCTTTGTTTGTCTCGGCCAATTCGACCCACCTTAGGACCCGTTACATGTTAGTATGACTTCTGATTGTTAACATATAACTTATTTAGATGACATTAGATCAATTCAATAACCTAATTAGACACGATAGGTGGCTTCGACATAAGCTTTAAAATCAACTAACAATTCTGTAATTCAATCGAATGCATCTCTCTTTCACATAATTTCTCGCTAGTATGAGAGTGCGTGATTAGCACCTTCTTATTGACACTCGACGAGTTAAATTAATTAGCGAATTTGACCTAACTTGACCCCTTTTAGGCCGTATAGAATGCCCCTTTGCGCGACATCATCTCAACCGATCAACGTCGTTTTCAACTTGTTTTCTAATTTGTTTCGAGTTCGTTTCGAGTTCGTTTCAGAATCATTTGATCTAACTAATGAACCTGACCTAGGACCTAGGGTAGCCGTGTTTGGTTTGGCCGTGATTTGGCCGTGTCTTTTGGTCTTTCTGGTTTCGTCCGTTTTATGAATCGCTTGTTCTTTATCGCTTTATAACTTGTAATTTATCGTTTGTTCATCGAGTTGTAATTTTCAAGTTAGTTTCCCTTTATCGAGTCAAAACCTCTTTCAAAAACCTTAGTTTTGTTTGGTTAGATGGTTGTGTCCCAATGCATGTAAGAGCGTAGTAAATCGCATGTTGTTTAAAGCAACATGGCCCGGTTTATGCTAATGCATGCTTTCGTGCGTAGCCCTATGTCTAATTCGATGAGATTAAGTGAAAGCACACATCACGAGGAGTGACCCAAGGCCGTGAGTCATGTAAGCCGTGGGCCACCCTCTTGTCTTGTGGTTTCCTAGGCCGATTGGCCGTGTAATGTGTCGTGTACGGTTCTGTATGTAGCAATTGTATTTAGATCGAGTTGTATCTTTAATTTATTGTTGTGTCGGCATGAAATGCCTGGTTTGTAATAGGTAGATCCCAACGGCTCCCCCATTTCCCCTAAGCCTTGTTTGCTTTCGTTTATATGTTGCTTAGATCAATCAACCCACATGCTAAATTACAACTTTGACAAAGTTAGTTTAGTTGCATCTAAATCGACATAGAAACTTCGCATGTTAGGGTTAAAACGATGTTTGCATTTCATATATCGTAGTAGCTATGACCTTGTTTGAAATCCATACTTGACTTAGTAGAGGCCGTTATTGACGGGCGGGGTTGGGTGTCCTTATGGGCTTCCCAACACGTACCCTCACCCCTTACTCAAGATCTATGGTTTGTGGATCCGTCTAAATACCATTGGATTACGAGAGTCATTCAAATCGAGTGATATAGGGTACAAGTCTTTATCTTTAATCACTCGTAGTCGATTGGCTTTATGCTTTTCGATGAAAGGTGTAAAGTTGACTTGAACGGTTCCAAGTTCCCAAAAAACTTGGTGGCGACTCTAATATGTCTTAATTCGATTAGAAGGAACCTCGAGTCGATTATGCCTAGTGTGGATCCCACGGACGCAGTTCCCGAGGGCCTTGTCCACAGTTTGGCGACTCCGCTGGGGAAAAGAGGACTAGTTACACTTTGTTTCTAGGGTCTTTTCCTCCGAGGTGAAACTTGAAAAGAAAGTTTTGGAAAGTAAAACATTACTCATAGTGCTACGATTCATGCATAAACCCTTAAGGGCTTGCCCGGGCCGTCCCAGCGTTTCTTCGTGAGGCGTGGGGGGCGACGTCCCACTATGCTAGGAAGCTGCACATTGCTCGCTTCCACTTCACCTCGCGTGGTTCTTGATGGTGGGGACGATCTTCTAGGTACTCTACCTTAAGACACCTTGCTCTATAAGACCGCAAAAGGATGGAGGGCATAAACCTTCTTGTAGAAGACTTGCCGAGACTTAGAGATGTCTAGGAGCATACATCCTTGTAACATGAGAATGACAATGTGCAAATTGTTTTCCCGAGTCTTTTCGAAATTTCCCATGTCCTTTTCAAAACCGAACTTTTGAACAACTTACTTTCAAAATAGCATGGTTTTAAAAACGCGGAATGCTGCCCAAATAGGACTAGAATTTTCGGCCCAAAATGAGCTTTTATAGCCGGCATGCTGCCCATTTCAAATCTCATTTTCGAATCAATCTTTCGTTTTTTTTTCAAAATCAATCCAAAATGCCTCTCGAACCTCAACCAAGCATGAAATGCGTCAGGTCGTGTCCAGGTCATGGCCGTGTTAGGCCGGGTGTGTTTCGTTCTAAGAGTCTAGAACACGACCTTGTTGGGTCACCCAAGCTCACCTCTTGGGCCTTGAGTCATGTTGGTCGACCTTTTGGTCTAGGATAGTCCACAAAAACGCCCAAGCTAAGCCATTTAGGGCGTTTCACCCGAACCTATGGGCTATGTTAGTCCAAGCACGGGTTTGGCCACACCGAGTCCGGTTTATAACCGATTTATGACAGTTTGAGTCATGTCGTTTTGTCGAGTCTAAAATGAACCAAGGTCTAGATCCAACCGTGAGTCGAACCTCTGGTTAGTCAATCTCAAGTCGAGTCTTTGTTTGAGTCAAGTTGGGGTCGTGTCCTTAAGTGTGCAGGGGCTCTTACTTTAAATATTGACTCAGTACGGGGTTTTCTTGTAGAAAGGCCGCCAAAAACCCAACGTCAAGCAATGGAAGATGCTGTTAACAAGCTTACTGAGGCCGTGAACCTCATGATGACCCGAATGGATGCAATCGAATCTAAGCTGGGTGAAGATTCCCCTCCACCACCGATCGACTGGAAAACGGTTCAAGTTCATCAAGACCGTTTGAAACTCTCCTGGGGAAGAACATTCACTATGAGAATGCTAGGGCCTATGCCCCGGTGCGGGATAAGTTGCCCACGAACATGGTACTCACTGACATCCCAAAGTTCAAAGGCACCGAAGATCCAGTCCATCATGTTAAGGCCTATAAAGGGTACTTAGCATCAAGGGAGTACCGCCGACATGCTCTCGAAATTTTTGCCCAATCTTTGGATGAACACCGAAGGCGTGGTTCTATAATCTTGACCTTAAGAACTTCCCCACTTTCGAAGATATTACGGTGGAGTTCGTAAGCACTATCTTTGACAACGTCGAGATTCAAACCAACATAAGAACTTTGGAGGTTATGACACAAAAGGAAAAAGAGGGCTTTACCGAATTCCTCGCAAGATGGCGCGCTGAAAGCGTGAAACTAGCTAAGAAGCCCGATGAAGTTGAAATGGTAGATAAGTTCGTGAAGAATTTACGACCTGTTTACCGTAATGCTCGATATACTGAATTTTGGTTCTTTCAAAGAATTGATAAGAATCGGGATAAAGGTAGAGGACGACGTCCGAATGGTCAAGTGAAAAGCCAAAAGGATACCAAGGGGCCTCGTCATCTAAAGCAAAAGCACCAAGCAAAGCGGCCCACTTTGTTGAAACTGTCAATCTCTTAGATGGACAGTCAAAAAGGCCTCCGCGCCAAGCTCCGAGGGTATTCACCGATATCGGGTGCACTTACGCCACGCTCTCCAAAGGCTCATGGCCCAAGGAAAGTTGAAGCCCATTGGTCCAACTCCGGATCCACTTGCTGAACAACAAGGCAAATGGTACAAACCGAATGCCTACTGTGCCTTTCATCAAGGTAAGGGACACGATACTGAAAGGTGCTTTAGATTAAAGCACGAAATTCAAGATATGATTGAGAACGAAACGCTCCCAATCCCGGCCATAAAGCCCAACAACGTCACCAATCCGTTTGGCGACCACACTAACTTTGTCTCTACCGAAGATAGTGTCGATTACTCTCACTTGATCCGCCCATGTCGTCTAAAAGGGGTTTTCGTCGGAAGAATATTCGTGGATTGCTCCGAATTCCTACCAAGCTCGAGAAACGAGATTACATTCGGAGATTTTGTGGTCGATTGTACTCCTTACATACTCCGAAGCAGCAATGAAGTTAATGGCGTTTGGGCTGATGACGAGGACGATGTCTACCTCGTTAAAGGTGCGACAATCCCTCACACCCAAGAAGAAATCTTAAAAGTGAGGCAACATGCTTTAGAGTCAAACCATCCGACTAGATCCGGCGCCCATATCGTGTGGAGAAAGCTAAGGATACCCCGAGTAAGGCACCTCTCAAAGAGCGGCGGTGGTCGAAGTTCTTGGTGAAGGGTCGACCTCCGAGGCTTCCCTCATCAAGCAACTCCAAAAGACTAAGGCCGACGTATCTATCTGGCAACTTATCTTGAGCTCTTTCGAACATCGCCAGGCTTTGTTGCAAGCTTTGATGAACATGACCGTGTCGTCCAATACTACTCCCGCGGACATGGTCACTCATATCGCCCAAAATCGGCCACAGATCACCAACGCCGTGACATTTTCCGACGAAGATCTACCACCGTTCGGGCCTCGACATAACCTGGCCCTCTATGTTGCCACCGTATGTCTCAACAAGCACATCCCTATGACCTTGGTTGACGACGGATCGGCGGTCAATGTACTTCCTTTGAAAACAGCGCATATTCTGGGTCTGGAGAAGAATGACTTCATTCCCACTACGCAGACAGTTCGGGCATTCGATGGCACTGTGCGTCGAGTAAGTGGACTTGTCGATCTAGTAGTACAGACTGGGCAAGTGGAAAAGAAAATAAATTGCCAAGTAATTGACATTTGCTCATCCTTCAACTTATTGTTGGGGAGGCCTTGGATCCACGCTACAAGGGCCGTAACATCAACGCTGCATCGAAAAATCAAGGTCCCACTCAATGGCAAAACCGTCACCATTGACGCCACGCCAATTACTGTGGCAGGAGGAGACATTACTTCTGAAGTAAGGGTCGAAACTGCCAATGATGCATGTGGTTTCGAGATTGTCAACATGATCGAGTGAACTCCGGCGAGAGAATATGGATCTATATACGGGAAGTCATGCCTGCGAGGTGATTCTCAAGACTGGGAAGTACTTCGGTTTCTCTTTATATCCTAGAAAGGAGGAGGCTTTCAAGTTGAAACCACCCGTAGCCAAAGGAGTAACTTTCGGGCTTGGATATGAGCCCACTGAGAAAGATCTGCGGGAAAAGAGGGGAAGAACGATCGAAGATCGAGATATTAAAATGGGACCGTATCACCTAACTCGAAACGGTCACTTCGTGAGAACCGGGAAGAACTTCCCTGCATGGACTTCCCGAACCTATCTTTGACCCAAAGAAGAACCTTATGGTCCCAGGAATCGAAGTATTCCAAGATTGCTACTACATCCCCTGAAGACATTTCGACCATGATGAAAAGTAGAAACCAAGCTGGATCCAATAAATGACGAGAAAGCCATGGGTCTCCTTTTCGGTGAAGAGAAGAAATCACCAATACCAAATGAAGATTTGGTAAGCATGATCCTGAGGAGCGAGCGGTTCGATCCATCTACCCTCATCACCGATGTGGATCCTCTTAGGACCAACACAGGATGGCGGAAAACCGTCAAGTGGACTGATAACAAGGGACTCCTTTTCAAGTTGACAACGGGAGAAGGAGAGATGTTCAAGCTAGATGATGTTACCGATTCTGAGTCTGAGTCTGAGTCGGAGTCTGAGTCTGAGATAGGTCCTATGATTGAGTCTAAGGAGTCAGGTGTTGAAAATACCCCTCCCGTAGCTTTCCCTTCCTATGCACCTTTTCCTAATGGCGGTATTCCGGGGCCTGTCCCGAATACCCCTATCTCGCCACTGAGCTATGACCAGTTGGCTTAAATGTTAGCGCATTTCGCGCAATTTCAAATCAATAATAATATGAACCAGTTTGCTTACGACTTGTCTTACTTACATTGCAATTCAAACTTTGAAAATGATTGTTTTAATAATGACATTGAGACTGAGGTCGAGGATGAACAGTTGGTCGAAGAAGAAGAAGTGGAACCACCTCTACAGTTGATAAAAGGGTTGGAAGAGTACGAACAGAAAACCTCGGTCATTGAAGATACCGAAACTATCAATGTAGGTACAACCTTAGAACCACAGGAGCTTAAAATAGGAACTACTTTAAGTCCCACCGAAAGACAGGGGTTCATTGATTTGTTGCATGAGTTCAAAGATGTTTTCGCATGGTCCTATAAAGACATGCCAGGCATTGATAGGGAAATTGCGAGCACTGGGATCCCAATCAAGCCGGGATATAAGCCGGTCAAGCAGTAACTACGCAAAATGCATACAGATTGGTCTCTGAAACTCAAAGAAGAAATCGACAAGCAACTCAAAGCTGGGTTCATCAAGGTGTCAGAATACTCGGATTGGGTGGCTAACGTCGTACCAGTGCCCAAGAAAGATGGTAAAGTTCGGGTTTATGTCGACTTCCGGGATTTAAACAAGGCAAGTCCGAAGGACGATTTCCCATTACCTCACATCGACATCCTGGTTGACAACACGGCAAAACACGCGTTACTATCCTTCATGGATGGATACGCCGGTTATAATCAAATCAAGATGGCGAAAGAAGACATGCATAAGACTGCGTTCAGAACGCAATGGGGAACCTATTGCTACACAGTAATGCCTTTTGGGTTGATAAACGCAGGGGCTACATACCAGAGGACCGCGACAACATTGTTACATGATATGATGCACAAGGAAGTCGAGGTTTATGTCGACGACATGATTGTCAAGTCAAAGGAGCGTGATGGCCACCTTGGTACGCTACGCAAATTCTTCGAGCGATTGCGCAAGTATAACATGAGGTTGAATCCACAAAAATGCGCATTCGGAGTCACATCCGGCAAACTGTTGGGTCACATCGTTAGCCACCGTGGCATCGAGGTGGACCCATCAAAAATAAAGGCCATAATGGAAATGCCTCACCCGAAAACCGAGAAGGAAAATCGAGGTTTCCTTGGAAGAATCCAATATATAAGTCGGTTCGTGGCAAGGCTAACTATGATATGCGAGCCAATTTTCAAGAAATTGAAAGTCGGGGAACACGTCGTATGGGATGATCACTGTCAAGCTGCGTTCGATAAGATCAAAGAAATATTATCTTCCCCTCCCGTGCTCGCCCACCAACTACCTGGGTTACCACTTTTGTTGTATCTTACGATTACGGATCGCAAAGGGGCAATCTTTGGCTTGAGATAGTCGATAAAGAGGAAAGAGCAATTTACTACATTAGTAAAAAGTTCTTGGAGTATGAAATCAAGTATACTCAGCTCGAAAAGACATGTTTGGCTTTAGTATGGGCGACAAAGAAGTTACGGCACTACATGCTCAGTCATAGTGTCTGCATCCACTCGAAGATGGACCCTATCAAATACTTGTTTGAAGAACCAGTTCTAAACGGGGCAGGTGTCAAGATGGACTTTAATGCTTTCCGAATTTGACCTAAAGTATGTACCGCTAAAAGTGATAAAGGGAAGGGCGGTTGCAGACTTCCTGGCTGATAACCCGATAGAAGAAACCGAGGTTATAGATACATGGTCGTTCCCCGACGAAGATATCGTTCATATAGACAATGACACGTGGGACCTCTATTTTGATGGAGCATCGAACTGCAGGGGTTACGGGATAGGAGTGATACTCATTTCACCAGAAGGTGAACATGTTCCCATTTCGATCAAGTTGGACTTTAATGTCACTAATAACGCGGCCGAATATGAAGCATGCTTACTCGGTTTGCACAGTGCTCTCGAGTTAGGCATCAAAAAGCTTGTAGTACACGGGGACTCGTCACTAGTGATCAACCAAGTGGCCGGGACGTGGAAAACCCGAATCGACAGCCTGGCTCTGTACTGCGAAAATAGAGGAACTAGAAAAGTCCTTCGCCGACGTCAAATACGTGCACCTCCCCAGAGATGAAAACCAGTTCGCTGATGCACTATCGAAGCTAGCTTCTCTAATCAACATACTTGATCATATCGATACTATGCCAATATGTGTCGAACGAAGATCGTCACCTGCCTATGTTAATGTAATCGGAGACACAGAAGAAACCGAGGCTGAACCTTGGTATCAAGATATTCTGAAATTTAAAGAATCGGGAGAGTATCCACCTGACATGGATAATCGCAGAAAGCGCGCTATTCGAATACTAGCCGCTCAGTTCGTTAGAACCAATGATGGACAATTGTACAAGAAGACCGCGCAAAATATCCTTCTGCGATGCATAGACTCACCAACTGCAAAAAGAGTCATGGAAGAAGTCCATGACGGGGAATGTGGCCCACACATGAATGCCCATATGCTGGTTCGCAAAATCATGAGATTAGGATATTATTGGACCACGATGGAGATAGATTGTCGCCAATATGTCAAACATTGCCATAATTGCCAAATCTTTGCGAACATACAAAACGTGCCACCATCACTGTTATATACTCTGACATCACCATGGCCTTTCTCAACATGGGGAATCGACATTATTGGAAAGGTCAACCCATCTGGAACAGGTGGGCATTGTTTCATGCTAGTCGCCATCGATTACTTCACGAAGTGGGTAGAAGTGAAATCCTACAAAGCGTTACAGGCGAAGCAGGTAGCAAAATTCATTCAGAATGAAATCATTTGCAGATATGGTGTGCCGCATGAGTTCATTAGCGACCATGGCACTCACTTCCAGGCTGAAACTGCAGTGATACTTGAAAAGTATAAAATCAAACACCACAAGTCGTCACCTTATCGACCTCAAACAAATGGCGCGGTGGAAGCCGCCAACAAGACAATCACTGTGATTCTCAGAAAAATGACCGACAATTATCGCGAATGGCGGAGAAGATACCGTTCGCACTATGGGGATACGGGACGTCTATTCGCACGACCATTGGAGCGACTCCGTTCTATTTGACATATGGGATGGAAGCGATTCAGCCTATCGAATTAGAGGTACCTTCTTTAAGGATCCTGTTAGAAAGTCGGTTCGGAGGCCGACTAGCTACGAGCTAGGTATGATTCTTTGGTCATGCTCGACGAGCGACGGTTAAATGCGCTATACCATGTTCAACTCTATCGTAAAAGGATACAAAGAGCATTTAATAAGAAGGTGAAACCTCGAGGAATAAAGGATGGGGATTTGGTCCTAAAAAGTCCATTCGCGCTTTACTACCAATTGACCCGAGGGGAAAATTCAAGCCGAATCGGGCGGTCCTTACAGTAAAGAAAATATTATCGGGAGGCGCGATCGGACTAACGGATCTAGATGGAAACGACTTCGCAAATCCACGAATTTGGATCAATCGAAGAAGTACTATCCTTAGAACTCATTCTCAATGTCGGGAAATAAAATTTTGAATTGCGGTGCTCGTGTGCGCGAGTCTAGGCGCGGCACTTTTGCTTTTGTTTTTGTGCGTTATAAAGCGATAGTTGTAGCGCATTTGTTTAGTGGAACTACGAGCTCGGTTTGATTCTGTTGACAACAGATACGTAGGCAGCTCTTTATAAGAGTACAACCGACCCTTCCTTAAATAAAACGAAATTTTATGCAGAAACTGGGAATTTTAATAAATAGTAAGTCCTATTAAAATCGGGCGATGCCCATTACAACATCCAAAAAAAAAAAAAAAAAAAAACACACACAGCAAGCGACAAATGATAAATAGTAGTAGTAAATAATAGATTGGAATCGAAGGCTCCTACATCTTCCTTTTCCCTTTGCCTTTTGGGTCACTTGGCCGAGGCTCCTGTGGAGGAGGGGTAGTTGTGTTCTGTCTAGCGCGCTTCTTAGGAGGGATCATCATTTCCTCCCGAGGGCCCAGCCTATCTTTTGCACTCAAGCGAGGGCCAAGTCTTCCTTCCAAGGCTGAGCCCGAATGTGCTTTTGAACCCAACCGTTTCCACACACCTGTCACCTGTGAGTCAGTCTTAGGAGTTTTCTCAGTTTTAGTTTCAGGTCCAGATGCAGACGAAGGATCATTAGCAAAGAAGTCGCGACTGTCTCTGCCTTTGTCATAATATCTGATGTCGACAAGCTCGTCCTTCCGACACAAATCCTTACCTGAACCAGTTTTCTCTTTAAGCCACTTAGTGTATGACGGGGATACCCAAGTAGTCTGAGGGCGCGCGGACACGTACGAAAGACGCCTTTGGTGCCACCTTTCGAGCCAATCATCACATATAGAGGAATTCAGCTCTTTTGCTCGTCCCCAATGACCTCACACTTGGGAATTATTTGTCTACGGCCCATCCGACGCAGGACGCGGTCAGGGTAAATGTGAATAGACCTCTCTAAACCCAGTAGTTGCAAACGTACGGTCTTATCATCTTAGGAAGGATAGTAAAAGATTTGAGGCGAAGCCAAGGCATGAACCAAAGCAAAGAGGGCGACCTCCCCTTCGTCGGCTTGTTTCGCCAATAGGCAAGGTCATTTTGATGCTCATCTTCATACCGCTTGGCACGCATAGTCAGCATACGGGCGAGATACGAGCTGGGCTCACGCGGCGGGGCAAAGAGCCAAAATCTCTCACAAAGCCACACCTGCGAAAAAAATAGAAAAAGCGTGAAAAAAAAAACGTGAAAGAAAAAAAACGAAAAAAGAGAAAAAAAAAAGAAAAAAGAAGGAAAAAACGGAATTGTGGCAGGAATCGTGGCGAATACAGCAAAATCGTGGCAGAATGCAACGAAATCGGGACAAAATCGTGGCAGAATGCAACAAAATCGTGGCAAAACATAAATAAATCGTGGCAATAACACAAGAATTGTGGTAAAAGAAAAATCAATCAAGGACGCGAAACCAAGAGAATGGATTTTGTTACCTGCAATAGACGGGAGCATCCCGACCAATCGGCACCAAGGTTCATTTTCTTAGCATCTAAACCCCTGATGGTTTCAGCGAGAATAATCCAGGAAGGGTTATGTCCCGTCTCCATCTGAGACACAATAGACAAAAGCTTCGCTTGTCCTACACAAGTTGTCTTGTTCATCCTACCTTCGAAGACATAAAGATGTAACATGATCAATCCAAATGCCCCTGCTGGCAAAGATTATTTGGCGGCAAAGAAATCTTGTTTCGCAAGATGCAAAATTTCCGATGAATAACAAGAAGGTTGACTTCGTCACCAGTAACTATCTCCTCAGACTCCGTCCTGGAAAGGCCAAGGCAGTCTAGATATGTTCCACGCCACCCGGAATGAAATTTTGGTATAGCCGGTATGGCCTCAGCATCCCATCCTCCCAGGGCAGAAAACTCTTCGGGTAAATGGCAGATCTCCCCCTCAGGAAAAGCAAAAACATGGTTACAAGGATCCCAATAGCTAAGGCAGTATTCCAACAACGCAGGTTGAAGGGGGATCTGGCGTAAGGGTAGTAATTGCGTCAGTTGAGCGGTCTTTAATTCTTGTCTCTCTGCGCCAGTGAAGTCTGTCTCCCACGCTCGCATAGCACTCGCTAGATTATTCATAATGATTTAAGTTATTTGCACCAGTTTGGGGGAAAGCAGAATAAATTTGGCAATACAGCTCTTCCTTATATATAGAAAGTATAAGGGAAGGAAACACCTAGGATGACAACACCAGGGTGCCATTTTTTGAGCCGTGTGGGCCTTGGGCCGCGCGCCTCTTAGGCCCGCCCCAGTTCACACCAGTCTCTGGTACGATGCATTAGGTTTTCGCTCATCCATCACATTTTGGGGAGCGCCAGAACGGCCAATTTACATTTCTACCCTCAACGAGTCAATATTTGAACTAAAACCCATGCACACTTGCGGTTTTATTTTCTTTTTTTGTTTTACGGTAGCGGGCTACGCCCACGTGGTTTACAAGTCATCCGGAGTGTCTGAGTCATATTTCATGCTCACCCATCAAGGTTCGATTTCAAAATAAAAAATTTCAAAATTCCAAAAACTTTTTGCAAATTGTGGATAGATTAAGTGGTGGACGCTTTGTGGGTCGATGATCCAATCCTTCATTCAAAATTCAATTTTTTTGAAGGGCCGATGGCCCAACATTCCAAGTGATGTCAATTTCAAACTTCGGGTCGAGGGCCCAGTTATTCAAAATTTTCAAATTCAATCTTCGGGTCGATGACCCAATCTTTTAAATGATCCAATTTCAAGGTCGATGATCCAAATGTGCTTATGTGATGATTGCTAGTACGTTTTTGTGCTTCGAATATAGCAGGATATGCTTCAACTGGGGGCTCTAAAGTCTTCGACTTTAGAGCCATTGCAAACTGGGGGCTCTGAAGCCGTTGGCTTCAGAGACCATTATCAAGATGTAAAGGATGACATCCACCAAGAATTCTGTAATACCCCGTATTTTTATATAATAAATTAAATGGATATTATTATATATAATTATTATACATTTTATATTACTAATTGAGTCGAGTAATTGTTGGGTCGTATTGATATCGTAGGATTAAGTTATTCGTGAGCTTGTTAAGACGGGTTTAGCTGAACGAAGTCCCGTTAACCAATTCGTGAACCAACCACGCGGACCATGATGTTTACCCATTTACCCAGAATTAATTACCCATGACCCAATTAACCACTTAACCTAAGTTTAACCTAATTCTACCCTAACACAAAACGCCACTCCCTCAAACCGCCACCCTACTTTCAGCAACACCAATCCCCATCTTCACGCAATTCGAGAGAGAGTGAGAGGACGTGGGCATTAACGGCGCAGCAAGGAAGAGATAGGGGCGTTTGTCGACACTCATAGGCGGCTCTGGCGGCGGTAGTGGTGGCAGGAAAAGGTAAGAACGCAACCCTCTCCCCTCTGTTTTCTTTGTTTCTGTCGGGTTTTGGAGGGGGTTGTGCGTGTTTGATTGAGGATGCTAGTGGTTGTTGGCAGGGTGAGGGGGTAGAGTGGTTAGTGGCGAGTGTAGTGGTGGTGGTCATGGTGGTTATAGGTGGTGGTTGTGGCTGTGCAAGGCGGCATCGACATGGGGGTAGTAAACGGGTTTAAGCGGCGGTTTTCGGGTGGGTTTAGGGGTTGAGTTGGGGTGGCACCACCTGTGGACTGGGGAGGTCGAAAGCGGTGGTGACACGGTGTCTGGGTTCGTGGGATGACGGAGAGCAAAGTCGTGGTGGTTGGCAGGGGTAAGGTTGTTGGCTGCGGTGGTGGTCAGGAGAGAAAGGAGGTGTTTGGTGAGGCTCGGTGTTGAACCAGGCCAGTTGACGGCCGTGGTTCACCTCGCCGGCGAGGGTCGACCCCAGTGGGGGTGGTTCTTTGGTGGTTGGGTCGAGTGGGTCTTGGGGTGGTGGTTGACACGGCCTCACGGTGGCTGTGGTGGCGGGTGAGTGCGTGTGAAGGGGGTGCGGGCTGTTTTGGCTTTGAAACGGGTTTTTCATAATTTAATCGTTATGTTTCGTAATGGGGCGTATTCTAAATTAATTAATTAATTCCCGAGTGCATTAAAATGATTAAAGACGGGTTTGAGTCGGGATGTTTGAATTGTTTAAAGTAATTCGGGTATTTCTTAAATCATGTAACTCGTCTAATCTTTTATTTATCATATTAGTTATTTAATTTAATCCCGAGTCGTTTAAATAATTAGAGATGGACTTTGAGTCGGGACTGGTTAAAATGGAAAGTTACTATATCGGGAAAGTTTCTATTTTGAGAGATTTCTATATTTAGTAGTTAGTAATAATAAATATTATAATTGTTTTAGGTGACGGATTCGCGAAGGATCGATAATCTAATTCATTGCTTTATTTCGGACCGCTTAATCGCTTAATTGGTTTCTTTGGCACTTGAGGTAGGGAAATACACTTGTCTTATTACCGTCGTTGTTGAGTTGTGTTGACTTGATTCCTGGTTGTTGACTTACGTGATGATTTATGTACGGGAAATGGTTGACTGAATTTATCGTCTTGAGTATGATATCACAACATCGGGTAACTGGCATGACTTTATGATTTATCAGTTCAGTGATTTATGTACATATTGCATTGCATTAATTACTGTTGTGCATTTCATATGCATTGGAGTTGGAGGAGGATGTGGTGGTGACGATGTTGAGATACGATGTGATGTTGTGATAAGGCCCAGGCTGGTTCTGCAGGACTTGCCCTGGTGTCCTCAGCTGCGAGCTGGCAGATCGACTACGGTCGATATATAAAGTCTACCGGGGATCGGTATGGCTGGGCGTTCCGGGTTATGAGATATGAGATTTGAGTTGAGACGGAGATGGAGGTGATGGAGGAGCATGCATATCATACTTGTTGTTCATTGTTTTCCCTACTCAACCTCGTGGTTGACCCTGTGTATTCGTGAACACCTGTGATGAACCATAATGGGGAGCAGATTTGACAGGTATTAAAGATTAGCTGACTTGGGAGCTATGGGATGCGTGAGGACTTGGCCCATCTACCTAGAAGTTTAGACCACATAGAAGATTTTATCACTTAATTTACTTTCCGCTGCGGGTTGTATTTATCCTATATTAAGTATTAGTTGGATAATTCGTAATAAACACGTAATCGTTAAGTTTTAATTTAAAGTACTTTGGTATTGTTGTACTTTGTTATTCACTACCTCGGGAAACCGAGATGGTAACAGTCCGATTTATTAGGGAATGTCTTGCTAAAGGCTCCTTCATAAGCCGGGGTGTTACAAAGTGGTATCAGAGCGAACGATCCTTAGGCCTAAACCAATGAACCCAATGAACGTAGGATGTGTCTAAATAAAATGAACCCCTGGGAATAAACTGTTAGGGGCTCACAGTGCGGTTAAGAAGGCGCCCTTAATGCGTGCTCTTTTGCCCTCTCAGTTTTGAACCAGGTAACCCGAGAGAAATTGAGTGAATGGGTAGTTAGAAGGAAAACCTTGAATATAATCGAGTGGATGTACACCTTGAGACCCATATGTTCTAACCATTCTACAGAACAACGTTACGGTAAGTATTTTGTATGAATGATGATGTGATCATATGATGTTGTGGAAATGAGAAATAAATCTTCGTGTTCAGATTGATAATCAATGAAGCGTTGGATTGTGGTAATTGTGAGCGTGAGAATAATTGCGAATTTATGCTATTTATCTGGATGGATGTGAATGACGTGTTGATGGTGCTATTATGTTTGGTAATATGTGGTTATGTGATCCCGAAGCCATGCTTGTATAGTATTGTGATAGTAATTAGAAACACTATTGACTTGCTTGTTCCTAGTCATACCAATCGTGACTTAGATGTAAAGAGTAGGTCGAGATGCGAAGGTATTCTATGGGATAGACGTTACGTAAGTGCAAAGTGTGAGATTTAAGTTGGGATGGGTTAGTGCACATAGTGGATTCATAAGAACTTGTAACATAGTAAAGGATGACCTAGTGCTGAAACACGCTTGTTTGATTTTACTTCCTAATTGATCTTGCTGTCATTTCTTTTCTGTTAACTTCCTATGGATGAAAATTTTATGAGAGTTAGCCTCGTGAGTTAGTGTTCACTTGGCGTTGGTTTCATGTGTATAGGATATACGGATTAGCAGTAATAAATGTTTTAGTGGGCTGTGGTCGGGAAGTTCCTGTGCAGTGATGTTTGACCAACGATTTTGTAAAAATCCTCATTTAATCTGTATAAATGATTTTTGCATAATTCCAACTCCATCGACTAGAAGGTTCGCATACGTTTTCAAATTGATAGGCCACGAAAACTCTTGATGTCTCTATATTAAATGGTAAGCTTTGAAAACTGACCCAAGTTTCGGACCAATTGCTGTCACATACTTGTTTGGACCAACTGAGTTGTAAAATTCTTTAAAAAAAAAAAAAATTGAACTCTTGAACTTTCGACCTCATTTTTTTTATCACGAATTAGTAACTCTTTGTATGTCATGAAAAGTAATACAACTCAAGTTTTCGTTGAACGGCTGTTTATCCGTGATTTTTGAAAGTTACAACGTGAATCATAATCTGTAAAATGTGCGTTCTATGTTAAGTTTTCATACAGCTGTTTGATTAACTCATGGGCCTTAGTAATGTGAAATTATGATGTTTTATATGATGATAGTAGCACGCAGGTTTAGTAGTTATATATCTTAACGAGTGATAAAATCAAAACTTAGTTGATAACATTGTTGGCATGATGGTATGAGTAAATTTGATAGCTTAATTTGGTTCTTAATCGAGGGTGAAATGTTTATACGAGTCCAGTTGTTTGCATACTTTGTATACATTTGGCAGGGTGTAATGTCTCTGAGTGTGCATCTTATCTGCGTAGTGGTCGAGTATATATATAAAAATATAAAACTATGTTGTCATATCTTGGTAGGTTGACGACGTTAAAGGTTAATTGATTGTTCTAATATACCCGCATGAATAATTATAATAATTATGTCTAAATGTTCACACATGTAGGAAGCATCTGAGTTCTAATGTCTTTCATATGAGTTGTGTGCCCATAGTTATATTTATTACCGTCATCGCAGTAAATTATTTCAGTTGGACCTAAACCTATAACATGATAATAAACAGTGTTGTTATTTTTGTTATTGAATATGTTCGTTATTACAATGTCGTAAAATGCTAAAGTGATTCTTGCAATTGTATGGGTGTGATATAAAGTAAACTGTTTGACATAACACGATGATTGGCATATTTATATTCTCGAGTCGTTAGTATCATATATATTAAAATAAAGATTGTTATGATAACTATGTTGACAATTATAATGGGATAACCCTTTGATGATTCACATGATATGCATTGGTTTAAATGATAGTCGTTATAGTTACATTTAATTGAGCCTACGAGTGTCTAATTATTTAAGTCGTGCAAATCAGAGAAGTTGTCCAAGTTGCTAATCTTTTACCATAGCTAGAATTCTACAAAGTATATGATGGCAAATGTATGTTATACTATTCATGCGATATCGGTTGATGTGCTGAAAATGAGTTGTACTAAGTTGCTGGACACAATTGAACGATATGGTTGCTATGATGTCAAACACATGTGTGATATGGAAGTAATGTTGTGTTGTTATGAATCATATGTTGTTACTTTTATTAGCGAATACGTTTCAGAATTTATATCAAACAAATTGGCTAATTCGTGTTGTATGCCTGATGAGTCAAAAGGTTTTGATTACGTGTTATGTTTTCTATGGTTTCAAGGTGTTTAAGTAGTGCTTACGTACCGCAGGTTTAATACTCCTGGTGATTTATTAGTAGTAGGGCGGTTCGATTGTTCGGAATTGGTAATAGTTTTGACTTGGGAGAGGAATTGGTGGAGTCAATGTTAGATTGTATATCTTGGTTTACGTGTATTCTTGCGGTTGATATTTCTAAAATGGTCGTTTCTACGGTAGATAATGCGATTTGTGATGATCTTGAGTTGACCAAAACTCGGTATTACACATGATTACCCCGAAAACTTGTTTTATAACTTTGGCACACTTAAACCTCGAGGATGAATCCTTTGTCTTAACACCCTTGTGTCTTAATTTGTTAACTTCCCATTTTGTAGGATGGATCCCTACAATGTACACCCGCAAGACTGTTACATGTCACTTGATGCTGACTTTAATGAACATTGTGAGAGACTTTGTGCTGCCATGGACATGTATGGCCATAATGGACACCCTGAGTATTTAACTAATACTCAGTTAAGAGCGTATACCCTTATCGATTCTATCCCTGACTCTGGTGTACTAAAGGACAGCAAGCGCTTCTACATGAGAGAGTTGTCCACCCACTGCATGAGGCTATTCCGTGACCCCTATTACTGCGGCGGGGCCAAATACCCGCCCGAGCATACCTTCGACTTTATATCAGGCAACCTGAGACACGAATTTTACGCTAATGTATCTGATGCTGAAAGTACGACTGAACCACCCATGCCAGACTTCAGGGAAGAGGTGAACCAGAAAGGGAATGACATAGAAGTCACCAGAATCAGAGGAAGCGCGACCTAAGGACCGTTAGGTTAGGGTTAGTAACACCATGTTCGGTCTGTTGTGGAACCGTGTAAACCTTTGGCTCCTTCCTTGTTGTTCTTTAGTTTGATGTTGTATTTTAAGTCAAGCATGGGCTAAGTAATACGTGTTACTTGATTACAATCAGTTAACTCCATAATAAAACCTTGTTTTCGACTTTAATGTTACTGCGCAATCTCTTATCATGTGTTCTTTTCTGTTACATGTTGGTGACGGTGATTTTGTTGCATAGGGATATGAAATTTGAAAGAGGTTACGAGGACGTAACCATGTTCTTAGTTGGGTAGGATTGTAAAATCTTAATGTTTATGTTGCGCTTGTTTATAGATTGTGGTTTTGATCAAGTTGTAGATCGTGGTTTTGATCAAGCTGATGTTATGTTGCGTGGTACCCATACAAATGAGTTCTCTATGTTGTGTAATTAAACTTCTTTGTTATGGTGCTCGATAGTTTGCATGAGTTCATGAGTGGTGATGGGTTTGCATGAAGTAAGTTAGGGACGTAACTTTCTTTTTAGGAGGGTAGAATGTAACATTCCGTAATTGTTATGTTAATTGGTGTGTCAAAAGTGTGTGTTAACCGAGTTAGAATTGCGTGACGTCCGTAAGTACGATATACAATACACTACGTTGTTTGAGTATGAGAGCGAACTCGGGGACGAAGTTCATTTTAAGGGGGAAGGCGTAATACCCCGTATTTTTATATAATAAATTAAATGGATATTATTATATATAATTATTATACATTTTATATTACTAATTGAGTCGAGTAATTGTTGGGTCGTATTGATATCGTAGGATTAAGTTATTCGTGAGCTTGTTAAGACGGGTTTAGCTGAACGAAGTCCCGTTAACCAATTCGTGAACCAACCACGCGGACCATGATGTTTACCCATTTACCCAGAATTAATTACCCATGACCCAATTAACCACTTAACCTAAGTTTAACCTAATTCTACCCTAACACAAAACGCCACTCCCTCAAACCGCCACCCTACTTTCAAGCAGCACACCAATCCCCATCTTCACGCAATTCGAGAGAGAGTGAGAGGGCGTGGGCATTAACGGCGCAGCAAGGAAGAGATAGGGGCGTTTGTCGACACTCATAGGCGCTCGGCGGCGGTAGTGGTGGCGGGAAAAGGTAAGAACGCAACCCTCTCCCCTCTGTTTTCTTTGTTTACGTCGGGTTTTGGAGGGGTTGTGCGTGTTTGATTGAGGATGCTAGTGGTTGTTGGCGGGGGTGAGGGGGTAGAGTGGTTAGTGGCGAGTGTAGTGGTGGTGGTCATGGTGGTTATAGGTGGTGGTTGTGGCTGTGCAAGGCGGCATCGACATGGGGGGTGGTAAACGGGTTTGCGGCGGTTTTCGGTGGGTTTAGGGGTTGAGTTGGGGTGGCACCACTTTGTGGACTCGGGGAGGTCGAAACGGTGGTGACACGGTGTCAGGTTCGTGGGATGACGGAGAGCAAAGTCGTGGTGGTTGGCAGGGGTAAGGTTGTTGGCTGCGGTGGTGGTCAGGAGAGAAAGGAGGTGTTTGGTGAGGCTCGGTGTTGAACCAGGCCAGTTGACGGCCGTGGTTCACCTCGCCGACGAGGGTCGACCCCAGTGGGGGTGGTTGGGTCAGAGTGGGTGCTGGGGCTGGTGGTTGACACGGCCTCACGGTGGCCTGTGGTGGCGGGTGAGTGCGTGTGAAGGGGGGTGCGGGCTGTTTTGGCTTTGAAACGGGTTTTTCATAATTTAATCGTTATGTTTCGTAATGGGGCGTATTCTAAATTATTTAATTAATTCCCGAGTGCATTAAAATGATTAAAGACGGGTTTGAGTCGGGATGTTTGAATTGTTTAAAGTAATTCGGGTATTTCTTAAATCATGTAACTCGTCTAATCTTTTATTTATCATATTAGTTATTTAATTTAATCCCGAGTCGTTTAAATAATTAGAGATGGACTTTGAGTGGATTTGGTTAAAATGGAAAGTTACTATATCGGGAAAGTTTCTATTTTGAGAGATTTCTATATTTAGTAGTTAGTAATAATAAATATTATAATTGTTTTAGGTGACGGATTCGCGAAGGATCGATAATCTAATTCATTGCTTTATTTCGGACCGCTTAATCGCTTAATTGGATTTCTTTGGCACTTGAGGTAGGGAAATACACTTGTCTTATTACCGTCGTTGTTGAGTTGTGTTGACTTGATTCCTGGTTGTTGACTTACGTGATGATTTATGTACGGGAAATGGTTGACTGAATTTATCGTCTTGAGTATGATATCACAACATCGGGTAACTGGCATGACTTTATGATTTATCAGTTCAGTGATTTATGTACATATTGCATTGCATTAATTACTGTTGCGCATTTCATATGCATTGGAGTTGGAGGAGGATGTGGTGGTGACGATGTTGAGATACGATGTGATGTTGTGATAAGGCCCAGGCTGGTTCTGCAGGACTTGCCCTGGTGTCCTCGGTGCGGTGGCGGATCGACTACGGTCGATATATAAAGTCTACCGGGATCGGTATGGCTGGGCGTTCGGGTTATGAGATATGAGATTTGAGTTGAGACGGAGATGGAGGTGATGGAGGAGCATGCATATCATACTTGTTGTTCATTGTTTTCCCTACTCAACCTCGTGGTTGAATTGTGTATTCGTGAACACTGTGATGAACCATAATGGGGAGCGATTTTGGTACTAAAGATTAGCTGACTTGGGAGCTATGGGATGCGTGAGGACTTGGCCCATCTACCTAGAAGTTTAGACCACATAGAAGATTTTATCACTTAATTTACTTTCCGCTGCGGGTTGTATTTATCCTATATTAAGTATTAGTTGGATAATTCGTAATAAACACGTAATCGTTAAGTTTTAATTTAAAGTACTTTGGTATTGTTGTACTTTGTTATTCACTACCTCGGGAAACCGAGATGGTAACAGTCCGATTTATTAGGGAATGTCTTGCTAAAGGCTCCTTCATAAGCCGGGGTGTTACAAATTCAATTCAATACAAGAGTATGAAATGGAAGAATTCCGTAGCTGAAAGCAAATGATGAAAGCGGCGGCAACCTCCTGGGAAAGTCCCATCCCATTTGGACACCTGCCAGCGGATGATAAATTTTGGGCAAATGTCAACAGATGATGAATTTTGGACAAATGCCAGCAGATGATAAACTTTGGGCGTGTGTCAGCAGTTGCCGAACTACGACGCGGGTTTGATTCCGTCAAAAACGGATACGTAGGCGCCCAAGGATAAGGCTCAATCCACCATATATGCAATTTATGGGTCGACGACCAACGATGACAACTTGACACAACAAAAGCAAGAGGCAATCCCCAACGAAGTTTCAGGTATGATCTCTTCTTATGGCTGGCGAGCTTATATACGCAAGTCTAATGGACTATAAACGACCCGAAGAATCCTTAGGTCGAAAGGGACCTGGGGTATACTTTGACTTTCGCCTTGTCCAAGCCTCAGTCAAAGTGGGGGCTCTGTAGATACCCGTATCCGTCGATATTGGAATTTATAGAGAACCCGACAAACACCCGATGATGATAGGACACATGTATTCTTTAGTTGTCATTGTCATTATTTGGAGCTCGTTTTACGATGTAGAATGGGCGTCGTTGATGAGGTATTTTATTAATTTAAATGATATTTAAATTAATGTTTCTTAAGTGAGTTCATTTTATTAATTTAAATGATATTTAAATTAAAGTCTTTTTAAAGTGATTTCAATTTAATTTATTTTATTTTGAATTTATTTTCCCAAGTTTATTTTATTGAAAATAAAATAAATATTTGATTTGAAAAATCATTTTATGAGTATATTTGGTTTGAAAAATCATTTATTTTAATGTGTTAATTGATTTGAAAAATCGATTTGAAAATCGAAAAGAACTCGTTTTGAACATGCGTTTTTGAGCTCGATTATAGCTCGATTTTTGAGCCCGTTTCCTTTACGAGTTGGCACGAATCTCAAGTACACTAACCAACCTAAGACTCTACCCATCCAACCCAGTTCGAACCCCCTTAACCATGGCCCAAATTCCATCCCAAATCATCCCCAACAGCCCGCATACAAACAGCCTACCCCCTGTTTTGCGTGATGAATCCCGAGCCCAAAACCCGCTCCAAATACCACTAAAACCAGTGCCCATTAACCCTAACCCATACCCTAATATCCTACCCATATTACCTTACCTTAGTCACCAAGAAAAACCCCCAAACGAACCCTAGAGAACCCCCCAAAAGCTGCTGGACAGCAGCTATGTTCAGCCGAGCCCGTCTGCCTCTTCTCCCTTTTACCCTACTTTAACTCCTTATAAATACCCACCCTTCACCATAGATTCATTCCTCTAAGTTCTCCATACATCCTACCTTCACTCACAAGCTTTAAACCTCAGAAACAAACCCTAATTGCCTCTCAAAAACCCTCCACAAAACCGACATCCAAACTGAAACAGTTTGTGTGTCCTCTTCGAAAAACAGTTCGTTCCTCCTTCAAAACTCCATCAAAACTCGAGTTTCTTGTTCCTAATTAACCATATAACATCCATATACACATTAGACAAAGATTTACGAGCCAAATTGCCCTTGAGAGTACACGAAATCCCTCGAAAAACAGAGTGTTATACACTCTGTTTTCGCGGTTTGTTCCTGTCTGTCCAGTTCTATTTGTGCTCGTTTTTCGTGCCCAATAACTCAGAAAAAGCAGGGGTTGCTTTAAGATCTCTGTTCTCCTCTCTTTCTAGTTTTCAAAACATCTTTTAAATCGAATTTTCATCTTGAAACGAAGGAGAAATCGCTGTTTGAAAGTTGCTGTCCAGATTCGATAAAAACGCGTGTTTGCTTTGTTTCTTCGTCGACGACGGCCTCTCGAGATAAAATCTACCATCGATTACGACCCAAGACGGTGTCAACGATACATGTAGGTTGAGGGTGCATCAAATCCTCCTCTTTCTCCTTTTTTTATTTCGTTTTTATGTTTGTTTTTCTTATAGTTTGTTTTGTTTGTTTATCGCTTTTTATTTATCGTTTAAATTAACTATGAAACTAGTTTAGTCCGAGTATGAGTTAAAGTACCACCATGAACACCCGCGTTGACTTGAGATGGGAAAAGAAACCGCTACATCAGTCGGTCGTACACCCCTGTCTCATTTACATATCCTCGTGTTCAAGGTAGGGCATAAATAAAATGAATTTCTAACTTCGCTCCTCGTTTTTGACCCTTTGTTTGTCTCGGCCAATTCGACCCACCTTAGGACCCGTTGTATGTTAGTATGACTTCTGATTGTTAACATATAACTTATTTAGATGACATTAGATCAATTCAATAACCTAATTAGACACGATAGGTGGCTTCGACATAAGCTTTAAAATCAACTAACAATTCTGTAATTCAATCGAATGCATCTCTCTTTCACATAATTTCTCGCTAGTATGAGAGTGCGTGATTAGCACCTTCTTATTGACACTCGATGAGTTAAATTAATTAGCGAATTTGACCTAACTTGACCCTTTTTAGGCCGTGTAGAATGCCCCTTTGCGCGACATCATCTCAACCGATCAACGTCGTTTTCAACTTGTTTTCTAATTTGTTTCGAGTTCGTTTCGCAATCATTTGATCTAACTAATGAACCTGACCTAGGACCTAGGGTAGCCGTGTTTGGTTTGGCCGTGATTTGGCCGTGTCTTTTGGTCTTTCTGGTTTCGTCCGTTTTATGAATCGCTTGTTCTTTATCGCTTTATAACTTGTAATTTATCGTTTGTTCATCGAGTTGTAATTTTCAAGTTAGTTTCCCTTTATCGAGTCAAAACCTCTTTCAAAAATCTTAGTTTTGTTTGGTTAGATGGTTGTGTCCCAATGCATGTAAGAGCGTAGTAAATCGCATGTTGTTTAAAGCAACATGGCCCGGTTTATGCTAATGCATGCTTTGGTGCGTAGCCCTATGTCTAATTCGATGAGATTAAGTGAAAGCACACATCACGAGGAGTGCCCAAGGCCGTGAGTCATGTAAGCCGTGGGCCACCCCTCTTGTGCGCGGTTTCCTAGGCCGATTGGCCGTGTAATGTGTCGTGTACGGTTCTGTATGTAGCAATTGTATTTAGATCGAGTTGTATCTTTAATTTATTGTTGTGTCGGCATGAAATGCCTGGTTTGTAATAGGTAGATCCCAACGGCTCCCCCATTTCCCCTAAGCCTTGTTTGCTTTCGTTTATATGTTGCTTAGATAAATCAACCCACATGCTAAATTACAACTTTGACAAAGTTAGTTTAGTTGCATCTAAATCGACATAGAAACTTCACATGTTAGGGTTAAAACGATGTTTGCATTTCATATATCGTAGTAGCTATGACCTTGTTTGAAATACATACTTGACTTAGTAGAGGCCGTTATTGACGGGCGGGGTTGGGTGTCCTTATGGGCTTCCCAACACGTACCCTCACCCCTTACTCAAGATCTATGGTTTGTGGATCCGTCTAAATACCATTGGATTACGAGAGTCATTCAAATCGAGTGATATAGGGTACAAGTCTTTATCTTTAATCACTCGTAGTCGATTGGCATTATGCTTTTCGATGAAAGGTGTAAAGTTGACTTGAACGGTTCCAAGTTCCCAAAAAACTTGGTGGCGACTCTAATATGTCTTAATTCGATTCGAAGGAAAATCGAGTCGATTATGCCTAGTGTGGATCCCGCGGACGCAGTTCCCGAGGGCCTTGTCCACAGCAGTTCTCGGCACTGTCCGATTTTCGTAAAATTGTCGTATCTTACTCGTTTCTTGGTCGTTTTGGGCGTTAGACCTATCGTTAGAATTTTAAGAGAACAAGCTATCACCTCCAAGTGGAATCACATCAATATCATATATGCATCTCAAGTTATAACAGTTTAAAGACAACTTCTCTATAATCGCACAACATAACTACTTGATTTTTCCTTCCAAACAACTTAAACAACAACAAAGTGAACAAAAGCAACTCGATACTCGTAAAACCAGTATCCCTAATAACATGTTACTATCTACAAAAGCCAAACAATAACATCCATCATGCTCATATAATATTCAACTTATCAATCATGTACTACCCGCATGCTTACTTAGTATAACTTCCAACACATATCAACATATATATATATATACTTATCATCATATCCTCCTAATATCACATGCTACTAATATTGACCAAATAATAAACATCAATCATCACTTAAACATCATCCGCATCATACTTCACATTCTTCTATCATTCCATCTAATTCAACCATATACTTCATCCAACACATATACTTTAAAGACAATAAACGATTAGCGATCCCATGACACACCCATAGGGACCGGTTCAAAGTTGCAAGGGCATGTTCGCGACTTTAGGACGTCTCCCAGGCCTTTGCATTAGCTTCTAACAACTTCTACCCGGGTTCATTTTAACTTGACTCTCTACATTCATTGGGTTCATTGGTTACAAGTTCCAAAACCGTCGCTCTGATACCACTTTGTAACACCCCCATACACCAAGGTGCCTTACCAAGACCACCTTAACATATGGAGATGCTACCATCTCGGTTGTCCGAGGTATAGTATATCAAAAGTGACCATAAAGAAACATATTTTAAAGTTCAACTGTTTAAAGTGCGTACAACTAAAAAATAAAAACCAAACGTACGATACAAACTGTCTCAAACTAAAACAACTAGAAAAGAAAATTTCATAAGACTACAGCGGAAGACTAAACTCAAGACTAGTGATGACTCTATCCCAGCCAGATCCAGCAAGCTATCCATATGGTTACCTACTAAACAACTGCTCACCATCCTCGAATGGATCACCATAGTTTTCAAAACATTTAACCGGGGTCAGTTACTAAATAATCAAAATAAGCAATACAGCAACATCCAATTACATCCAATTACATAAGCACATTCCTCCAACTCCAGTTCATCACCAATCACCTATCTACACACTAAAGTGTGTAGACCTACCAGAATACCCATCGCAACAGATATTCCACTCTGCTAGTGGGGACTATAGCCATACCACCTAAACCCTGCTCAAAACCGTAGAGAGAATAACCCTATAACCATTAATGTGCATATCCCCCTTTTAACGGGGACCACAAGGGGCGAATCAAGGGCGCGAAGCCATTCCCGCAAATGACTCCACTCAGCCGAGGGCGCACCTCGCAAACCACATACAATTAGCAGCCAAAACCACAATACTGACAATCACGCTACTACCAAGAAATACATTTATAACAACAATGATAACCATGTAATTCATCCATCACATTAACTTAAATCAATTATACAGTAACCGAGTAGGGAAAACCCTACCTTTTCCCAATCCGCTATAACTGCAGCCAAACATACCATTGTACAAGAGTACCACATCGTCACCTACAATAATAATCAAGAACTATACATCATAATCCAATTTCTATCCTAAAGTCCCCAAATCACTCAATTAGGGTTAGACGAAACTTAACGAATCTACATAAAAACAACATAAGGAACGTACCCAAATACCGACGATTGCAAAGGTGTAAAAATCCCCAAAAGTTATGAACCCTAACTTTAGATTTGATTGTAAAAGGTGGAGATGTTAATCGTCGTTGAAGTTTTGTGAAACCCTTTGAGAATAAAATGTAGAATGAAAAGAAACTGACGAAACAACCTCTAAATACCTCTTCCACTTTTACTATCAAACCGCGACAAAAACCCGTAAATAAACCGACGCTCGATCGAGTAACTCACGTACTCGATCAAGTACACCCTACTCGATCGATTTGCTGCCACTCGATCGAGTACACTAAGATTAGAACGTACTCCAGAACCCACATACAACCTACTTGATAGAGTACCCCCTACTCGATAGAGTATCCTAAGACCAGAATACCCGTGGTATTACAAGGACTCTGTGGTATGTCCTATGTCATCATGGAAGTCGCAGTTCTTCTTGCTGACCTTTCTCCATGCTTGCCCTTCTACTGGTGGCCTAGGCCATATTACCCTGTCTCCTAATTCCCTTAGTGCCCGTAGGAGCCCTGTCATTCCCGTTGTGAACCCGTACTCACTCAGTTTAGGAAGTGGATGAGTATCTTCTCTTTCCTCTACCTTATTTATCATCCTGCTATAAGGCTTGGATCTTTCTTCCTTATTTTCTAGTGTAGATTTCTTACTAGTTCTTTCCAAGCTTGGCAAGATTCTCCTTGTTTACACGTCTTCCTCTAGTCTCATTGCCACCTCTACCTTAGCTTGAACATCCTGAAAGGTTCGACATGGGTGCCTAGTTAATTTTTTGTACAAGTCCGAATCTTGATGGAGCCCCTGCCTGAATGCTTCTACTACTATCAGCACATCACACCCTCTTATTTCCACATTTTCTTTGTTGCATCTGGTGATGTAATCCCTGAACTACCCTGGAGAGGTCGCTGGTATGCTTCACAGGCTTCCTGGTGCTGAAAAACTGTTGAGTGAATGCGTTTACCAAGTCAGTGAAGGTTGCTATTGACTTGTTTGGCAAGCCAACGAACCATTGTATGGCTGCTCCGAATAGCGTTGATCCGAATCCTTCACACATGCAGGCTTCCTTCAGGTGCCCGATTGCCGTTATGACCATCATCTTTTGCTTATATTGTAATACCTCAGATTTATGAGTTGTTGGGTACTCTATCGAGTAGGGCTTACTCTGTTGAGTAAGTTAGTTAGTACGTTCTGCCTGATTCGTACACGATCGAGTGAGGGCAATCGAGTACCTTAGTTACTCGATCGAGTAAGTTGGGTTTTATGAGTTTTTGGCCGGGTCTTCTTAGCAACGCGTGAAGAGAATATAAAGAGTTTTCGGCAGTTCTTTTTCACTTTTACCTTATTCTAAACCTTTTTACAAAAGAAAAACAATACAACGTCGAATTCTCTTCTCTCATTGCTATCAAATCAAGGGGCTAGGATTGTCAGATTTCGGAGTTCTTTATACCGTTGAGATCGTCGTAATATGGGTAAGGTCCTTGTACCGTTTTTATGTCAATTCATTAGTTTCGTTTAAACACTAATTAGGTGAATTGGGGATTTTTGGGATTATTGTTGATGATAGATTGTGATTGTATGATTATGTGTTTATAGGAGGTGATTTCGTAGAGGAACGTTTTTGATCTGCTGCTTGTGTTGATATTGGTGATTACATTCTAGGTAGGGTTTCCCTACTCAGTTATTGTGTAAATGATTATAAGATGGTTGTTTGGTTGATTAGCATGATGATTATATCATAATTGGTATTGGCATTGTTTTACATTGATATTGTAATTGGTTGTTGTTGATTGTCTGTGGTTCGGGAGGTGCGCCCTCGGCTGAGTGGAGTCACTTGCGGGAGTGGCTTCACGCCCTTGATTCAACCCGTGTGGTTTCCGTCACAAGAGGGATGTGCACATTAAGGAACGTGGGTTATTCGCTCGATGGAGATGAGCGGGGCTTAGGTGGGAATGACTGCGGTCCCCCGCTGGCGGTGTCGAATATCTGTTGCGATGGATATTCTGGCAGGACTACACACTTTAGTGTGTAGTCAGATGATTGGTGATGTGAGGGTGTTGGAGGATTGTGATTGTGTATCTGTCTGTTGTATTATCTTATATTGTTTATGCAGTAACTGACCCCGTTTAAATGTTTTGAAAACTATGGTGATCCATTCGGGGAAGGTGAGCAGTTGTCTAGAAAGTATATCTTAGATGCGCACGGGATTAGCTGGGGATGGAGTCACCACGAGTCAGAGTCATAGTCTTCCATTGTGTTGTCATTATACATTTGTTACTTTAGTGGATTTTGGTTTTGGAACAGTTGTATCTTAGTTCATTTGCAGTTGGTTTTGATGTAATCACTTTAAACTTTATACTTAAATTATGTTTCTTGATGGTCACTTTTGATTACTATGCCTCGGGCAACCGAGATGGTAGCATCCCCATGTGCTAGGGTGGTCTTGGTAAGGCACATTGGTGAATTGGGGTGTTACAAAGTGGTATCAGAGCGACGATTTTGGAACCTGTTACTAATGAACCTATTGAATGTAGAGAGTCAAATTAAAATTAACCCGGGTAGAAGTTGTTAGGAGCTAATGCAAAGGCTTGGGAGACGTCTTAAAGTCATGAACTTGTCCTTACAGCTTTGAACCGGTCATATGGGGTGTCATGGGATCGCTGCTTATTTATTGTTGTTTCATATGCACATGTTGGATGAAGATATGATTGATTAGAATGGAAAGTGTTGGATTGTATGTTGGATAAGTTGAACGATATACATGACCATGATGAATATTAATGTTTGGCTTTGTAGTAGTAACATGCGATAGGAGTTGTGATATTTGTATATATATATGATTTAGGTGGAATAGAGTGGTATGAGGCATGCTTTGGTGTTTCTTCTTTGGCTTTTGATTAGTTAGTAACTTGTGGAATAAGAGATGTTAGTTAGTCACATGTGAAACCGAATAGTTATGGTGTTTGATTATAGATGAGCTGTCTTTAAACTGTTATAACTTGAGTTCATATTTGATATTGATGTGATTCCAATTGTAGGTGATAGCCTGTTCTCTTACGATTATAACAATAGGTCACACGCCCATAAATGACCAATAACGAGTGAGATATGACCGTTTTACGAAAATTAGACAGTGCTAAGAACTGCGTAGGGCACTCAATCAAGTAGCCCTTACTCGAGCGAGTATAACTCTTGGTACTCGATCGAGTACCCCTTACTCGATCGAGTAGCCCTGGTAATTTATTGTTCGTGCTTCTGATCTTCAGCTACTCGATCGAGTAGGCCGTACTCGATCTAGTGACCCCTGTATTGGTCTTATGCTTATCTTTTTGACCTCCATGCATGTCATAGTTATTTCAAAGATGTTCTTTTGCTTCTTTATTTATTGTTTTACATATGTGTTGGTCTTGATACATAAGTTACCCAATCTTATGATGTAAGGAGTAGCACCTTATGATGGGTATGAGTTTGGTGGGAAGACATGGGTTATATGTGGTTGTGATGGATAGTGGAAAAGGAAAGGGAATATTGGTGAGTTTATCGAGGCAAGGAGTATGTTTTGTGAGATATGGTGAGTGATATAATCGCGAGCTTGAGTAATGTAAAGGTAAGTGAATATGGGCAAGGGGTGATGTAAGTCTAAGGAACATGAGAATGAAAAGATTAAAATGAGGGATGCGAATGGTGGTAACTTGGGATGTTTAAGGATTTATGGAGAGAGATAGGTATAACTGGGTTGGTTAAGAATATATATAATGGAAGGTTGTTGTAGGGGGATGGAGAAGAATGGTATATATTGAACTTAGATTGAGTTATGCCGCGACGTGCATTTGTAGATAGTGACTGAGTTTGGGAATTCAGATTATTAAGAGGGGAGCCTAGTGTATAATTCTTTGGTCAATTAACGGTATGAGGTGAATTTTTGGTTTTCTAGGGATACGAAAGGAAGATACAACTAATTGAAGAGTAACCGTTGTTTGTGTGGACTTAATGGTGACAAGTGTATCTACCTTCTCTTCTACAGTTGTACCGTCAACAAAATTTACCTCAGCATTCATTTGCTAAGGTGGTCCACCAAGCATTCATTTACTTATGAACAGTTGTATCTTATTTCATTTACAGTTGGTTTTGATGTAATCACTTTAAACTTTATACTTAAATTATGTTTCTTGATGGTCACTTTTGATTACTATGCCTCGGGTAACCGAGATGGTAGAATCTCCATGTGCTAAGGTGGTATTGGTAAGGCACCTTGGTGTATGGGGGTGTTAAATATATTGGATAACATGATCAAAAGGGTCTGCCGTGCCATCATACAACGTTATTGTAGGGGCATTGAATCCCTTTGGCACCGCAACTAGTGATATGGCATCTATGAATGGAGAATCCGGGTAGCTGCCGGGGGTTGCCTTCTCCAGGGGTGCTGACATTCCTGGAATCCTACTGAGCATGTCTCTGATCTCCAAATACTGCCTGTCCCTGATGCTGTCATAAGCTGTGCGAGGGTCGCAGGCAAACTGCTGATTCTGGATGCTGCCCCCAGGCCAGTTTGCTACCCCCAGGCCAGTTTGCTACGGGATTCTGATGCTCGGTGACTAGGGGGGTTGTTGCCATTAAGGATCCGGAATCTGGTTGCCAATCTGTTTCCTGCCTGCCAACAGGTTCTATGCCAGGTGTTTGATTAGTGATAACAAGATTTTTAGTTAAGGGGTTACCTGCCCTTGGTTCTATAGTGCTTTTTACCGGCCAACCGTCAGGTTTCAAGCATCCTAGCCCTTGTGGGATTATTCCTCTCACCGGCGTTGTTCCTGACAGGTCTATTCTGGGGACCAGGTCCGCGGGGAATGAGCATACTGGTCCCCTACTGCCTGCTGCCTCATCCTGATGGCTTGCTGATGGAGCTTGGCTTCTGATTGCCACGGGTATTGGAGAAACCCTTCGTTGTTGCAAGGCATATATCTGTGCCCAAAGTGCATGGTTTTCTACTGCGGCCTGCTCCTTTGCCTTTTTGTTCTCTTCCCTCATGCTATTAATTGTTCTCTGCAGATTATCCATCCCACTGATGATAATCTAGGTTGTATTAGGTGGGGGAGTCTGATGCCTGACATGGCTTGTCGGGCGGGCTTCTGGCTCCTGCTAGAAGGACCCTGCCTCTTTCTTTGTCTTTGCCTGGACTTCTGCCTCCTTGTTTGTTTTCGTGTAACACCCCCATACACCAAGGTGCCTTACCAAGATCACCTAATGCATGAAAGTGATACCATCTCGGTTACCCGAGGCAATGTATATCAAATTGACCATAAAAGAACATTGACATCGTCGTCAGGTACCAAAAATAAATACCTAGATACAACTAACAGAAGTTAGCAGCAAGTAGGGTCGATCTCCACAAGGAGATGGGAAAATGTCAACTTAATTAAGTTCGTCTAGGTAACAGTTCTGGGGTTTTAATTGTTTGTTCTAATCTAAAAGAGATCAGAAAGAGAGGAAAAACAAAGGAATAAAGGTTAAGCAAATAGAGAGAAAACAGTTAAGACAGTCGGTTCACCATGATTCTTCAGTCATGCAATCTAGGTCTCAGGTCAATGCAAGTATGGCCGATGGGGCAGTGAATATTTCCTTCTGGTCTCAATTCGCCCTAAAGCACATATAGCTTAGCTTCCGCCCTCACTACATGCCCTAATATTCGCTACAAGTCTCACCCTTTTCAATCTTCCGATCTAGGTCAAGGTTTACTGCGGTTTAATGACTAATTGCGTCGACTCAATTAGGCAGAAACAAATAAATGTAGTGATTAACAACATAAAATACACTAGCATTAAACCTAATAATTCGATTTACAATTCCTTCATAATCATGGCTCCCCTATGTCCTAGCAAGGAAAATTAGCTATGCATAATTATCGGGGTAGCAACAATCATACAATAACAAGAAGGATTAAACATGATAACAAGCAATAGAAGATTAATGATGTCAATTACAAATAAAGAGAGAAAGAATTAAAGAGAAGCAAAAGATTAAGATTAAGATTAAGATTAAGATTAAGATAAAAGAAAGAGGTACCGATTACAAGATTGATCCAAGCAATAATTCAAGAGTAAGAGTATGAGAGAGTAAAGAGGAAGAGAGAGTATCGTAGTCTAAGAGATGATGAAAAATTAGTAACCACGCAGTACTTAAACTAATTTTAAAACTAATTACAAAGCCCTACACGAAATAAGGCAAAAACACACATACAAGGTGAAACCTCACAATCGAGTGGAATGAAACCACTCGATCGAGATCAAATCCAACAATTCCTCTCGATCGAACAGAATAACCATTTGAACGAGGACTTCTTATATCAGCCTTCTCGATCGAGTATCAAAACAACTCGATCGAGTGAATCTTCAAAGGATAAAGCATTCGATCAACTAATAATTGGTCGATCGAGCTATATTAGCACGTAGGATTCCTTGACACCTTCCGAGGTCAGCTCACGCGTCTTTTAAGTGATAGATTCCAAGCTCCAATTCCTTATTCTCCACATATGCATGCAAATGAGACAAGTTTAGGCTCGATTTATCTTTTTTCTGGTCCATACCTGCAATTTATACAAGACAAACCAAAGTAGACTATTCGGGGGTATTCATAGCTAGATGCTACATAAATAGTACAGAAATGCGTGTAAAAATGAGGTAAAAACCTTATATAAAATACACGCATCAAATCTCTCCAAACCAAACCTTTGCTTGTCCTCAAGCAAACTATGAATGCAACTAAGAACAGATAGTGGAACAGGACCAACTTATCAACTACAAATCATCCACCAAAACCAGTTTAATGCAACAACTAACAAAGTGGCAAGTGATAAGTGCAAACGAATTAAATCAATGTCTCAAACTTACTGAACCGTTGACCTTGCAAGACTCATAGATATCGGACTCTCACGGGTCGCTCATCACTCGAATTAAGCACATGGCGAGTATATAAGTGAAAGATAGAAAGAAGTAAAGACACTCACCTAACTCGACCTATAAGAGCATGCATGCAGTTTAACATGAATAGAATCTCTATGACCGTACATAAGCATTCCCACCAACTGATGACCAAGACACATGCCGAGGACTTATATTTGGGTAAGTGAGGTAATGGGTAAGAAGGGGCTAAAATGAATTTGGAAATGTGGAGTGAATAGCCAGGCTAGCAACAACGGATCCAAACTTTGAAACTACATCCCAACTTCATACTCAATATATATCAATACAAAATAGTGCAAATTGGATGCACCCAACTCACAATACACCATAAATTTGTCAACTCCCCATAAGATACAAATAAGACATGGGAGTAAAATCACAACGAATTAAACTTCAGCTTATAATTTTTTTTCTTTTTTTTTCTTTTTCAATTCTATTTCTAATTTTTTTCTTTTCCACACAATTTTTCTTTTCGTATTTTCTTCTTTCCATTCCTTTCAACATATCCACCAACTTCTTCAAATTAGATATATAACCAAACAGCAATGAAACATTCCCAATAACTACTGATTACTAGCTCGGCTAGGGTAGGCATAATTATAGATTGTAGTTAAATAGGACAAAGAAGGCAATTTGGCTATGTATGGCTCATAGGTGGAATGAAATAAAGAGAACAGCCTCTCCTAACATGTGTCACCATCCACAGACCGAATGCATACATGTATTAAGAAGACTAGATTCATGCTTATGTAAATTGATGTTACATGCCTTATAGAGAGTACTACTCACATCTTAAATGAAACTGGTCATGAATGATACCAGTTTATAAAGCTCTAACCTCAGAATGTAATGTAGCTTGCCAATACGTGAGTCAAGTCTATTCATTCAGATAAGAGAGAAACAAAAACTCGTAGATTATGCACAATACCATGCCAACAAAATGTCAAGATATGCAAGGCAAGGGTAAAGACTCATTGTAGTGTCAAAGTTCAAACGTTTCGACTCAAAATAAACGTGAATTTTTTTTGAATTTTATGTGATTTGTCGGCTTAAAAACGACGATGCATGCGAAAATGAATAAACGTGCAAACGGAAATGCAGGAAAACATGCAGACATAGATATGGATGCATACCTCCCCAAACCAAACCGTACAATACCCTCATTGTACCAAAAATAGGGGAAAGAAATGCAAACTAAGGAGAAAAGGATAGCAGGAGTCGGAAAACTTACAAGGCGGCGTAAGGAGGGATCTCCCCAAACCGACCATGAACATGGGAGGTCATGGGTAGGCACACCGCAAGTCAAAGGACGAAAAAAAGCAGCTAGACCACGGAAACGCTTGATCAAACAGATCAGAGAAGTTTGGGTGTCAAGAGGGCTCGATCGAGAAGATGGTATACTCGATCGAAAGAAGTGGATTTGCAGCATTTTGATCGAGAGCAGCAGATGCTCGATCGAGTAATATTCCAGCCAAAAAGGTTCGATCGAGTAGAAAAACCACTCGATCGACCTAAACCACCTGCAAACCGTATAAAAGAAGTATAGGAAAGACGAGAGATGCATAGTTCAGCGTTCAAAGTTCCAACACACAATAAAAAGAAAGAAAAAAGTTTAAAATAAAGTACAACAAAAAAGTCCGGGTTTTCTCCCGGAAAGCGCAGGTTTAAGAGGTCTCGCACGACCTTTCTGGCTTCAATTAACTGGCTCCTCAAGCTCGTCGAAGTACAAGACTTCAACACGGTTGTCTACATCATTTGCTTCGTGGTAATGCTTCACATATTGCCCATTCACCTTGAACCTATTTCCCTCGGGACCTTCTAGCTCAACAGACCCAAATTTAGTCACAGCTGTCACTGTATAAGGGCCACTCCACCTGGACTTCAGCTTGCCAAAAAATAATCGCAGTCGGGCATTAAACAGCAACACCTTCTGCCCGACATGAAATTCCCGAGGTAAGATCCTTTTGTCGTGCCATCTCTTCGTCTTCTCCTTGTAGATGCGTGAGCTATCATAGGCGTTGAGCCTAAACTCCTCCAGTTCATCTAGCTGCAATAGATGGTTCTGACCACACAACTTAGGATCAAAGTTAAGTTCACAAATTGCCCACCAAGCCTTACATTCTAATTCGACAAGTAAATGACATGACTTCCCATAAACTAACCGATAAGGTGATGCACCAATCGGCGTCTTAAAGGCAGTCCTATAAGCCCATAACGTCTCTTCCAGTTTAAGACTCCAGTCCTTCCGTGATTTAGAAACTACTTTAGCTAAGATCTCTTTAATCTTGCGATTAGAGACCTCAACTTGCCCACTAGTTTGGGGATGATACCCTAAACCACGCCGGTGTTGAACACCAACCTTAGACAAAATGGAAGTTAGTTTCTTTTCCTTAAAGTGCATTCCGCCATCACTAATGATGACCTTATGGACACCAAATCGGGGAAATATAATCTTTTTAAACATCTTAATCACGGTCTTGGCATCACAATGGGGTGAAGCAATTGCCTCCACCCACTTAGACACATAATCAACAGCTACTAAAATATACCTGTTACCTTTACTAGATGGGTATGGTCCTTGGAAATCGATGCCCCAAACATCGAAAACCTCAACCTCTAAGATACCATTTTGCGGTATCTCATGTCTCTTTGAAATGTTCCCAGAGCACTGGCAGGCATCACAAGCTGAAACAAAAGCTTTAGCATCAGCAAACAAAAGTAGGCCAGTAGAAACCAGACTGAAGTACCTTAGCCACGGTACGCGATGGACCGTGGTGACCACCATAAGATGATGAGTGACAGCCTTCCAAGATCACTTTGGTCTCCCACTGCGGAATACGTCGTCTATAGAAACCGTCTGCACACTCCTTAAACAAATAAGGATCATCCCAGAAGTACTGCTTAGCGTTATACAGAAAACACTTCCTCTGCTGATGAGAAAGGTCAAGCGGCAGCGTGCCACTGACAACGTAATTAGATAAATCTGAATACCAAGGATCTTGGTTAATAATAGAAGACAAAACAGCAAACAAAGAGTTACCAGGAAAAGAATCATCAATAGGTAAAGAATCTTCTCCCTCTTGCTGTGACAGTCTCGACAAATGATCAGCTACAACGTTCTCAGCATCTTTCTTATCCTTTATCTGCAAATCAAACTTCTGAAGAAGGAGTATCCATCTCAATAGCCGTCGTTTAGCTTCCTTCTTAGCAAGAAGGTGTCTCAGCGCTGCATGGTCAGTAAAAACAGTAACTTCTGACCCTATCAGATAAGAACGAAATTTTTCTAAAGCATAAACCACATCTAACAGCTCTTTCTCAGTAGTGGTGTACTTCACTTGAGCCTCATCCAGAGTTCGGCTCGCATAGTAGATTGAATTTAAAGCTTTGTCTTTCGTTTGGCCTAACACTGCTCCTAGTGCATAATCACTAGCATTGCACATAATCTCAAACGGCAAATCCCAGTCGGGAGGCTATATGATCGGCGCAGATACCAAGGCCTGCTTTAACCTGTTGAAAGCGGAAAAACACTCATCAGTAAATACAAAAGGGGCGTCCTTAAGCAGCAGCTGTGTAAGTGGTTTAGCAATTTTTGAAAAATCCTTGATAAACCGGTGATAAAAGCCAGCATGACTAAGGAAGCTCCTCACTTCTTTAACATTAACAGGAGCACGTAATTGCTGAATCACTTCCACTTTTTCTTTGTCAACTTCTATACCCCCGTCAGAAACTAAGTGCCCTAAGACAACTCCCTCGTTGACCATTAAATGGCACTTCTCCCAGTTAAGCATAAGATTAACCTCAATGCAGTGCTGCAACACCTTATCAAGGTTAGACAGACAGTTAGAAAAATCACTTCCATAGACACTGAAGTCGTCCATAAAAACTTCCATAATAGACTCAATGTACTCCAAAAATATCCCCATCATGCACCTTTGAAAGGTGGCAGGGGCATTACACAAACCAAAGGGCATCCTGCGATAAGCGAAAATGCCCTGAGGATAAGTAAAAGTAGTCTTAGCCTGATCATCCAGATGAATAAGGATCTGAAAGAACCCTGAGTATCCGTCCAGATAACAGAAAAACTTATGCGAAGCTAACCTTTCTACCATTTGATCAATGAAAGGAAGGGGAAAGTGATCTTTCTTGGTGGCGGCATTCAGCTGTTTGTAGTCTATACACATCCACCAGCCAGTTACTACTCTAGTAGGTATTAACTCATTTTTGTCATTCATGACCACAATAGTCCCTCCTTTCTTAGGAACTACCTGAACTGGACTCACCCACTTAGAATGACCAACAGAATAGATAATGCCTGCATCAAGCAGCTTCATTACCTCAACCATCACAACATCTTGCATCTTTTGGTGCAGCCGACGCTGACCCTGTTTGCAAGGCTTGTGATCCTCCTCCAGTTCGATCCTGTGCGTATAAATATCGGGACTAATCCCCTTGATATCATCCAAAGAATAACCCATAGCTTTCCTGTTTTTCTTAAGCACAACTAACAAAGCAGTCAACTGATCATCATCAAGTTTAGCACTAACAATGACTGGATATTGCTCTGTATCATCTAATAAAGCATATTTAAGATGAGAAGGGAGAGGCTTACACTCAGGTACCTTTACCTCTATGGCGCAAAGAGTATTGATCATCTGTTCCGCTTTCTCTCCCTCAGCGTCGTTGGGTTCACGCTCATTAAAGCAGCTTCAAGCAAATCCAACACAGCGTCATTGTTATCTGGGTTATCTGCACACTTATCCAAAAGCATTAGGGCTTCTAGTGGGTCCTTTATAAAAGAACCTGACCAAAAGTCATACACAGACTCGTCAACAATATCAACAGAATAACATATATCCTCTATCATCGGCCGAGCCAAAGTACTAGGCAGACTGAAAGTAATCGCGTCGTCCCCTACGGCAAGAGTCAAACGCCCTTGTTTGACGTCAATGATGGCCTCAGCTATACATAAGAATGGTCTTCCTAGTATAATTAGGGTCCGGGTACCCTCAGCTATGTCTAACACGATATAGTCCACTGGTATAAAGAACTTGCCTACTTTCACAGCACGTCCTCTAAGATACTCAAGGGTCATCTTATAGATCTATCAGCCACCTGTAATGTAATATTAGTCATTTTTAGGTGACCCATTTTCAATTTCTTGTAGACAGACAGAGGCATGACACTGGCGCTGGCTCCTAAATCACAAAGAGCCTTATCTATTACTTCATTGCCTATAATACAGGTAATAGAGAAACTACCCGGGTCTTTCATTTTAGGTGGAGCCTTATTTAAAAGTAAATTACTAGACTCTTCCATGAAAGCAACAATCTCAAATTCACTTAGCTCTCTCTTACGCGTCACAATATCTTTCATAAATTTAGCGTAAGTAGGTACCTGGGTAATAGGTTCGGTAAAAGGGACAGTTACCTGGAGGTTCTTGACAACGTCCACAAACTTACCGTACTATCGCTCAACTTTAGCTTCCTTCAGACGTCCTGGATAGGGCACTCTGGTAGCAACGAGTGGACCCACGACTTTCTCTTTACCTTTATCAGCATGTGATGCCTTCACAGCAGGGGAAGATGACATGGTAGTGGAATTAGATATTAAAATTGAAGCTCTGCTGGTTCTGGCACTTGATCGAGTAGTTTCTTCACTCGATCGAGTGGTTTTGTCATGAGAATCACTCGATCGAGGCATTTGAACCTCTCGATCGAGTTCTTAAATTTCAGGTTCTCTCAATCGAGTCCCAGAATCACTCGATCGAGTAACGTTTTCTGCCAATGTGTTCGATCGAGAGGAATAAAATCCTCGATCGAAATCTGTTAATTGGGCACCTCTCGATCGAGTGGGATTTATACTCGATCGAGTAACTGGATGTGCTATTTCACTCGATCGAACATAGATTTCATTCGATCGAGTAGCAGGACAGTATTCGGCAGAGATATCGTCCATCAGTTCTTTTAACTCGTCATCCGGGGTATCATCAGCTGTCACAACCCCATCTTCCGACATTTTTGGCCCATCATAAGCAAGACCACTTCGGAGATTAATGGCATTGATTGGGTCGCACGAGGGGGGATGATTAACTTGGTGTTGCGCGAGTGTTAATTGCCCAACTTGCTCTCTTCGCTCCAAAATAGCGGTATTATCCTTGCTGCATTACTCTCCAAGCTGTTGTGTTAAGTTCAATACCAAGGATTTGAGTTCGGCTAACTCCCCATTTACAGAGGGGGAATCCGGTTGCGGCATTAACGTAGAAGAAATAGAAGCACTCATTGAGGTAAAGTCTTCATATAATTTGGAAAAAAGGAACTCCTTGCTTGAATTTTGGATAAGCAAGGACACGCTCTACATTTGCCATACAAGCAATAAGGTCATGCCCCTCCATACCGCATCTACCACATATTATCTTATGCTCAGTAATAGCACAAACTTGTGCATGTTCACCTGTAGTCTGTATAATCTCCGGACAACCTAGACTTCCGCTAGGGCTTTCCACCTCAGCTACTACCAACTCGTTCACATGTCTACTTCCTCGGGGATTTCCATACTCGGCAGCATGGATGGCCATCTCCTCAATAAGATGCCACCCTTGCTCATCCTCTACGTTCTTCTGAAATCTCCCTTTGGCCGCATTATCAAGAACAACCCTCTGGTCCGGATACAACCCATTTTAGAATTGGGTACATAAGAACCAGCGCTTGAAACCATGATGAGGCACAGAACGGACGAGCTTCTTGAACCTAGTCCAAGCGCCATTCAAGTCTTCAGTAGGTAGTTGCTCAAATGCAGTAATTTGAGCTCTCAACGCATTAGTACGCTGTGGTGGAAAATATCGCCTGTAAAAGGCCAAGGCAAAGGAATTCCAGTCGGTTACACCGGCAGCTTCCCTGTCTAAGTCTCTCAACCATTCCCGGGCATCATCAGTCAAAGAGAAGGGGAAAAGGACTCCCTTCACTCTGTCTTATGTCACCCCAGCAACAAGAGGAATGGTGGAACAGTACTCTGTAAATAATTCTATATGCTTGCACGGATCTTCTCCAGGTACCCCCCTGAAGAGATTTCTCTCGACCAGTTGTATGTAAGTGGGGTGGATTCCAAAGGTCCCCGAATCAGCAGTGGGTAATAGGAAACCTTTTGGAAGGGAATCCACCGTAGGTTCTGAATGACTGGCTATATTCGGCATCCTAACAGATAGAATTTACATTGAAGCAGGTACGATAATGTTCTCTTATAGAACGGATAGCCTGCAAAACTTATCAAGAACTAACAAAAAATATGAGATCAATCTCAAGGAATAAATTTCTTGATATGAGAGACAAACTTAATACAAACAACAAAATTACGCCACCTCCCCGGCAACGGCGCCAAAATTTGATACCGTCGTCAGGTACCAAAAATAAATACCTAGATACAACTAACATAAGTTAGCAGCAAGTAGGGTCGATCACCACAGAGAGATGGGAAAATGTCAACTTAATTAAGTCCGTCTAGGTAACAGTTCTGGGGGTTTCAATTGTTTGTTCTAATCTAAAAGAGATCAAGAAAGAGAGGAAAAACAAAGGAATAAAGGTTAATCAAATAGAGAGAAAACAGCTAAGACAGTCGGTTCACCATGATTCTTCAGTCATGTAATCTAGGTCTCAGGTCAATGCAAGTATGGTCTATGGGGCAGTGAATATCTCCTTCCGGTCTCAATTCGCCCTAAACCACAGATAGCTTAGCTTCCGCCCTCACTACGTGCCCTAATGTTCGCTACAAGTCTCACCCTTTCCAGTCTTCCGATCTAGGTCAAGGTTTACTGCGGTTTAATGACTAATTGCGTCGACTCAATTAGGTAGAAACAAATAAATGTAACGATTAACAACATAAACTACACTAGCATTAAACCTAATAATTCGATTTACAATTCCTTCATAATCATGGCTCCCCTATGTCCTAGCAAGGAAAATTAGCTATGCATAATTATCGGGGTAGTAACAATCATACAATAACAAGAAGAATTAAACATGATAACAAGCAATAGAAGATTAATGATGTCAATTATAAATAAAATGAGAAAGAATTAAAGAGAAGCAAAAGATTAAGATTAAGATAAAAGAAAGAGGTATCGATTACAAGATTCGATCCAAGCAATAATTCAAGAGTAAGAGTATGAGAGAGTAAAGAGGAAGAGAGAGTATCGTAGTCTAAAAGATGATGAAAAAGTAGTAACCACACAGTACTTAACCTAATTTTAAAACTAATTACAAAGCCCAACACGAAATAAGGCAAAAACACACATACAAGGTGAAACCTGTCAATCGAGTGGAATGAAACCACTCGATCGAGATCAAATCCAACAATTCCTCTCGATCGAATAGAATAACCATTTGAACGAGGACTTCTTATATCAGCCTTCTCGATCGAGTATCAAAACAACTCGATCGAGTGAATCTTCAAAGGATAAAGCATTCGATCAACTATTAAGTGGTCGATCGAGCTATATTAGCACGTAGGATTCCTTGACACCTTCAGAGGTCAGCTCACGCGTCTTTTAAGTGATAGATTCCAAGCTCCAATTCCTTATTCTCCACAAATGCATGCAAATGAGACAACTTTAGGCTCGATTTATCTTCTTTCTGGTCCATACCTGCAATTTATACAAGACAAACCAAAGTAGACTATTCGGGGGTATTCGTAGCTAAATGCTACATAAATAGTACAGAAATGCGTGTAAAAATGAGGTAAAAAACTTATATAAAATACACGCATCAAACATACTTAAATAAATGAGTTTAAGTGATTACATAACAGAAATCCCAAAACTGTAAAGTAAAATACATCTGTTCCAAAATGTCAAGCCAACTGAAAAGAAATATAAGTTCAAGACACAGCGAAAGACTCTAATGAAACGTGGTTTTAAAACAAATAACGGGGTTTTTGTACAGTTAGTTTTGGGTCGGTATGAGTTGTGGTTGGGGTTTTGTATTGAGTTATGGTTGCATTGTTGTGTCGTGGTTGAGTTAGTATATTTGTTTTTGAGTATGGGTTTGAACTTCAGGGACGAAGTTCATTTTTAAGGAGGGAAGACTGTAATACTACGGTTTTCTGTACTGTTGGGTACTCTATCGAGTAAGGCTTACTCTATCGAGTAAGTGAGTTTTGGTTTCGAAACAGTATACTGTCTGATGGGTACTCGATCAAGTAGGTGTCACTTGATAGAGTAGGCGTCACTCGATCGAGTAGGGGGCACTCGATCGAGTAATTCAGTTTTACGGGTTATTTCGCCGGGTTTTGATAGCAACGTGAGGAGGTTATATAAAGTTATTTTATCAATTCCTTTTTACTTTTCACTGTTTTCTAAACTATTTACATGAGAGAAAAACTACGTAACTTCCCTTCCTCCCATTGCTATCAAATCCTAAGGGCCAGAATCGTCGAATTGTTGTGGTCTTTACGCCGTTGAGACCGTCGCATCGTGGGTAAGATTCTAGTATGATTTTTATGTCGTTTTATTGTTTTTGGTTGAAACCCTAATTGGGTATTTTGGGGGATTTTGGGATTATTGTGATTGTTAGATAGTAATTATATGATTGTGTGATTATAGGAGGTAGTTTTGTAGAGGAGCAGTTTTGAATAGCTGATTGTGACGATATTGGTGATTTGCCTTTCCAGGTAGGGTTTCCCTACTCGGTTATTGATTACATTGTATTTGATAGTTTATTGGTGATGGTTGTGATGTTGTTGATCTTTATCATATTGGTATTATAATTAGTAATTGTTGTTGTATAGTTGGTTGGATGTGTTTGTCTGTGGTTCGCGAGGCGCGTCCTCGGCTGAGTGGAGTCACTTGCAGCAGTGGCTTCACGCCCTTGATTCGCCCCTTATGGTTCCCGTCAAAAGGGGGATGTGCACATTAAGGAACTTGGGTTTTCGCTCGGAGTCGATGAGCGGGGATTGGGTGGGAATGGCTGCGATCCCCCACTGGCGGTGTGGAATATCTGTTGCGATGGATATTATGGCAGGGCTACACACTTTAGTGTGTAGTCAGGTGTGTGGAGATGTGACGGAGTTGGGTGATCTTATATATTATTGTCTTGCTTATCTTGTATTGTGTAATTAGTAACTGACCCCGTTAATTGTTTTTAAAACTGTGGTGAACCATTCGGGGATGGTGAGCAGTTATTGAGCAGGTATGAGATGGATTGCGCGAGGGATAGCTGGGATGGAGTCATCACGGGTCACTAGAGTCTTTAGCTGTATCGTTGAACTTATATTTCCTTTTAGTTGGTTTTGATAATTTGGAACAGATGTATTTCTTTCAATAGTTTTGGGTTTTTGGTTATGTAATCACTTAAACTCATTTATTTAAGTATGTTCTTTTCTAGTCAATTTGATATACATTGCCTTGGGTAACTGAGATAGTAGAACTTCCATGCATTAGGTGGTCTTGGTAAGGCACCTTGGTGTATGAGGATGTTATATTTCGGATGGCTTCCTTTGGGTGGGAGACTAGCCATTTGTGGAGGCCCTGATGCTGAAGCCTGCACCCCTACCACGGGTCATGGTCCTGCAGTCAGATGTGGCGACTGACTCCCTTCAGATCTCGGTGCTGTGTTCTGCTTGTTTCCTGACATGGGTTCACTGCTGCTTGTAACACGATTAACGATGACGACCACTATGTCCCACGGTGGGCGCCAAACTGTTTTGGTATTTTTTACCGAATTAATTGATTAGGGTTAAAGAGCGGTCTAGTATTGCTAATCGTACGTCATCATCTGATGAATTATGTATGCATTTGTTGTATGAATAGAAAGATACATAAAATAAGAGGTTTGACACGAGAGATTTGGTGACGCGGAAAACCCAATGTGGGAAACGACCGCGGGAAGGGGACGATACCCTTCCAAATATTCCACTAGCAAAATCACAATAATAAGTCTCGAGTACAAGAGGCAAGGCGGCTAGATTTCTAGTGTTATGCTTGAGGCGATGTATGTGTGAATGAATGTAGGGCTTCTCTCTCCCCCGTCTTATATAGGGATAAACCATATTAGGGTTTAGTTAACTTGCCTCCCAAGTCAGCTGAAGTCCACCTGATGGGCCTGCTTTCTGCCACCCTTTGCCGATCATCTGCGACCCACGACTTCCTTCTTTCCTTGTCTAACTGTCAGCCCACTAACTCACCTCACCCCTTAGTCCAATTAATCTTCCTGGCCCAATATGCAGAATTTGGCCCAAACAATACATAAATACTACTAGCAGACATAAATCGTCATCGTTCATCAAAGTATCTCCATCAAAAACATACTCCAGGAAATATTTCTCTATTGAAATTTCCTCTGATTAACTTTCAATTTCTTTTTGGTTAAAACAGTCCGGCTCTTCTAGCGACATCGCATTGAATACTAATGCCGATGCGTCGTACATGTAGCTCTGAGGACTTGTTGGGTGTTTCTACCTCCAAAACTGTCTAGGCTTTGGATATACGTATGCTCAATTATTTCCCTTTCTTAATAGGTTAGTCTTGTGCATGGAGGTTTACACAAAAAAATTACTCCCTCCGTCCCAGTCATTTGTTATCCTTTTCCATTTTGGGGTGTCTTAGTCAACAATTGTTGTCCTTTCTATTTTAGGATTGCATTTGATGGGCAATTTGATCCTTCACACTCAATTTGATCCACATGTCATCTTATAATTAGGCCCCTTCCATTTCCTTGGTCTTTGTGCCAAAACCAAAGGACAACAATTGACCGTGACGGAGGGAGTAATAGTGTAAAACGGTTTCTAATTATTAAAACAACTTGTTAGGGATATGTCGAGATATCGACATAATATAGGATATGTCAAGATATCGACATAATATATACTTAGCGAGCCTGTTAGGGTGTGATGTACATAGCCTTACCTCTGTGTAAACAACACACGAGCCTGTTTTTGGATATCGGATATGACGTTTTTGCTTTATGTACAATTACTATTAGTGAGTCACTTTGCTTTATACTCATAAATTTAGAGCCAACGAATACCACGTCTTTGTTCAACGAATCAATATATATATATATATATATAGCTTTTTTTTGATGTTTTTCTATTAGAATTAGAAAAATATACACTTATTATTAAGATTATTTACATTTTTCCTATTATAATTAGGAAATAACTAAATATTTAAAATTTGTTCTTTTAAAATTAGAAAATTATACACTTATTATTATTATTATTATTATTATTATTATTATTATTGCTATTATTATTATTATTATTATTATTATTATTATTATTATTAAAATAAATTAATTATTTATAATTTTTTCAATTAAAACCCATTTTATATAAAAAAATATTAATTTATGTTAAAAATTAACCACTTTTTATATTGGAAAGTTACAACTTCTAAAGTATTATAAAATTACCTTATTTTAACATATAGCTATCCCTCTTTATCATAAAATGATCACTTTTTTTTTTTTTTTTAATCTTTACACCATACAGTGCACACAATAACTACTATTCTCTCTTGCTTTAGGGCTTTAACTAAATGAGACAGATAGGGAATGACAAAAGAGAGTTTTAATGATTATAATTTCTGAAGTTTAATCTAAGATCTGTAACATTCCAAGAGATTGAGAGGGAAGTTGTCCCACATCTGGAAATTGAGTGACTTATGAGATATTTATAAGGGCTTCCACCCACCACTTAGTAACAAAGTCTTATGCTTTTGGGCTTAAGTGAGGATAAATAGTCGGCCCAAAGGTACACATCCCATCTTATTGGTGTTGTGTTACGACGGTGGCGGGTCGGGTTGTTATAAATGGTATCAGAGCAACCCTACGACCATGTGGTGAGCCTGTGGTCAGGAGTACCCGGGTCACCCACCTAGCGGGGGAGGATTCTGGGCATGGATGCGGTTAGCCTCCAGGCACAATGAGGACGTTGTGTTATTAAAGTGGGGGAGTTTGTAACACCGGGGAAGTGGCAAATAAGCCCCATACGTTTAGTCTTATGTGCAAATTAGCCCCACAACATTCAATACGTGCAAATTAACCCCGTATGTTTAACATTTGGTGCAATTTAACTCTATTTAATTAATTTACCTGATTTTTCCACACTGTTATTTATTTCTCAATTTTCTTTTTGAAAAGATATTTATTTCTCATCTAGTTTTCCTTCATTTTTGTTAGAAATTTAGTTAATTGACCAATCTACCCCTACACACTCCATTTATTCTTCAACCCAAATGCACCTTCTTCCCTGATATGATTCACTGCTTCTCCGTTCAATCTCAAACAACAACAGCAATGCCCATCAACACCATGGCTCGAACTCGACTCACACCTCCGCCCTTAACACCGGCAAAGAATAGCAGCCGCTACGACCAACCCGAAACCCGCTGATCGAATTCATACAACCGCCACCAGAGGGTTTCCGCTGCAACAAAGCCCAAGCAAGCCCAGAAACAGAAACAGGTCACATCACTTACACAACAGCCTTGGCGGGACACCCGAAATGCGAAACCATCATATCCATTGCTGTGATGAACTTATTATCGATGTTCAATTATTGGATTAGAGCCAAAATGGGAAATTGGAACAAGAAAATCATCATCAGTTGTATCATCTTGCAACTTAATAGCTATAGTGATATTGAGTTAAGATGAAGGAGTTGATCAGCAATGGGAGACTTATTCTAACAATGAAGAAGATAAATTAAAGGGAGATGATAAAACTTAGGAGATGTAAGAGGGGGTGGTATGGTACGGTGATAAACGAAGGGTAGATTTGGGTTTTCACAAATTAGTAATATTATATGTGAAAGTTTAATATTAATTAATTATGTTAATTCAATTTTTATGTTTTAAATTACAAAAGTTTAATAATAGAATTGAATTGCACCAAAACATAAAGTTACGGGGTTAATTTGCACGTATTGAAAGTTGTGGGGGTGATTTGCACATAGAACTGAACGTATGGGGCTTATTTGCCACTTCCCCGGTTTGTAACACTCCAAGAGATTGAGAGGGAAGTTGTCCCACATCGGGAAATTGAGTGGTTTATGAGATATTTATAAGGGCTTCTACCCACCAATTATAACAAAGCCTTGTGCTTTTGGGCTTAAGTGAGGACAAATAATGGCTCAAAGGTATAAATCCTATCTTATTGGGGTTGTCTTACGACGTGGCAGGTAAGTTTGTTATGAGATCAATATCAATTAATTAAATATAATAAACCTATTTAAAATTGTCTTATTCATTATGGGTAGGACATGAATCTTATAGGGCGAGAGATGACTTCACTGTGCGTGTTTATTTTTGTGAGAGGTAGGGGTATGGGTATGGCGGGTTTTGGGAGGAGGGGGTGAGTTTCTCGAGGGGTAGGGTCAATGTTGTTAAAATCGCGATCCGATCGTACGATTCTACGATCTAAAAAAAATAAATGATCCAAATCGCTCATAGGATCGTTATGGGGTAGAATCGTAGTAGAATCTGTCAGAATCGGTCAGAATCGTAAAATCGTTGTAGAATCGTATGATTCTATGTTTTGCCTATAAATGCCTTTTCATGTAATGGGCCAATAGGTCACATGTTCTTACAACTTTTTAAGGCCTATTACACTCTTAATTCCCTTTCTTTCATTGACTTATGTGGCCACTTAGTTATGTTAACCCGTTTGACTAATAAAAATAAGAAAAATGAAGTAAAAAATTTGTAAAAATAAGGCCGAACTAAACTGGTAAACCCAACTTCCTAATTCTATTTCTTTTGTCAAATACCCATTAACTCTAACTACCAATTTAATATTCAACAATCTGCTATCATTAATCATTATCTATGAACCCTAAATAAGCTTTGATGATTAGTGTTGAATTAGTATGTTGGCCAAGACTCCAATTGTCCCTGTCACTATTTTTTCAACAATAAGCTTTGATAATTAGTGCTGATATTAGTATGTCGTCCAAGGCTATAATTGTCCCTTTCACTATTTTTTAAACATTTTGATCCTAGATGACGTAAACTAGCAATGGTGACATTAGTGGTTGAATTATCAATCCTTTTGTTCAAAAACACTATAGTGGCTTTTATAATGATATAAATAATATTTCATTTATGTTATTTTATAGTTAATTGTTAGGGCTAAAAATCACTCAAAAGGGAAAGGCCCACTTAATAAATAAATGGATCATATAAAGAGAAGGGGAGCCCATGGTAGGAGTAAGCATGAAGAAGAAGGAATGGGCCGGCATATCCGCAGGAGGAGACCGAAGCCTATTGAAGGAAGCGTCTGGATTTAGGAAAGAGGATTCAAGGAGAAGTTAGGGAGAAGTCAGGGAGATTAGGGAGAATTGAGGGAGAGGGCCAAACATGGAAAGAGATATTATGGAAGTCATATTCACTTTCCATAATCAAGGTAGGATATGTCTAAGGTTCTTACCCTATAAATAGCCAAGGAAGCAATCAAAGAAGGACATACACATACGCACACATACATTCATTCAAGATCTTATCAACACCTCGTGTTAGCAAGATTAGCATTACGATACAGTTGTAATCATCCTCCTATTCAAAGCTAGTGCAATATTTGGCAGGGTACCGTCCCTCCTACTGTTGTTCCCACATTGGGTTTTTCGCGTCACCAAATCTACGTGTTAATTTAGATTTGGTACTTTATTTCCTTATTTAAATACCTTCATACAAACAAACAATCGAATATCCGACGAGTAAGACCGCATTAACCCGAATCAACCAATTCGGTAAAAAATACCTAAACAGTTTGGTGCCCACCGTGGGGCATTGTGGTCGTTAATCGTTGATAATCTAAGTACGTAATGGATAAGCAAGCATCGGAATCCGTGTCAGGGAGCAGACAACCGTCACCACCGCCAACCTCTACTCAAAATCCAGCATCGACAGTGGTAACGCAGGCTCCCGGACGTACCTCAAGAACCACACCAACAGCAAAAACCTCTTTGCCTCCTAAAACTCCTCCTGTCACAACCCAAGCCAGATCGGATAAAGGAGCAGCGAGCTCAGGCCTCACCCCGCCACCCGGACCCACACAAATATTGCTCGCTGGCGTAGAAATCCTACAGAAGGTCATGGAAACATGAGAGAAGACCAGAAGAAAGCTGAAGCTGAAGCAAGGATGAGGGACAGAGAGCTCTGGGCGCAGATAGATATCCTAAAACAGCAGTCTGTCACCCCAGTAAGCAGGGCAGGCTGATCTGACACAGGGGGCATCAGGCGGCAGGAATCCACTTCGGCAGATACCAGCTGAACTAGTAACAAAGTTGGATCTAGCTATAATATCATCAGATGGAAGAATAACTCCACAAGGACTAGGATACTTCACACCGGATAACTGGCCGACAGCCAGCCGTGTGGAAGCATGAACAGGTGGCACCCCTGTCAGCAATTGACCAGACACCTGGAGCAGGATCCGAGTGGAACCAGCAAGTATACTGGCAGCGGGGAACAATCGTTACTTCAATCTCCCTAACTGCTGGGACACTTCAGAACCTTCAAGAGTTTGGCTCAGGAGGCAGCATATTGAATCAGCAAGTAGCTGACAGGCAGACCCCAGATTCAGGTAGCATAGCAAATCAGTAGTACTTAGAGTTAAGAGAGATGCTAAGTAGGGTTCCAGGACTTCCTCCCCCACTTGAGAAAGCAGCACCTGACAGTTATGCCGACTCGCCATTCGTGGACGCCATATCCATCACAGCTATGCCAAAGGGATTCACAAGTCCAAATATGCCTCTCTTTGATGGCACAGCATATCCCTTTGACCATATAAGCCAGTACAAGAAGAAGATGATGACAGTAACAGCCGTAGGGTAGGTAAAAGAGGCCTGCATGTGCAAAGGATTTGGATCCACCTTAACGGGGCCGACACTTCGATGGTTTGTGAGTCTACCCAATAGGTCGATATCCACATTTGCTGAATTGGTGAACGCATTCACCTAGCAGTTTGCAAGCAGCCGGATGCCACAAAAGCATGCAGGGGACCTATACAGAATCGTCCAGGGGGCAGGAGAAACCATCGGAGAATACAACACCAGATTCAACAATGAGAAGGTGGCAGTACGGGAATGTGATGTTTCGATAGCAGTAGAAGCCTTCAGGAGGGGCCTCCACCATGATTCTGACTTGTATAAGCAGCTAACTATGCATCCCTGCCATAACTTCGAAGCAGTGCAAGAGAAGGCAGCTGCCGCAATCAGACTGGAGGAAGACATCCTAGCCAGAGCCAGTCTACCTAATACATCAAGTGTTTCTAGTACCTCAGCCGTGGAAAAATCATGAAGAAAGCAAACCACCAGCAGAAAGGATGAGAGATATAGGCCATATGGAAGGGGATTCAACAGAATTGAAGAAAATCAGCAACTCTCTACTCTGGCAGAATATGGATTCACTACAGGTATCGGAGGAATCCTGAAAGCACTCAGGCAGATGGGAGACAGAGTAAGGTGGCCCAAGCCACCAGTAGAAGAGTAGGCATGACGAAAAGATAAAAAGAAGAAGTGTGAATTCCATCGTGATATTGGGCATAACACTGAAGACTGTTACACACTACGAAGAGAGATCAAACACCTGTACGAACAAGGAGAACTGAGCCACCTATTACCACGTGGGGGCAAGCAGCAGGATAAGGTAGGCTCCGCGAAGCCTGCAAATCCACCCACATGCACCAAGATCATAAACGTGATAACAGGCGGCCCAGATATAAGTGGACTAACATACTCGGCAGCCAAGAGGCATGCCACCGGTACTAAAGGAGACAGACCGGCAAATTCTTGCAGAATTTCTCACAGTGATTTACCAGCCGTCACCTTTGATGAAGGAGACACATATGACGAATGGGAACATCATGATGCACTCATTATCACCCTGTCAATGGCTAACTGCATAGTTAGAAAGGTCTTGGTAGATACAGGCAGCTCGGTCAATCTGATTATGCTAAAAACCATAGAAAATATGGGATTCAACGAGAACGATTTACAGAAGAAGACTATCCCGCTAGTAGGCTTCAGCGGGGAGATAGCCAACTCACTAGGCGAGATAGTCATCCCAACCTACGTGGGAGGAGTCAATAAGCAGATCAGGTACCTGGTCATAGACGGACCCTCTACCTACAATGTCATCTTGGGAAGGCCGTGGCTGTACTAGATGAAGGCAGTCCCTTCAACGTATCACCAATGCATAAAATTCCCCACACCATGGGGAGTAGAGACAATACGAGGAGATCAGAAGGAAGCTAGAGGCTTCTATAAGAAGGCGCTAAAATGCACTGCTAGCCCTCCCGCATAGCAATTACAGAAACAGCCCGTCCAGGATGAATACATCGAGCCCCCAGCAGAAGAACTGGATCAAATTAACCTGGACAAGCTGCACCCAGAAAGAACTGTGCTAATTGGAGCTGGACGCACGGGAAGCTTAAGACAACAATTAATCAAATTTCTGCAAGACAACATGGATTATTTCGCATGTTCACACGACGACATGATAGGGATAGATCCGTCCATCATAACGCATAAGCTCAGTGTGGACCCAAAGTGTAAGCCCGTCCAACAGAGAAGAAGAAAATTTGCAGCAGAAAGAAATAAGGTAATCAAGCAAGAGGTAGATAGCCTCCTGGCAGCAAAGAAAATAAGAGAAGTAAAGTATCCAGAGTGGTTGTCTAACGTAGTAGTGGTGCCTAAGAAGAATGGAAAGTGGAGGGTATGTGTGGACTTCACCGACCTCAACAAAGCATGCCCTAAAGATACCTTCCCCCTGCCTCATATCGATGCAATGGTGGATGCAACACCTGGGCATGAAATGCTGACATTCCTGGACGCATGGAGTGGCTACAATCAGATCAAGATCGATCTTGCAGATCAAGAGAAGACGACATTCATGTCTGAAAGAGGAATATATTGTTACAATGTTATGCCTTTCGGCCTAAAGAATGCAGGCTGCACATACCAGAGGTTGGTCAACCGCATGTTTAAGGAGCAAATAGGAAGAACTATGGAGGTGTATATTGATGACATGGTGGTAAAGTCAGAAAAAACCAATGATCATATTCGACACCTGGCAGAAACATTCAGCACCCTGAGGCAATACAAAATGAAGTTAAATCCATCTAAGTGTACCTTCGGGGTATCCTCTGGCAAATTCTTAAGCTATATTGTAACTCAAAGAGGGATAGAAGCCAGCATCGAACAGATCAAAGCCGTTTTACAATTAGAGTCACCTGAAAAACCTAAAGACGTTCAAAGGCTAGCTGGTAAGGTAGCAGCCCTAAGCAGGTTCATCTCAAGATCAGCCGACAAGTGCAGGCTGTTCTATGATGTATTAAGAAAGAGTCAGAAGTTTGAGTGGACTGCAGACCACGAGCAAGCATTCAGAGAGCTGGAACACTACCTCAGCAGCCCACCATTGCTGTCAAAACCGGAACCAGGAGAACCATTGTTCCTCTACCTAGCCGTCACAGAGGTGGTTGTAAGTGCCGTTCTAGTCAGAGAGCAGGAAAAGGAACAGAAGCCGGCATATTACAAGTTGCGCCCTTACTTTGAATCCCACACCATACATGTTGTGACCAACTACCCGTTGTAATATATCATGAGGAAGCCTGACCTGTCAGGAAGAATGTCGAAGTGGTCTGTACACCTTAGTGGGTATGATATCCAGTATGAACCTAGAACAGCAATCAAATCGCAAGCACTAGCAGACTTTGTGTCAGACTTCAGCCCAACCATCCAAAATCTGGCAGATGAGGAAATCCTTACCCTAGAAGGGAGCGGGGAGGTAGAGGTCTGGCAGATGCATATTGACGGAGCCTCCAACCAAAGGGGGGCAGGTGTAGGGTTGATCCTGCGGTCACCACAAAGAGATCTGATAGTGCAAGCAGTAAGATGCGAATTCAAGGCAACCAATAATGAAACAGAATACGAGGCCTTGATATTAGGAATGCAGCTAGCCCTGGAATTAGGGGCCAGGCACCTGCACATATCCAGTGACTCTCTACTAATAGTTAACCACGTGAATGATGAGTTTATAGCCAGAGATTCAAAGATGATTGCATACTTAAAAATAGCAAAAGAGCTAAAACAGAAATTCAAAACTTGCAAGCTCAAGCAGATTACATGGGATCAGAATGTGGAAGCAGACGCCTTAGCAACTCTGGGGGCAACGTTCAAGCAATCATAACTATCCATTATTCCTATCGCACATATGCTAGAACCTTCTATCATGAAGGCAGATGAAATAGACAAAAGAGAACTGGAGGATCATCGGGATGAAGTGGGAGTTCAGACAGCTACGAAAACCGGGGAAGGCTCTCAGCCAGCCGACCAGCCGTCTAATCAACCATCTACACAGGCAGACGACTGGGATTGGCGCACACCCTACCTAGACTGACTGCGTCATAATAAACTACCAGATGACAAGAAGGAAGCGAGGGCTTTCAGAATAAAAGCCTCCAGGTTTATACTTATTGACGATATACTAATTAGGAAGTCACTGGTAAATCCCTACTTACGGTGTCTGGATAAGGAGGAGGCGCAGATTGTGTTACATTCTCTCCACAGTGGCGAATGTGGAAACCATGCAGGGGGCAGGAGTCTGGCAAATAAAGCTCTCAGACAAGGATACTTCTGGCCCACAATAAAGGCAGATGCAGCAGAATGCGCACATAAGTGTGACGCCTGTCAACGCTCATCACCAATGATCCACCAGCCAGCAGAGCCCTTGCATCCTATCATTTCCCCATGGCTATTCATGACGTAGGGCATGGACATAGTAGGTCCCATACCAAGAGCTACAAGAAACAGAATATGGATGGTGGCAATGACAAATTACTTCTCCAAGTGGATAGAGGCAGAAGCATTCATAGAAGTAAAGGACAAACAAGCCATCTCTTTCATAAAACGTAATATCATCTGCAGGTTTGGTATCCCATCAGAAATCATATGTGACAACGGCTCACAGTTCATCTCCAACGATACTGAAGGATAATGTGCCGGATGGAACATCACCTTGAAAAAATTAGCACCCAGGACTCCAAAATCTAACGGGCAAGCTGAGTCCAACAATAAAATCATCATGGACAATCTGAGAAGGAGGTTACATGAGTTAGGAGGAAAGTGGGCAGATGAGTTGCCACTGGTGTTGTGGTCAGATAGAACAACGCCAAAGATAACAACAGGCCATAAACCCTTCAGCCTGGTGTTTGGCGCGGAGGCAGTCATTCCATCAGAAGTTCTAGTTCCTACTCATAGGTATGGATGTATGACAGGGGAACTGAACAGTGCAGAGATGGTCAGGAGCCTGGACACAATAGATGAGCTGCGAGCAAGTGCAAAAATACGCGTAGCTGCCTACAAGCAGTCAGTGGCCAGGAGTTACAACAAGAATGTGAAAGTCAGGCTCCTGGAGGTAGGAGACCTGGTTCTCCGAGAAGTGTTCCAAAATACTAAAAATTGAAAGGCAGGCAAATTCGCTTAAAAATGGGAAGGACCATACCAGGTAGAAGGAGTTGTTGGCCATGGCGCATACAGACTGATAACTATGGACGGTCAAATCATACAACGCCCATGGAAGATACTTCACCTGAAGAGATATTACTTTTAATAATAAGTAGATTTTAGCTTGCAGGGTAATGTACTATGTAGAATCAAATTATTTTAAAATAAAAGAAAGTTCGGTAGTAGGCATACTACCAATTTCATTCTCATTCTTGGCTTTTTTAACTTTTTCAAATTTTAAAACTACTCTTAGATGGTGTGGACTGTCAGCGTCCTGGGACCACAATTGCTCTGGCACCCCATGAGATAGCGTCAGGTACCTCACACTGTTCTAATAGGATTTTCTGTTTTCAGGCTTCTCTAAGTACATCACCCTGAATCCTAATGTTTATGGTACGTTAAAAGAGTATCTAGCAGGACTGTCAACTGCCAATGCGGGGTGACAAGGCACATGGCACTCCAACATGCCTAACCTACTTTCTCCATAAGGAGCACCCTCACCAGGCGGACTGTGGAACATACGAAAGGGAACCTGGTTGACAGCTAAACACGCTTACCCAGCTACCCCTGATACCACCCCCTGGACGTAGCTCGTACTAATCGCAATTAATCAGGGCCCCAGCATGCATGCACACATATATGGAACGTAGGGATCTCTGCGCTACCAGAATCCTGCAGCATCCCATTGGTCCTAGAACGACGATAAACTTGCCTAAACTACGCCCCTGTTGGCTTTAAACGTGATGAACACACCTTGCGCCATGAAGAAGGTTAAGTAGTCCAAAAAACTACGGCATACGCCTAAATCGGTCATCAAGACTGACACAACAGCTAGCTGAGTCTAGTTCAGCCTCTTCCGGTTGACTCGACTAGTCTAAATCAGCCTCTAAGGTTGACACGGCCACCTCTCCTTACAATGCGCCACATGCCTAAATCAGCCAACAGACTGACACAGCAGCTAGCCGAGTCTGAGTCAGCCTCCTCAGGATGACACGACTCGCCTAAATCAGCCAACAGGCTGACACGACAACCTCCTAAAATAAGGAAACCTGAGAAACAAGCACACATGATATAAGCTAAAACTTGCCTAACTACGACAAGAAGCATTCCAAAACATGGCCAAAATACGGCCCCAGAGTTTAATAGCCACCTTGGCGACACTACCAGAAAGAGTTTAAAAAACTTACAAGTCTGCCACCACTAGGCCAGACTGCCAAAAAGTTCATTGATAAAAAAAAACTTAATTATCGGTCACATTAATGACCTCCACTTCTGCCATCTCCTCTGCCTGCTGACCTTCAGTTTTAGGTACCAGATCAGCTTGCGCACTCTCAGCTGCCATAGCCTCCTGAGCTCCGTCGAAAGCATCCGGGGCAATCCAAAGATCTCCAAAGCAGCGGCTGCTCGCCACCATCGTAGGAGAACTCACCTCCCTAACTTCAGGCATCAGTGTACTCAGATCAGGTGGGATGGGGTAGAGCATCTCCAGCCGCCTCTCCTCCTCTTCTATAGCTTGCTGGGTTGGAGCCTCAAGAGCAGCACGCATCCCGCTGATTTTTCCCCGCCAAGTAGCATAGGCAACGATATTGGTGGCCAGGGAGATCAGCTCGCTGATCTTCTCATCAGAACGCTTGAGGGAACCAGAGAAGGTGCTGCACACCTCTTGAGTGCGTGCCAGCTGATTAGCCCCTTCCTTCAACTTCTTCTTGGCACCAGTAAGCTCAGCCTTCAGCTCCACTACGCGTTCCTTCAGATCAGATCGTTGCTGCGCCAAGTCGGTAACTGTCCTCTTTAGCTCTTGGTTTTTGGCGCTGGTGGCACGGTTGGTGGTTTGCACTATGTTGATCATCTTCCTGTTGTAAAGAGCAAACTGGAGGGTTTGGGGCAGGAAAAATTAGAAGTCAGCAAGGAGAATTCAAAGGAAAATATAGAGTACAGGTAGAAGACGAAGATCACTTACCATAAAGGCGTTGTGCACATCATTCTCAGCCATCCCCTCTGGAGAAAATTCTGAGAAAGCCTCTTTTAGAGTAGGAAAGAGCAGCTGGTCGATCTCTGACCAGTAGGGCACCTTATCAACATTCCCAAAACCCTCTGGGAAGTGAGCAATGGTGCCTCCGCTAGCTGAGGCACGAGGACTGGTAGGAGGAGTAGGGGGATGGCGAGACAATGGATCAACCTCCAAGGGTTCAGGCATAGCAGGACTGGAATGAATATGAGGAGTCTGGAAGGAGGTAGCAGGAGCACTCCTCTTGGAGGTAGATGCCACGTCAGGACTAGCAATGGATCTCTTTCTTTTTGCGCTCTGAAAGATAGCTTCCAGAGGATCACTTTTGAACCTACAAGCAGACATCATCTCAGGCGTCAGGAAAATTAAAGCTATCAGTGAAGTCACATGCAAACTGAAACAACTGTAAGAGGCTTACCAGAAGACATGCTGTGAGCTGATTGAAGGGGGTTGGAGGAGGAAGCAGGTGAGAAACCAGGAAGAAGGTCAGGAAACTTTCTCTCGGATTCAGGGATACAGAACAACTTTCTGCAGGCAGGGATTTGGGCACCAATACGAGTCAGGTAGCAGGGACCTACACGAGGGCGATGAAGTAAGCTATTAAGCAGCAAGATAAAATGAATCAGGTGACAGGGAGGCTACTTACTCGAAGTTATGACCCATTTCTCGAAGATGTAGTCAGCAGGAGGCTCGATAGAGTCCTTCCTCACGAAGAAGAAGTCCTCAAACCATTTCTCATGTCGGGATTTGGACACATGCCTGAAGGGAGCCTCTCTAGATCCCCGGAGTGAGAATTGGCCCCTACCCAGGGACCTGCTATTGTACATGATACCGTCGTTTAGTACCAAAATTAAATTTATAATTCCAAACTAAAACTATAGCTAGTGATAGTAAGGGTCGAACCACAGAGAGACAAGGTTGATTTTGTTTGCTAATTATCAGTCTATAAAACTAACGATTAATTGGGGGTTTTGAAATTGGTTGGCTAAAAGGCTAATTGTAAAAATGAATATTCTTAACAAAATAAAGAGAGGATCGGGAATTTCGGTTCACCATGGCAAGTAACAGGTCAGTCAAGCAGCAGAGATCTCACAACACGGTCTCAGGGAAAATAAGCTAATCTTGCGATCAAAGCTCAAATAACCTCACGGTCTATAAATTCCCTAGAATTCATCAAAGTTTTCACTCAAGAGAAATTCTAAATCTAGCGATAAATAAATTTACCAATCTTTCGACCTAGCAAAGAAGTCCATCAAAAGATACAAGACCAATACGGAAGAACTCATGCTACACAACTATCCTAATTTAATACGATGGTTCACCTCATTCCCAATCAAAGGATTACCTACTCATAATCATGACTACACTAATTGCGAAATTAATAAATAAGGACAAATTCAACATGATGAAATCTAACTAGGACAAAGGAGAGAAATTCAATTACTGAAATTAATTGATGAAACAAGAATTAAATTAACAAGCAAAAATAAGAAAAAGAAGAATTGCATAAAAGGCTTACTAATTGAATATCAAGAACAAAGTATTCGAATCAAAGGTTTCCGTCTCGAGCTAGATCTGAAAAACTCGGTTTTTCGGAATGAATAACATAACCTAAAAGTTGCTGCGTTCAATCGATAAAAGATACCGAAAGTTAATTACAAGTTGGGCTTTTAAAAGTCTAACACGGAAAATTAAACATCAGCTCGAAATCGGTCGATCGACCGTCCGCACATTTCTGGTCGATCGATCGAACATGCGAATAAAGAGCTTCGTCTAAGCTCCAGTGGTCGATCGACTGGAAGTCTTAGTCGATCGACTGAAAGTGCTGTGCAGTGGCTCCTTGATGCTTCCGAACAACTCTTCACTCCTTGCACGCATCCCAAGGTGAGTGAATGAACTCTCCTTCCTCTTGGCTTCCCTGAACTCGCTTCCGGAGGACGAACTTGGCTTGATTTAGCCTACTTCCACGCATTCCTACAATAAATCATAGAAAATGCAAAGTAAACCGTTTCGGGAGAAATAGTAGCTTTAAGCTACTAATTATGCATGGAAATACGTGCAAAAACCACAGATAAAGTGTATAGAATATGCACGTATCAAATCTCCCCAAACCAAACCTTGCTTGTCCCCAAGCAAGCACTATGACCCGTATAAAAACTAAATGGAAAGGAGAACATTTCAGAGCTAACTACAAGTCAATGCCAAACCATTTAATGCCCCAAGTCAACTATCGCAAAGCTTAAATCAAGCGAACAAATTTATGCATATCATAGAATTAGATCGGGCGTTCGACCTTGCAAGACTCACACAATCGGACTCTCCCGGATCACTCTTCTCTCAGCAAAGCAAATGGTAAGAAAATATGTAAAAGAGAGGGAAGATAAGTATAGTCTCTCACCTAGACTGCGACCGACAAAACATGTATGCTTGACTAGCATGAATAATGATTCCATTTACCGTACATACGCATAACCACCGTCAAGGACTATCACATGCCGAACTATTGCAAAATTTGGAAATGTGAGGCTAAGTGGGAAAGAAGAGGCAAAACAATTATGGGAAAGTGAAGGTAAGAGCCAAGCTAGTACCTAACGAACCATCAGAAACCGAATCCCGTTCTTCCAACTCAACAAAAAGAACATGCATTTATTTACTAGGCAACACACAAATCCAAACGGACGCCTCCAAATCAAGAGGTAAACACATGAGGCGTGTTTTATTTCAGCCAAGACTTATTAATTTCAAGACTCTCTCTTTTTTTTTTCATTTTTTCTATTCCTGTTTCTTTCCTTTTTTTTGTTTCTTTTTTTTTTTCAAAATCTGAACTGGTGGTCGATCGACCAATGAGAGCTGTCGATCGACCACCCTGCATAGTTCAGAACATTCTGCCAGGTAAACAACTTCTCTTTTTTTTTCAATTTTTTTTTTGTTTGAATCTTTTTCTTTCTTCCTGTTTTCAGGCTGAAGTAAATCCTTCACTTCTCAAAAATACCCGCTCCAACATTACAAGAGTGAACCAAAACAATTTTAAATCAACAAATTCCTCTACTACTTCCTAGCTTGGCACAATGGTAGGCTAATTATGGGATGTAGTTGAGGGCAATCGGCAATTTTGGCTTATAGTGGAGTTAGTGGGGTAAAATGAGAAAGGGAAGGATGCAAAAGTTCTCTAAACATGCAATACCGACCACAAACCAATGCGTATAGGCAATAAGAAATCAAAACTCATACACGTGCAAAACATGAAATGAAGGGAGTAACTACTCTCAAACCTAAATTAACCGGTCATAAATGTCACGATTCATGTGCTCTATATCTCGAAAGTATAAGTAGCTTGCCAAAAGTAATGAGTCAAGTCTAATTGCCCGAAATGGATTCCATAACGAAATTTGAGAGATCACTTTTAATTCTCGCTAAGCAGCTATGAAAAGGCAAGAAACGGCATATTTGACAAGTAGAGCAAAATCATCATTAAAAACTCCAATCCGACTCAACTACATGCAAAAGTAAACGTGATATTTTTGGTTTTTTTATGCATTTTTTCAATTTTTTTTTTTTTTTTTTTTTTTTTTTTTTTTTTTGACAAATGCAAGCAGAAATTAAACATGTGACTGAAATGCAATAGAAAACGAATGCAGATGCAAGACAAAAGGCATATGCAAATACCCTCCCCAAACCAAAACGCACAATGTCCCCATTGCGCTCAACAGCAAATCACCAGCAGAAGAATGGGAGAATAAAAGCATAAAAGGTAAAAGGAAGCGAAAAGAGAAAGGAAAATAACTCACAAAATACGACCTCCCCAAACCAGCCAAAAACGGGAGGTCACCAAAGATCTAATCTCCACCCTCGTAGGAGGGGTCATCGTCCCCGTCGGACCCGACTCACTCTCCTCCTCCTCGGCGGCAGTGTAGCTCTCCTAGAATCGGAGGGAGTGGCTCTCCGGGAAGTGGAGGGACCAAGAGTGGTGGTGGTAGGAGGGGGTCTCCTAGCGACCGAGGGTAGCCACCCTCGGGGGAACAAAGTAAGAAGGGTGAGCCCCGGTCACCCTTAGGAAGCATCCCCCTAGCTAGCTCGTCGAGACCGGGAACAGGCGATGGCCGTGTCCAATCTGTGCTCGTTGAAGCTCCTGCACAAATCACCCAAGACACGTGACATTGCCCTCTGGTCCATGACCGGAGGGACAACTAAAGGAGTCGGTGGTCGAAAAATAGCCGCACCAGCAGTAGGGGTGGTAGTGGAGGTAGGGGTGCTCGTGAAGAGGAGGCACGAGCCCTCCTCGAAGTGCCAGCGAAGGCGTGGCCGCCACCAAAGGAAGCCTCGTAACTAGGCAAAGGCGGCCTAGCAGTCCCCTCAACAACAGTGGTGAGGGGCGGGACAGAGGGTAACCGGTGACGGGGATGCGGTCACGAGATGAAAGAATCAATCTTCCACCGCATCCGTCTATCGACCCAATAGACACCCCGCGCGTAACGGAGGTCCATGAAGCGCAGGTCAGGGTCAATGGGGTCCTCCTGTCGAGGGAAAAGTAAAACAAGGTGGTTGGCGATGCGTGTCACCAAACCGCCACAGGCAATGGTGGTCAAGTTGCCCTCACTTACAGTCTGAAAGTGAGCGGCGGTCAAGTAGGCAATGTTATAGATGCGGGCTCTCCGACGCTCAACGTTCAGATAACCCGCCAAAATTGAAAGCTCAATATTATTCACATTATTAGACTATTTACGGCCAAAAATGGTATTACCCATTAGCCGTAGAAAATAACGAAGAGGGGGAAAGTGGACGGAAGTGCCCGTCCTCCTCGACCCGTAAGTGTCACCAATACAAGACCACATGGCCCGGTGAGTGTCAGAGGGGTCCGAGGTTCTACCCTCGGAGTGAAGACCCAGAAAACCCGCAAAATCGCAAGTGTCGAGAGAATAATTAACATTAAAAAGTCGAAAGGAAATGCAGGGTTTGGTCTCATCATCCTCAAAGGCTTCGGAATCAAAAGCATAAGAGGAAAAGAATTCAAGGGTCATAACATAATATGTGAACTCGGACATGTCCACCGGACCTATCATACCCGTCCCATTTAGCGGGGACACGACCGACTCATAAATGACCTAGTTTCTCCAAAGTTTCTTTATGGAGAAACCGGGTAATCGTGACCTTTTGCTGACGAAACAAAGAAAGAGAATTTAGCGCTGAATAGGGTTTTCAAAGATAACTGCGGATAGTCGTAGACTATCCGTAGTAGATTCTATCATCGAGGCGGTCCGCGTGGCCGCTTAGCGTGTCGTTGGCTCGATCGCCCTTCCCGCATTGGCTCCTTCCCTTTATCATTCTTTTTCGCAAAAGGATCAAATTAGCACAATCAACCAACTTAAATTCCAATTTCTAGAGACCCGAATCAAAATCAGATGATCCGCGCAAATTAGGGTTTCGAAATTTTTGGGGAAAACAGAAATAACCATCTTCTAATTTCTAATTAGAGTCGAAAATCAAAGGGGAAAGCCTAGAATAAGCAATTAAAGTACATAAAAGACCAAGAATCACACCCTAAAATCGTTTTCCCCAAATCGATTTTTGTCATCTCAAGGGCACATTACTCAAAAATTTCACATGGAACTTCAAAAAACTCGAATAAATAGCATAAAGATAGGATTAGACACATACCTTGATGATTTCTTTGAAGATTAAAACGAGAAAGGCAGAGAACGAGATGGATTTGCAGTTGAAAACGCGAAGAAGGGAGTGGAAATAGGGTTTGGTCTTTTTGTGATTTTGGGAAAATGAAAGAATAAGAGAATAAGGATGAAAACTTCCCTTATTAGCTGCCTCTGAACCCGCGGACTGGTCGATCGACTATGTGACCCAGTCGATCGACCATTTCCCTATACACAGTGGCCTCTGTTCTCCTCGCTTCAGTCGATCGACTGAACATCCTAGTCGATCGACTGTTTGAGCTGGCAATTGGAATTAAATTCGTCAAAATTCATTTTGCCATCAAAACTTCCTGTCTTTCTCTCGCAAAAATCCAGTAAACCACTTACGCACTTTGCATAAAATAAATTCCTGCAGAAATTATCAAAGGCGTACAATTTTCCCAAACCAAGAAATTGTAAATGCATGAAAATAAAGGAAACAAAACAAGAAAAAAATAAAAAGCAAATTGAAAGAAAGAACAAAACGGAAATCCTAAATTACAAAATAACTACAACCTGGGTTGCCTCCCAGTTAGCGCTGGTTTAAGAGGTCCCGCACGACTTTGTTACCTCACTTCTCATCATCTGACAGCGGATCGAAGTACAAAACCTCGACCTTCCCAACATATGCATCTGATCCATGGTAGTGCTTCACATATTGGTCATTTACCTTGAACCTTTCTCCAGCGGAGGTCTCCAATTCAACAGATCCGAACTTTGTGATTTGTGACCGTATAGGGACCGGTCCACTGGATTTTAGCTTACCAGGAAACAAACGGATACGAGCGTTAAAAAGAAGTACCTTATCGCCAATATGGAACTCGCGCTTTATGATTCTCTTGTCGTGCAGCCGCTTTGATTTCTCCTTGTAGATCCTTGCATTGTCATAGGCCCGTGACCTAAATTCCTCTAACTCATTCAATTTGTGTCATGCGTTTCTCACGAGAGAGGTTAGGATCCAAATTCAAATCACAAATAGCCCACCAAGACTTACGCTCTAACTCAACAGGTAAATGACATGTCTTACCATAAATCAATCGGTACGGTGACATCCTGATTGGCGTTTTGAACGCAGTTCTATAAGCCCATAAGACATCAGCTAACTTTAGACTCCAGTCTTTCCGTGATTTAGAAACAACTTTAGCTAAGACTTCTTTCAATTCTCTGTTAGAAACCTCAACCTGACCACTAGTTTGGGGATGATACCCCAAACCTCTACGATGTTGGACACCGAATTTAGTCAATAAAGCACTAAGTTATTTCTCTTTAAAATGCATTCCCCCATCGCTAATGACAATCCGAGGGACACCAAAACGGGGGAGAATAATCGTTTTAAACAATTTAATCACGGCTTTTGCATCGCAATGGGGAGTAGCAATAGCTTCCACCCACTTGGATACATAATCTACAGCTACGAGGATATATTTATTACCTTGACTGCTCGGAAAAGGTCCTTGATAATCAATGCCCCAGACATCGAAAATCTCGACCTCAAGAATGCCTACCTGTGGCATCTCATGTCTCTTGGAAATATTCCCCGATCTTTGACAAGCATCGCATTCAGCAACAAAACTGCGACAATCTGCATGCAAAGTTGGCCAATAGAAACCAGATTGGAGTATTTAGCTACGGTCTGGACGGACCGTGGTGACCACCATAAGCGGAAGAGTGGCAAGCCTCTAGGATATCCTTCACCTCCCACTGAGGTACGCATCTCCGGATGAGACCGTCTGCGCATTCCTTGAAAACATAAGGATCATCCCAAAAGTATTGTCTAGCATCATAGGCAAACCGCTTCTTTTCACGCCATGAAAGCTCGGGTGGTATCTTACTGTCACAAACAAAGTTAGCAAAATCAAGCAAACCACGGAGGTGGATAAGAACCTGAAGTAGTAATAGCTAACAAACTCTCATCAGGAAAAGAATCATTAATAGGCAAAGAATCCTCCTTTCTGTCGGTGCAGACGAGATAAGTGGTCACCACTACACACATTCTCTCGCTCCTTTCTTATCTCGATCTCCAAATCAAACTCCCGCAAAAGGAGTATCCACCTCAAAAGCCTTGGCTTTGCATCTTTCTTAATAAAGAGAGTCTTCAACGCCTGCATGGTCGGTGTAAACAATAACCTTAGAACCTAATAAATAAGACCGAAATTTTTCTAAGGCAAAAACAACAGCTAGAAACTCTTTCTCAGTGGTAAAATAGTTGACTTGAGTCTCATCCGGAGTTCGGCTCGCATAGTATATGGCATTCAAAGCTTTATTCTTTCATTTGTCCCAGAATCGCACCGATAGCATAATCGCCGGCATCACACATGATCTCAAATGGGAGGTCCCAATCAAATTTGAATGATTGGCGCAGAAATTAGGGCCTCCTTTAACTTTGTTAAAAGCGACATGGCACTCATCAAGTAAATTCAAAGACAAAGCATCCTTAAGAAGCAATTGTGTAAGTGGTTTAGCAATTTTGGAAAAATCCTTAATGAAACGCCGGTAGAAACCAGCGTGACCTAGGAAACTCCTCACTCCTTTAACATTCACGGGAGGAGGTAATTGCTCAATCACCTGCACCTTTGCCTTGTCAACATGTATACCTTTATCGAAATCGATGCCCTAACACAACTCCCTCATTGACCATAAATGACACTTTTCCCAGTTTAAAACAAGATTAACATCTATACAACGCTGCATGACTTTATCAAGGTTAGCTAAACAACGATCAAAGTCTTTTGCCATAAAGCGAGAAATCATCCATGAATACTTCCATAATATTCTCTATATAATCGGAAAAAATCCCCATCATGCACCTCACGAAAGGTAGCAGGGGCATTACACAATCCGAAAGGCATTCTACGATAAGCAAAAACACCTGTGGGACAGGTAAAAGTAGTCTTACTCGATCGTCCGGATGAATAGGGATCTGAAAGAACCCTGAATATCCGTCTAGAAAACAGAAAAATTTGTTAGAAGCAAGTCTTTCAGTCATTTGGTCAACAAAAGGGAGGGGGAAATGGTCTTTCTTAGTGGCGGCATTTAACTGTCTATAATCAATGCACATCCGCCACCCTGTCACTACTTGAGTTGGTATTAATTCATTTTTATCATTTTTAACCACGGTAGTCCCTCCTTTCTTCGGGACCACCTGAACTGGGCTAACCCACTTGGAGTTGCCAACTGTATAAATAATACCTGCATCAAGTAGTTTCATCACCTCGGCCATGACAACTTCCTGCATCTTCGGGTTCAACTTGCGTTGACCCTGTCTGTAAGGCTTGTGACCCTCTTCCAGCTCTATCCTATGCATACAAACATCGGGGCTGATGCCCTTAATGTCATCCAAAGAGTAACCCAAAGCCTTCCTATTTTTCTTAAGTACACACATCAAAGCAGACAGCTGGTCATCGTTAAGCTTAGAGCTAACAATAGCTGGGTACTGCTCCGTATCATCTAGAAAAACATACTTAAGATTAGGGGAAGTGGCTTACGCTCTGGCACCTTTACCTCTACAAAGATAGACAGAATCGGCTTCAATGGTGTAGCAAGTGTTCACCAAGTTATCGTTGGCCAGGCTCAAAAGCATCTCATCTTCTTCTTCATTGAGCTCGTAGCTCTCCATTGAGGCAACCAAAGCATCCGGCTCCTCAAAGCATTCTCCATCAGATATTACCCGCACACTCATCCGAATGAGTTAGATCGGCTAAGGGATCCTTGGCTAAGGATTCCCTCCAATTGCAAGTAACAATCCTGTCAACAACATCAATAGAATAACACGTATCCTCATCAAGAAGTTCGGTTGCCTTGTGAGCAAGATCGAACTCAATGGTGTCATCCCCTACCTCTAAGGTGATGGTTCCGCGTTTGATCTATCTATCACGGCCCATTTGTATGTAAGAACGGTCCGCCTAAAATAATAGGTATCGACTATCCTCTGCAATGTCCAAAACAACGAAATCTACGGGAATAAAAAACTTACCCACTCGAACGGGTACATCCTCTAGAACACCTATAGGTCTCTGAGTCGATCTATTTGCCATTTGAACGGTAAAATCGGTCACCTTAAGTCTACCAATGTTTAACCTTTCGCAAACAGAATACGGCATGACACTAACGCTGGCCGCTAAGTCACAAAGGGCCTTTCCAATTACGTGGTTACCTATAGTGCAAGGAATTGAAAAACTACCCGGGTCCTTTAATTTAGGTGGCACATTAACTTGTGAAAGAACATTACATTCCTCCACAAACGCAACATTACCATCATCACGAAAATTTCTCTTACGATTCAAAATATCTTTCATAAATTTAGCGTAAGAGGGTACCTGGGTAATTAAATCAGTGAAAGGAATCGTTACCTCGAGATTCTCGGACCATCTCCGAAACTTACCAAACTTACGCTCCAGCTTGGTAGCCTTCAAACGCTCCGGATACGGGACTGCAACACTGGCCGTAGGATCAGTAACCTTCGGCTTTCGTAGGTTTAAAACCCCCGTCAAATCATCAATAAGTGATTAATCTTGCAAACTAGTTGACGGATTTGCATCCTGCTCTGGAGATCCAGTCGATCGACGGTATGGGTAGTCGATCGACCAAGTAAAGCCGGGCGTGAACAGTTCTGTCCCGTAATTATCGTCATCGGGTATCTCGGTCGATCTCGAGGGTGTTGGTCGATCGTTTGGATGTGCTAGGTATGAATAGTTTCGACCAGAAACTATTTTGTCTCGACAATTCGATCGATCGATCGGGAATGTCGGTCGATCGACCGGAATCATCGGCATTGACTCGTTTTTGCATCGAATTCAAACGAGCTTCTTCATCATTTCCCGAGTCTTCCTTTTGCTCGTCGGGGCTTTCATAAGAAAGGCCACTTCTGAGATTTATGGCATTGATCGTCTCAACCGGCCCTTCACATTTAATTGAAGAATTAGCGGCTTGCTTAGCCTCCATATTCTCCAATTGTTTCACAAAATTCTGTGAGGACTCAATCCCATTTGCTTCCATATTCGCCACTTGAACCAAAAGGAGTTGGACCATCTCTCTTAACTTCTCGATCTCATCCGAGTTTTGAATAGGAACTTTGACTTTTCCTTTGGAAGCTTTAAGTCTCGAGTTTCTCGAGACGGGTAGAAATGGAAGTTATAAGTGACACAACAGCAGTCATGTCTTCACTTTGCTTTCGTGACTTACCACGTGAACTTCCAAACTCAGCTTTATGGACTGCCATCTCCTCAATGGTGTTCCAACCTTTACTTTGACCGGTATTATTTTGGAACCTACCATTAGCAAAATGCATCCAAAATGACTTTGTAATCATCATATAGAGCATTGTAAAATAGATTGCAAAGATACATTCATTTGGAAGCCATGATGAGGGACAGCTCGGACCAAACTTTTGAAACGTCCCCATGCTTCACAAAAATCTTCGTCGGCTCCTTGCTGAAAACTCGTGATTTTACTCTTCAAGGCATCAGTCTTCGAAGGCGGGAAGTACTTCTTGTAGAAGGCTAGTGCTAAAGATGTCCAATCAGTGACTCCAGCTGCTACTCTATCGAGGTAGTGATACCAATCTCGCGCCGAATCCTTCAAGGAGTATAAGAACATGAACCCCTTTACTTCATCTTGAGTTACCCCCTCCGGTATAGGTATTGAACAGCAATAGTCCGTGAAAATTTCCATATGTTTCAAGGGGTCTTCATCTGGTAGACCATGAATCGATTCCGTTCCACTAAATCAATATAAGAGGAACGAAACTCGAATTTACCGGTAGAAGGGGTAGGTAACTGTTGCCCCTTTGGAAGGTGGTGCTCCTTTGGCTGAAAATTATCATATATCATAGCCATAATTTCCACAGTGAGAGTACTAAAGTCTTCCTCTCAAAACCTGTCTTCTAACTGTGCAAAAGCAAAACTAGAAGCAAAGGTAAGCAACGGCCTCAAGGAACAAAAGTTCCTTGAGACAAGGAAAATAAACTAAAATAAAGCAAACAGAATTACACCGTCTCCCCGGCAACGGCGCCAAAATTTGATACCGTCGTTTAGTACCAAAATTAAATTTATAATTCCAAACTAAAACTATAGCTAGTGATAGTAAGGGTCGAACCACAGAGAGACAAGGTTGATTTTGTTTGCTAATTATCAGTCTATAAAAGTAACAATTAATTGGGGGTTTTGAAATTGGTTGGCTAAAAGGCTAATTGCAAAAATGAATATTCTTAACAAGATAAAGAGAGGATCGGGAATTTCGGTTCACCATGGCAAGTAACAGGTCAGTCAAGCAGCAGAGATCTCACAACATGGTCTCAGGGAAAATAAGCTAATCTTGCGATCAAAGCTCAAATAACCTCACGGTCTATAAATTCCCTAGAATTCATCAAAGTTTTCACTCAAGAGAAATTCTAAATCTAGCGATAAATCAATTTACCAATCTTTCGACCTAGCAAAGAAGTCCATCAAAAGATACAAGACCAATACGGAAGAACTCATGCTACACAACTATCCTAATTTAATACGATGGTTCACCTCATTCCCAATCAAAGGATTACCTACTCATAATCATGACTACACTAATTGCGAAATTAATAAATAAGGACAAATTCAACATGATGAAATCTAACTAGGACAAAGGAGAGAAATTCAATTAATGAAATTAATTGATGAAACAAGAATTAAATTAACAAGCAAAAATAAGAAAAAGAAGAATTGCATAAAAGGCTTACTAATTGAATATCAAGAACAAAGTATTCGAATCAAAGGTTTCCGTCTCGAGCTAGATCTGAAAAACTCAGGTTTTTCCAGAATGAATAACATAACCTAAAAGTTCTTTGCGTTCAACTCGATAAAAGATACCGAAAGTTAATTACAAGTTGGGCTTTTAAAAGTCTAACACGGAAAATTAAACATCACTGAAATCGGTCGATCGATCGGGTCCGCACGGTCGATCGATCAACATGCGAATAAAGAGCTTCGTCTAAGCTCCAGTGGTCGATCGACTGGAAGTCTTAGTCGATCGACTGAAAGTGCTGTGCAGTGGCTCCTTGATGCTTCCGAACAACTCTTCACTCCTTGCACGCATCCCAAGGTGAGTGAATGAACTCTCCTTCCTCTTGGCTTCCCTGAACTCGCTTCCGGAGGACGAACTTGGCTTGATTTAGCCTACTTCCACGCATTCCTACAATAAATCACAGAAAATGCAAAGTAAACCGTTTCGGGAGAAATAGTAGCTTTAAGCTACTAATTATGCATGGAAATACGTGCCAAAACCACAGATAAAGTGTATAGAATATGCACGTATCAGTACATATGGGCCAGATCGCCCAGGGAGATAGAGTTGCCAGTATTTTGACAAGCGGCTAAGGAGTAAAGAAGAACCCTCCAGACAGAGGCTAAAATTTGTGCCATGGCAAAGTTGTTTGTAAAAATGAAGTCTTGGACGAGTTTAGAAAAAGGGAAGTGAAGACCATATTTAAATGGGTATAAATAAAAGCAAACCCATCATGGACGAAGGGCATCAGCTTTTTGACCCGGTTCAGGGATGGCGATATCCACCCCGTCACCAAGACCAAGCAATCCCTTGATCATAGGGATGTCAGCATGGGTTAAGGCAGAATCACAGTCATGGGGGTGAGTGAAGAGTCCCCGGGAAGGAAATACCGGGTCAGGATTGCGGTCAGTGGGAGTGGAAGTCGATGATGAGTGTCGGGTTTTGCCCATGGTGAAGAAAGAGAAAATGGGAATTAAAGAAGAAAAAGAGGAAGAAATACTTGGTGGGAAGAACGACAGAGAGTGGAGTAGTGGAGCCGGCAAGGAAAGGAGAGAAGAGGGTTAAGGGTGAGGGAGAGTTTTTATGGGAAGTGATTTGGTAATTAATGAAGTGAAGAAAGGAGGTTGGGGTTATAAAGGGAGATAGAGAGAGTAGGGTGCGAGAAAAGAGGAGGTGGGCGGCTGAAATGATGAATTTGCATGAAAAGGGGTGCAAATGACGGCTTAGGGTTTTGGCAGACGACTACGTAAATTCCTTGCTCGACACCGCAAAGCGTACTTCACAAGAAATTTGGGGCAAACTGTTTGAGCTAAAAAATCACTCAAAAGGGAAAGGCCCACTTAATAAATAAATGGATCATATAAAGAGAAGGGGAGCCCACGGTAGGAGTAAGCATGGAGAAGAAGGAATGGGCCGGCATATGCGCAGGAGGAGACCGAAGCCCATTGAAGGAAGCGTCTGGATTTAGGAAAGAGGATTCAGGGACAAGTTAGGGAGATCAGGGAGAATTGAGGGAGACGGCCAAACATGGAAAGAGTTATTATGGAAGTCATATTCCCTTTCTATAATCAAGGTAGGATATGTCTAAGGTTCTTACCCTATAAATAGCCAAGGAAGCAATCAAAGAAGGACATACACATACGCACACATACATTCATTCATTCAAGATTTTATCAACACCTCGTGTTAGCAAGATTAGCATTACGATACAGTTGTAATCATTCTCCTATTCAAAGCTAGTGCAATATTTGGCAGGGTACCGTCCCTCCCGCGGTTGTTCCCACATTGGGTTTTCCGCGTCACCAAATCTACGTGTTAATTTATATTTTGTACTTTATTTCCTTATTTAAATACCGTCATACAAACAAACAATCGAATATCCGACGAGTAAGACCGTATTAACCCGAATCAATCAATTCGGTGAAAAATACCTAAACATTAATTTACATATTTGTGAGATCTGTTCCATCAATCATGCCTAAACTAGCGAGAATCGTAGAATCGTACGATCCTAAGATCCGATCCCACTATCTAATCTCACGAAATCCGAACGATTTAAAGTAGAATCCCGATCCTGACAACATTGGGTAGGGTTAATATCTAATGTTTAAGAGTGTAATTTAGGGAATATAAGCAGATATCGATAGGGGGAATTGTTCGTGGATAAAGATGGGGTTGGGTAAGAAGGGTTAGGTTGGTTAGTTTGGTAGGAAGGGTGAATGCACGTGAAAAATTGATACGATGAGGTAATATTAGAACTGGTAAATAGGTATATTTTATTTGAAGGTCGTACTATTTGAAAAGGAGAAAAAAACACATATTATATTATTTGAAGGGGTAAGTTTCTTTGAAGTATCAGGTATATAAATGAAACCATATATAAGTATATAATATGTATGTTTTATATAACAGAAAAAAATACATATTGGAGAGGGAAAAGAGAGTAAGAAAACAAAAAGACAAATAAGGAATGACAAAAGAGAATTTTGATGATTATAATTTCAGAACTTTAAGTTAAGATCAATAAAATTTCAATATAAACTACTAAATATTGTCTTATTCATTATGGGCAGGATATGAATCTGGTAGGATAATTGGTATGTGTTTTTCTGAGGGGTAGGAGTAGGGCTATGTTGGGCTTTTGGGGAGGGGGTAAGTTTCTCGAGGGGTGGGTTAATCTCTTACGCTTTAGAGTGAAATATAGAGACTATAAGCAGATATCGATAGGGAAAATTTTTCACGGATAGGGATGAGGTTTGTTACAACAGGTTAGATTGTTTAGTTTGGTGGGAACTGGGAAGGGTGAACGCGCATGGAAAAATAGTTGATATGGTGAGAAATATTTGAAAAGGTAAATAGATAAATTGTCTTTGAAGGAAGTAATATGAGGAAATGAAAAACTTAAACATACTTTAAATATAGGCTAAATGCCTCTGAAGTATCGTGTATATAAACTCATACCTTTTGTACGTTTTATATAACAGGAGAAAAAACAATATTGGAGAACGAAATGGGAGTAAGGAAGAAAATGAGATAAATGGGGAATGACAAAAGAGGGTTTTGAGGACTATAAGTAGTTTATATTGAATTGATTGATCAAGTTATGTAACTTACTTACACTTTGTTTGCAAAAATAAAAATATGAAGGAAAAGAGAAGGAATAAGATGGAGGGAGAAGAAAGGACGATGGAAATATGAAAAATGGAATATGATAAGTTTGTTTCAAATTTATCATATGTTTGTGGGATTTTGGTTTGTATTTGAGATGAAAATAGATCTCACTATTTATATCTTCATTATCTCTCCATTTTACCTCATCTGTTAATAAAACTCGAAATAAGTAATACATGACACAGTAGTTGCAACTTATCTTACGGGTATGAAAACTAGTTCTAATTATTAAAATGCAGTTTTTTTGATTTTATGTTTTGTTGGCAGCTAAAAGTTTTCGAACTTGCGGCATATGGAGGGATCGTGCATTTTTGGATGAAACCGCTTTTAAAGAGCAGCCACCCCCGCTGTATGAAAATGGTGGTGAAATTGATGAGTGATGAGGTGATAATCATTTGTCCATTGCCTTTGGTTTAAACTACGGAGCCTTGATATTATGATTGACTCTCGTAATTTTATATAAGTCATTCTCACAATTTTGTACTCGTAAAAGTTAAAGTTATAGTCAAGGACTTAACTCAAAGAAAAAAGGAAAAAAATGAAAAACGTTGTAAACTAAGAAACATGGATTATGTTTTGGGTTATTTCATGGGAATAATCTAACCTATGCCTCACCTTCTCATATTAATCCATACTACCGATTAACTGAGAATAATCCGACTTATAACCTCATTTATCTCTCACTGAACTTTGCCTATTTTTGACCTATTACTACAGGTTAACAATCATGTCACCTCCTTATTTTTGTTTTCTCCCCCCTTTATACAATTTCCCCATTTCTTCATCAACACCATCATTAGACAATATTTCCTCCTGTACATAACTTTTCTCCATTTTTTCTTCATCTCACAATCTTCATCAACATCATCATCAGCACTCTCTTCATCATTGGATAACCTTCATCATTTAGCACGGCATTTCAAACTTATACTCAGTGGCATAGGAAATACTCTTTATTCATTCCATTTTTATCTCTCTGATACCTACTCCATCATCCATACCTGACATTAACACACAACACTTTAGTCAACAATAATTTCTTTGTTAATTAATTGATCAATTGGGTATTGATTAATTAAAGAATGGGGGAAAATTCTTCATATTTTGAGTTTGTGTGTTACCCAGATCTGTTAAATGATTGAATTGGGCAGTGATTAGATTTTCATTTTATTCAAGTAGAAAACCCCTATTTCATTCATTTCTTTTGCGTCAGACTTATCTAAAGTATAAAGAGCTAAAGTCTCTCCTCTTCCCTTGCTTTAAGATTCAACTAAGAACAAACTAAGGGTTGAAAGTTAGTTTGGATTTAAGTTTAACTAAACCCAAATGAATGAGTTGGGGGAATTCCTTCTTTCTTAATTAGTCTTTAACCTGTCTAATTCCAGTTCAAGCATTTCTCTTTATAACACGCATAAAGTGCCGCATTGAGGATTATGCCATGAAAAGTAGGTTATTGTTACGATTGGTATGATTAATTAAAAGATTAAGGTTGTATACTTAAGAGGGCCCGCGTTTCTCCACAATCATCTGGATCAGCTTCTTTTAGATCAGCATCCGCTTCATCGTCATCAATTTCTTCATCTTCTGCTGGAACTTCGTCCCTTGTATCTGCTGCTTCCTCCGTCGCATCTTAGATGTCTCTTTCCACGCGTGCTCCTTCTAGTGAGGTTAAATGGGTAAATTGGGGAAAATATGGAAAAAGATAAGGAATTCAATTCGATTGATTTGGATTATTTCACTGAAAATCGTAATTGGGTATGACAGTGAAGAAGAAGAAGAGAACGAGGCATTACGGATTAATTGTCTTAATTGCTAGGTAGTTGGGTATGATTTGGTTATTGCTAGGTTAATTGTGTAGATTAATTCAGAGAGAAGTCAATTTTAGGGTTTTTACTCATTTTAATTAGATTAAAGTGAGTGGTGAGAGATAAATATTTTTTTATTAAAGAGAGGAGAGAGAGATTGTTGTTAGAGAAATAAGTCAAGGTAACCGGCTCATCAGGTATCTCCTCCATAAGTTTAGTGAAAGATAAATGAGGTCATAAGTTGGATTATTCTGAGTTAATTGTTAATATGGATTAATATGAGAAGATGAGGCATAGGTTAGATTATTATCATGAAATAACCCTTATGTTTTTAAGTATTTCTAACTTGGTTTTCTTCTCAGTTCATCCTAGATTATGCCTTGCATCATCATCTTCCATTGAAAAACCCTATGGAGTGAGTATTCCTGTTTTTTGGTTATTTGATTTAGTATTCACTACTTTGCTTATCATGTACATTGTAACAACAGCTTTAGAAAAAGATTTTAGGTAGCGAGTTTTCCTCATTTTGTCTTATACTTAAGTCATGTCAACGTTAGCTCTTATATTTTAGAATTTTTAGGTAGTAAAAATCGATAATCTTAACCATTTTTTAATTGGGATGTTTGGGGTAGTGAATGCTACCTCTTGCTACTAGCTAGGTTCTCCGGATTATAAATGTACTACTCGTAATAATTATACCATGTTGTTGTTATCTTCATAATAAATCCTCTTGAGGTTATTACTTTATCAGAGTACTAGTTTTAAACTCGTGCAAATTGCACGGGTTGCTGTTTCAGATTTTGTTATCATCAAATAATGTAGAAACTAATGAGTTTTGAAAAAATCCGTAACACCCCCATACTCCAAGTGCCTTACCAGGACCACTTAAGGCATGGAAGTGCTACCATCTTGGTTACCTGAGGCAATGTATATCAAATAGACAATATAGAAACGTACTTTAATAAAATAGTTTAAGTGAATACATCAAAACCCAAAAACTGTAAAGTATGATACAACCGTTCCAAAACCAAAACTAACTAATGTAAATACAATGTTCGACATAACAACGGAAGACTTCTAATAGACTCGTGGTAACACATGCCCAGCTATCCCTTGCGCGTCCAAATCATACCTACTCAATAACTGCTCACCACCCCCGAATAGATCCCCACAGTTTTTAAAACATTTAAACGGGGTCAGTACTGATTACACAAACACACAGCTGCAATAAAACAACAATACAAGCCAATCCAATCCACCAACTCCGTCACATCACCACACACCTGACTACACACTAAAGTGTGTAGTCCTGCCAAAATACTCATCGCAACAAGTATTCCACACCGCCAGTGGGGGACCGCAGCTGTTCCCACCTAAGCCCCGCTCATCTTATCCAAGCGATAAACCAATGTTCTCTAATGTGCACATCCCCTCTATGGCGGGTTCCACAGAGGGCAAATCAAGGGCGTGAAGCCACTCCCGCAAGTGACTCAACTCAGCCAGGGACGCACCCCGAGAACCACATACTGTTACACAACAATCACCTTATACAATCACAATCACCGAATGCCAATTCCCTTATGATAATCAATCAACAACAATCAAACAATCACCAACAATCAACAATGCCATGTAAAAATACTGAGTAGGGAAACCCTACCTGGAATAGCAATCACACGAGACCGTCACAAGAGCTAATCATAACTTTTCCTCTACGAATCCTCCTCCTATAGCACATAATCACATAATTACCATCTACTAATCATAATACACCCAAATCCCCCAATTCTACCCAATTAGGGTTTAAACAAACTTATCAAAACATTATAAAAATTATATAAGAAGCTTACCCTCGACACAACGATCACAACGGCGTAAAGAACAAGCCAATCCGATAAACCAAGCCTTGGGATTTGTTAACAATGTGATGGATGCGATGTACGTAACTGTTATTCTTCTCTTTGAAAGGTTTTAGAATGTTAAAGGTGATTAAGCAAAGTGACGGTATCCTTTTTATATTACTCTCGCATTATTAACAAAACCCGGCTAAACAATCCCTTTGAAAGGTTTTAGAATGTTAAAGGTGATTAAGCAAAGTCACTTACTCGATCGAGTGCCCCTTACTCGATCGAGTGTCACATTTACTCGATCGAGTACCCATCAGTTCAGCTACTGTTTTGCGTAAAAAGATATTTACTCGATAGAGTAAGCCCCACTCGATAGAGTACCCATAGACATAGAAAACCGTAGCATTACAGTCTTCCCTCTTTAAAAAGAACTTTGTCCCCGAAGTTCAACTCATACTCAAAACAAACATACTAACTCGACCAAAACACAACAACGCAACTAACAACTCAAAACGAAACCCAACCTAACTCCATACATTTCCAAATACCATCCACCAACGTCGCTAGCTTCGTCTCACTACATATTATCCACTAGAATCTCCAATATCAAGACACTCATACACATCGAACGGAGTGTTACATTCTACCACCCTTAAAAGGAACTTCGTCCTCGAAGTTTACTCACACTCATAAACATCATCATCCAACTATCAACACTATCGGACTCATAAACATCATCATCCAACTGTCAACAGTATTGAAGTATTCCTAAACATCGAACTACTACAAGCATGGCCATGACATTTTTAACAATATCCACCACAATATAAATCCATTCTTTATTCTCCATCAAAACTCAAACTTCCAAATCTACTACAACATGTACAATCATTAAACTCTCTTTTTCGCATCCTACTCCTCTTACGATAAATGTTACGTCCTCGTAACTCACTAATACTAAATCCTTTGCTATACTTCCCAAAATCCTCATCACCACCGCATGTCAACGATAACCGACTATAACCTCAACACCTACAACCATTCCCATATCCAGGTCTTTCCTCCTCTAATAGTTCCCATACCTCAATTCATTCGGCACACCACTTAGCCCATACCACAAAATCCTTAGCATAACCAATACTCCAACTCTTCCACATCACCGCAAAACGACATACCTCTCTATAGAAAGCACCTATCACCAAAAGCATACTTGCGGTCCACACTTGGTACACCCACTCACACTAGATCCTCAAGTTATTTTCTTTTATTATCGCAAAACTCATCCATAACTTAACATGATACTAATTCCCAACACTCTATACTCACTGTCTCAATAAAAGATTATGAATCACCTGCAGCTTCCAGGTCAGTACAACACATGTTCTACAAATCACTTACCATGACTATGTTAACCAATGCCTCCTCTAAAAGAAGATTACAAGTACTCTAACACCCTCTTACAATTATGCCACATTAACAGAATATCACAATACCATGACAACCACGAAACATACCCAACTCTCTTCCATATCATACTCCAGGCTCATTCCCAAGCTAAAACGAGCAAGAAACATCAATAAACAAAACAACAGTCTATACGTCCAAAAGAAACTCACAAGAAACAGCTGTAAACAAAACAACGATCTATATGACTGGTATACTCATTTGAAAATGTAGCCATCCCACCTACTCTACCACAACCGATGACGGCATCGCAACACCGCCACCAACAGCCGCACCGCAGCGTGAAAATACCCGCATCATAACACGAAAAATCGTGCCCGGATCACCACCCGAGGCACAACAGCTACATCGATAGTCATCGCAACTTATACAATCCCATAAACACTGACTCAGTATAACTTCCATGACAAGAAAACTTCATTAAAACCGCTTTACTAGAACACAATGGAACAAATCATACGGAATAAACAGATAAGAACCTCATGAATATCCATCCATACCTTTTCACGGAATAAACATATATCATGAATACACATACAAGTATAACTAGCCATGCCAGATTACTCCAATTATTACTTTTTGAATATCATCCCATTAGGTTACCGTACCCAACATATATTACAGAACATTCAGATAACAACTTTATAACTACCACACTATACCACTTCTCGTGAGGTCAGAACCTCACACAAACATTTATATACATCATAGACCCGTAATCACATCCAACTCGTCAATCCTAATCACGTAAGTTACCACTTGATAAAGGTTATCTCTCGCCCGAGCTTAACTTGCATGCCATTCGTAACACATTCTGCCATTCGCATATCTATCACCTCCTGCCAAATGTAACCATACCATTAGTACCCAAGTACCAGCAACCGCCTCCTATAATCACATCGTATACCCCCTCACAACCATACATACCAATCCGGCCTCTACAAAATCAACCTCTTTAAAATGGCTACCTTTCCTATTAATCACCACCCTTAACCACTAGTGACAATACCACAACACCATCACTGCTCGTATAACAAATCTCTTACACTCACCTATAAATATCACGGTTCTTTCCCAACTCGGTTAACAACCCAAATGACGAACATCAAACCCATCCACAAAATTTACTTGAACATTCATCCCAATTTTGCCTTTAATTATATCGCCACCTAACTCACCTCCAAAATCTCATATCTTGCAAATACTCTTCCAACTTTTACTCCCCTTAAGTCCTCGAAACTCATGGCAAACATGTTGTCCTGAAACTCCTATATAACCACTAACTCACGCCTTCTCATGATGCTATCACATATTTCCGTGTTTCCTTACCTTCATGTGTCTTAACTCTGGTTGACGGTCTCTCAGCTTACTTCCATCCTTCTTTCCGCTTTTCACTCAATAATACCAATTAATAATTCAACTCCTTATTCCTTCTACCCTACTCTTTAGTGGTCCGGTTACCGTCTCATTGCTCCAAAACTCAAATCCCATTATTTCATATCAGTACCATCTCACTCTTTATTACCATGGATCTTCTCTTATCATGCTATCGCTCACACTTATCACCAATCAATCCACACTGTCAGTCCACAACATCTCAATTTTTTTTTTTTTTCAAAACTCATTTCATACCGTTAATTGCCCAAGGAAATCACACATTTTTTTTTTGCTAAAAGGTAAGCTTTTCCATTAATAAGCGCAAATTACATCACATCTTTTGAATACAAAAGTCACAAATTTGAGTGCAAGTATTAAACTAAGTGCACCTTAGACAACCAGTGCACATCTTTTTGAGAGATGCATACAGGTTTACAACATTGAAAACGACTTCTAATAACTTCCTGAACTTGACCTGCAATAATACTAGGTCTTGTGAGGCAATGATTAATCCTAGCTTCATTACGCTGCAACCAGATAAAATACAAGCAAGCAATAAGGGCTGCAGTAGTAATTTTCTTCCTGGTGTTGCTCCATCTTCTGCGAGCAATAGTGAGTAAAAATCCATTAGCACTAATATCAGTACCCAACCAGTTTCCAACAAGCTGTAGAAGATCCTGACTGAACTGGCAGTGAGTAAACAGATGATGATGCGTTTCAGGAAACAACTGACAGATACAGCAAAGATCATCAGCACAAACACCAAACAGAACCAGTTTATCTTTCAATTTCAGAGCTTGGTGAGCCACAAGCCATGCTATAAAATTATGTTTTGGAGCAGCAACAGGGCACCATACAGCCTTGTGCCAGTCCACCAATTCCTTCTTCTCCCTAAGCCATTGATAACAGCACTTCACAGTGTACAAACCAGAGTTGAGACTCCACTGACCCTCAACAAATCCACCATTGATAGTATCCTTAACACTACAGATCTTCCTCCAATACCAGCAACAATCTGTAGGGGGATTATACTGAAGCCAAGTAGAGCCCTTTAAGTACACATGATGCACCCACTGAACCCACAGCCTATCAGGTTGCACAACAATCCACCAAACTAATTTGCCAACCAAAGCAATATTCCAAGCTTGAGATTGTTTAAGACCAAGACCCCTCCTCCTGTTTTGGCACACACACCTTATGCCAAGCAACAGAAGGCACTTTACCATATTCAGAACTGCCTTCCAATAGAAAATTTCTACAAATCTCATCAACCCTCTTAAGGACACTCTTTGGGAGAACAAACATAGAAGCCCAATAACTATGCATAGTAGATAACACAGAAGACACTAAGACTAGTCAGCCAGCATAAGAGAGGTGTTTAGCTCCTAAGCATCTGATCCTGGCCACTATCTTATCAATCAACAATACACAGTCTTTCTTCAGAAGCCTGCCAGCTGTAATAGGCACCCCAAGGTATTTAAAAGGCAGGGAACCTTCAGTAAACCCAGAGATGGACAGAATATCACTCTTAAGCTGAGTATTGACTCCATTAAAATACACACTAGACTTCTGAGCATTCATCTTAAGTCCAGATGCATCAGAAAAAGCAGAATAGGCCCTTAGCAAGAGCATTATAGAGTGTGCATTCCCTTTACAAAACATTAATAGGTCGTCAGCAAACATTAAGTGTGTCAGCTTAAGTGATTTGCAAAGGGGGTGATACTGAAAAGGCATTTTCTCTGTAGCACACTTCAAAATTCTACTCAGATACTCCATACTTAAAATAAATAGAAGAGGTGACATGGGATCTCCCTGTCTAAGGCCTCTCTTACCAGGAAAGAATCCAAAAGTTTCCCCATTAAGGGAGATAGAAAAGCTTGCACTAGTCACACATTCCATTATTAACTCTCTGAACTGTTTTGGGAAGTGAAAGGGAATAATCAAATCACTCAAAAACTCCCAACTGACTGAGTCATAAGCCTTCATCAAATCCATCTTAAACATACAGCGTGGAGAACAAACTTGTCTATTATAAAGCCTAACAAGGTCTTGACACACTAAAATGTTTTCCAAAATACTTCTACCTTTGATGAAGCCCCCTTGATTTAAACTAATCAGCTCAGGTAGCACCTCAGTCAGCCTATTATATAAGAGTTTAGATACACACTTGTAGAGGACATTGCAACATGCAATAGGCCTGAACTGAGTGACAATAGTAGGCATCTTACACTTTGGGATAAGTGTAAGAATAGTGGAATTCAGTTGTCTAAGGAGTTTACCTGATTTAAAAACATCTTTAACAGCTTGACAAACCTCATCACCAATAATACTCCAAGAATCCTTATAGAATGCACTGGAATAACCATCTGGTCCAGGAGATTTATGATCAGGAATGGAAAAAATAGCTGCCTTGACTTCATCATCAGTGATGGGTTTGAGCAGAATAGCACTGTGAGCAGCACTGCAAGTAGTACCCTTCCTGATAATTTTAGCATTAACTTTAGTAGTAGGCACAGATTCCCCCAATAAGCTTTTATAGTACTACAAAAATGCCTCCTGAATATGCTGGGGATCATCATGCTCCACACCATTCACATCTTTAATAGCCAGAACTTGATTCCTCAGAAAATGGCTCTTAATAACACCATGAAAATACTTAGAATTGCTATCACCATCTTTAATCCAACTGGCTTTAGCTTTTTTACTGAGAAACTGGGCACAAGCCTCCTTCAATTCCTTATACTCCTTAATAGCAACAGTTTCCTTTTCAATCTAATCCTTGTCACGTGGAAATTGAACAATTTGACTTTGAATATACTCCAGATTTTTCAAAGCCATCAAGGAGCTATTTTCAATATCACAGAAATGCTCCTTATTATAATTTCTGAATTTTGCCTTGAGAAACTTGAGCTTGGAAACTAAGCAGAACATTTTAGTGCCTTGACAAGAAATATTCCACCAACCACTAAGGGTATTCAGATAAAAAGAAGCCTTCCCCCACATGTTGTAGTATTTAAAAGGCTTCTTATGCTGAGCAGGCTGATTTTTACTCTTGATAATACAAGGAGTATGGTCAAAATCACCCTCAAGCAAAAAATGAGCATACATCTCTTCCATATCCATACCTCACTCTCTATTGATGAGAGCTCTGTCTAGCCTACTGTACACCTTGTAGCAGCATCTTGCTTGTTGTTCCAAGTGAACAAAGACCCCATTGCAGGGCTATCAAATAACTCACACTTGTCCACACAGGCTAAGAAATCTTCAATTTCAGCATCTGTACTACTACCTCCCAACCTTTCAGAATGAGCCAAGACTGTGTTAAAATCCCCACACACCAACCAAGGGCCTTGAACAGTAGCTGCAAACCTGATTAATTGATCCCATAACTCATGCCTGCCATGTAAATCATTAAAACCATACACCATAGACAGACTAAATTTCTTGTTAGTAGCTATTTCCAGTACCCTCATGTTAATACATTGAGCAGAATAATCCAGGAAATCAACCTGATAGATAGAAGGATTCCACAACACCCAAATCCTCCCTCCTTTATGCCATCCATTATTTGTTGACACACTCTATTCAGACACTTTAGAGACAAGGTTTTAACCTTTGTCTCCAGGAGACCAAATAAGCCTACTTTGTTCATATACATAAACCATTTCACGTGCCTTTGTTTAGTAGGATTATTTAGTCCCGTCACATTCCAAAACCCAAGATTATACATCTCCCACAAGGGAGGGAATTTCACTACCACTTGTCCCAACTCCTACCTTGGGTGCTTTGGATTTGTTTAGAGCTTCTAGGAATGTTTGCTGGCCAAAAGTGTGAACACTACAAGCACCTTCAGTCACCTCCTGCCTACTCATCCTAACAATAGGCCTGATAGGGGTAGGTCCAGAAGTATATTGTCCATTCCTTTGCCAAACAACTGGAGTTTTTAATTGGATTTCCACCTGATGCCCAGAATGAGTCACAACTACAACAGTAGAAGGAGTGGTTCCTTTCCCTTTACTCTTACTAGCTGGAACTGGCACTGCTTTTGGTCTCCAAACTTGATTCACAGGCTTAGTGACAGGTTGAGAGGCTGGCACTTTTTTGTCATTCTTCTTCTTTCTACAGTCAGCACGACTATGCCCAACTCCTTTACAGACACTACAAACCACAGGTTTCCACTTATATTCAACCTCAATCTCAACCACCTCACCATGCTCATCTAAAAATTTGACTTTATCAGGCAAGGGTTTCCCAAATAATAGTTCTATCATCACACGAGCATACCCTATCCTAGTCTTTTCTTCAGTAGCTTGGTCACACTTGATAAACTTACCAAGGAGTCCAGAGATACGAGGAATCCCCTTTCCCCAAAATTTCAGTGGAAGTTTATGAAATTTGACCCAAACAGTAACAAATGTAACTTCATGTTTAACTAAATCAACCTCAGGTGACCATGGCTTAACAATTAAGGGCTTATTATCAAATAAAAAGTGTCCTTGTTTCAAAACAGCATCCATAGCAACCTTAGGCTTAAAACGCACGATAAAAACACCATTAGGAAGGAAAGACAGTTTGTCTACCTGATGATTAACCCAAAGGCGGCGTATGAATCCTTCCATTATCTCCCACGGAGGGTTTGCACCCAGAATGAAACAGTACACTGAGTTACGCCAATAATTCAATTCTGCTTGTACTTCCGCTTCAGTGAATTGCAATAACTCAGGACCCTCCTCTATTACTTCCAGAACAGCAGGAGTAAGAACAGACTCATCAGAATTCTCCAACTCCTCCTCAGAGACATCCTCAACAAGTGGTTCTAATTGTAAGGGAGGAATTCCAACAATCGATCCCATCGATTTCTCCTTACGAACATCCGCACTAGACGGTCCTTCATTACGCGATAAAGCTGGAAATTCCTCTTGTGATGTAGTAGACAGAAGATCGAACTTATTACTATTAGATTTTTGATTTTGTTTTGAAGAATTAGAACGATTAATTGAATTGGGTGCAGTTACCATGATTTCTGCAGATGAACCCTAATAAACCTCGATTTTTTTGATTTTTTCTTTTTCTCTTTCTATCTCTACATTCTTCTTGTTATTGTTATTAGGAAATCACACATTGGTTTCACCTCTTGGTAATACAAATTCCCAAACTCGGCCACTACCTTCACATCGCGGCATAACTCCATCTCACTATACACCATTTGTTTTCATACCTCTATAACGACCTTCCATCAATCATAACCGTAACTAACACAATCCTAACCATCCCCCCTCCATAAATCCTCACACATCCCAATTTACCACTATTTGCATCCCTCATTTCAATCTTTTCATTCTCACGTTCCATAAACTTACATCACTCCTTGCTCATATACACTTACCTTTACATTACTCAAATTCGCAATTATATCACTCACCACTTCTCACAAAACTTGCACCATGCCTCAATAATCCTTACCAATCTTCCTCTTCCTTTTCTACTATCTATCACAACCACATATAACTCATGTCCTCCCCACCGAACTCATACCCACCACAAGGTGCCACTCCTTACATCATAAGATTGGGTAACTTACGCATCAGGACCAACACATACGTAAAACAATGCATAAAGAAGCAAAAGAACACTTTTGAATCAAACATAATATGCGACGAAATCAAAATATAAGCATATGACCCAAAACAGGCGTCACTAGATCGAGTACAGCCTACTCGATCGAGTAGGTGATGGTCAGAAGCACGTATAATAAATTACCAGGGCTACTCGATCGGGTAAGGGTTACTCGATCAAGTAACAAGAGGTGAACTAGATCGAGTAAGAGCCACTCGATCGAGTACCCTACGCATTTCTCAACACTGTCCAATTTTCGTAAAACGGTCATATCTCGCTCGTTTCTTGGTCATTTTGGGCGTGTGACCTATCGTCAGAATTGTAAAATGACAAGCTATCACCTCCAATTTGAATCACATAAAAATCATATATAAATCTCAAGTTATAACAGTTTAAAGACAACCTCTCTATAATTGAACAACATAACTATTTGATTTTCCCTTTCAAACAATTTAAATATCAACAAAATAGACAAAAATAACTCAATACTCATAAAACCAGTATTCCTAATTACATGTTACTATCTTCAAAAGCCAAGCAACAATATCCATCATGCACATATATTATTTAACTTGTCAGTCATGTATTACCCACATGCTTTTATTCTATAACTTCACGTATAACAATAACATAATATACAACATAAAATCCCCTATTCATATGTTACTAACATGGCAAAAGTAGAAAATCCACTTCCCTCACATAAACATGTTCTCCACATGAATTTCATATTCTCATGCAATTCCTTACTTCATCCTTTCAAACCAATTCATAGATCATATTCATACACGTATTCAAACAATTTATTCATCCAATCATATGCATATAAACAATAGTAACTAGTAGCGATCCCAACCATAATTCATGTTATCATAAACAATTACCTTCATCCTTTCTACCACACCTCCATTCAACCACATAACACCCATACACCCAACATATTCATACAACACATTATTCAATATGTATGCAATAGGATATTAACAAGAACATAGCGATCCCATGACACCCCATAGTGACCGGTTCAAAGTTGTAGAGCGAGATGGCGACTTTAGGACGTCTCCCAAGTCTTTGCATTAGCTCCTAACAACTCCTACTCGGGTTCATTTTATTTTGACTCCCTAAGTTCATTGGGTTCCTTAGTTACAGGTTCCAAAATCGTCGCTCTGATACAACTTTATAACACCCCCATACTCCAAGTGCCTTACCAGGACCACTTAAGGGATGAAAGTGCTGCCATCTCGGTTACAAGAGGCAATGTATATCAAATAGACAATACAGAAACGTACTTTAATAAAATAGTTTAAGTGAATACATCAAAACCCAAAAACTGTAAAGTACGATACAACCGTTCCAAAACCAAAACTAACTAATGTAAATACAATGTTCGACATAACAGCGGAAGACTTCTAATAGACTCATGGTGATACATGCCCAGCTATCCCTTGCGCGTCCAAATCATACCTGCTCACCACCCCCGAATGGATCACCACAGTTTTTAAAACATTTAAACGGGGTCAGTACTGATTACATAAACACACAGTTGCAATAAAACAACAATACAAGCCAATCCAATCCACAAACTCCGTCACATCACCACACACCTGACTACACACTAAAGTGTATAGTCATGCCAGAATACTCATCGCAACAAGTATTCCACACCGCCAGCGGGGGACCGCAGCCGTTCCCACCTAAGCCCCGCTCATCTCATCCGAGCGATAAACCCATGTTCCTTAATGTGCACATCCCCTCTGTGGCGGGTTCCACAGAGGGCGAATCAAGGGCGTGAAGCCACTCCCGCAAGTGACTCCACTCAGCCAGTGACGCACTCCGAGAACCACAGACAGTTAGACAACAATCACCTTATACAATCACAATCACCAAATGCCAATTCCTTTATGATAATCAATCACAACAATAAAACAATCACCAACAATCAACAATGTCATGTAAACAATACTGAGTAGGGAAACCCTACCTGGAATAGCAATCATATGAGACCGTCACAGTAGCTAATCAGAACCTTTCCTCTAAGAATCCTCCTCTTATAGCACATAATCACATAATTACCATCTACTCATCATAATACACCCAAATCCCCCAATTTTACCCAATTAAGGTTTAAACAAACTTATCAAAATATTATAAAAATTACATAAGAAGCTTACCCTCGACACAACGATCACAACGGCGTAAAGAACAAGCCAATCCGACAAACCAAGCCTTGGGATTTGTTAACAATGCGATGGATGCGATGTACGTAACTGCTATTCTTCTCTTTGAAAGGTTTTAGAATGTTAAAGGTGATTAAGCAAAGTGACGGAATCCTTTTTATATTACTCTCGCATTATTAACAAAACCCGGCTAAACAATCCCGTAAGACACACTTACTCGATCGAGTGCCCCTTACTCGATCGAGTGTCACACTTACTTGATCGAGTACCCATCAGGTCAGCTACTGTTTTGCGTAAAAAGATACTTACTCCACAGAGTAAGCCCCACTCGATAGAGTACCCATAGACATAGAAAACCGTAGTATTACAAAATCATAGTCCGTAGTCCGTACTTAATATTCTATTTATCTTCAAAATTAATATTTTTATACTTAATTATTTACATTTAAAGAAATTATTTTTATAATTAAGAGACTTTACGTGACGAAACAGTAAAGATGTGGTAATATCAACAATATAATTTACATTTGAAGTATATTAAATAATATTAACATAAATAAATACGAAATTGAGTATTATAAAAGTGTACAATGTACGAATTTTTCTCTTATTAGCTTAATCTTGTTCTCGTAAGGCTGAAAAATAAATTTAATATTTACAATGAAACAAAATATCATTTGCACTATCAACAATGTCATTTATTAACAAAAGTGTTAAGTAATTATTATTTTTTATTATACTTCAACAAACAATCAAAATAATTCTAAAATTTAGGGCTGAAACGAAGCCACAAATCATGGGTTGAGATGAACTTCATGACAACCATCAAAATTTTAGCTGGCCCGTAAACTAGAGGTACTTTTGCATGGTCAAGACCAATCTCGACTTGCCATTCTACTCGAACTTGAATTGACCCGTTAATGGTGAAAACGCGTATTGAACGGGCCTACCCGTTGGATCAAAGAAATAATTATTAATTTCTACAAAAAAAATTCAATATAATTAACGTAACAACTATTGAATATGATTAAAATATTAATAGGAGTATTAAATTGCTACAATTCCTTTTTTAAAAAAAATATTACGAAGCATACATTTTTACAATTTTAAATAATGGTACGAAAAAAAAAAGCTAGACTATTTTTAATCCACATGACCCAACCCGTATTCTAACTCGACCCGTTTAGCATAACTAAACTTATTCATATAGGATAATCTTGCCGGAGTCGAGAGCAATTTGATAAACTGATTTATAAATGACCAATAAATATTGGCCCATAAAACACAGATAAATATTAATCATAAGTTAACCGAAGTCCAATTATATTGAGCTGATTGATCAACAAAACTTACCCTAACAAAACTGTACGCTCACCTGAAGTCCTCAAGCAACCTACACTACCTTATCGTCATCAACAAAACTCACTCTAAGCAAAAAATGATTTTAAAGCCTTGTTTGTTGTCCGTTGGAATACAACTCCACCGGAATTTCGAATTCATGGGAATTAAACTTCCACTTGAAATTCATGTGAATTAGCAAAATTCGTTTGATTGCCGATGTAGGAATTCAATTACATCGGAGTTTGCAATTACCTAGGGGGACCTAGGTAATCCAACTCCTTCATAGTGGAGAAGTTGGAAACTCTTTGGAAAATGAAATGCCTACATTATGGTAAAAAAAAGGCAACCAAACAAATCCAAATTTTGTAATTCATGGAATTTTCCAGCTCCCATGATTTATAAGGGGCAACCAAACAAGGCCTAAATCAAGTACGGAGTACATTTTCGGTTCTTCATATTCATTGTTGAGAAATTTTTTTTTCTTTGTTCATAACCCATATGATCCCATTTAATGTTCATTTGCAATTGTCAAAGCTTTTGACCCGTCACTTCTCTCTCGATTTTCACCTAATTCACTGGTTATCAACAATTGTCACATCCTCCGCCCCATATCTCTCCCATTTCCGCCCTTGATCACTTCATTGACGATCTCACCTTAGTTTCTCATCCGCTTGTTCGTTCGATCTTCATGTATAAAGTGAAGATTATCTAAGTATTTATGAATATGTACTTGAAATTGTTTTCGATCACTATTTTTCCGAGAAAAGTCATTTTTATCACTTTTTTTTTTATTTCAATTAATTTTTCACGCTTGTTTAATTTTTTCTCGCGCAATCTGATTCCCAAATTTTCCAAGCAAATATTTTGTATTTTTTCACCATTTTAATATTTTATTGTTATAAAAATTACTTATCTACTTGTTTAGTAAGAATTTGCACAATGTAAATGTCTTGCCAGGAAAGTTTTAGCAGGGTACTCTAACTCAATATTAATTGCCTGACTAGTTGAATAGATAAGTAAATGAATGAAAAACAATAACACAAAAATTATATGTGGAAAAACCCTGGGAATAAGGGAAAAAACCACGGGTACCAAGCCAGAAGGGATTATTACTATGATTATGGTTAGCCTGACAGGGGATGTTTATATAAGGCGATATAATGGATAAGGCTGCTTAACAATAGTGATAATGTTTTTAATTGAATACAGATGAGTAGAAAATATCAGTGAGTAGTAGAGTAAAAGTTGCGTGTCCTCTTCTTCCTTTCTTCCTTTCTATTTATAGCAGCTTGTCAACGGGCTTTTTGGGTTGTTTTTAGGGTTTCCTGGTAAATAGGACTCGTGCCCTATTTACCCGAAGGTGGTTGATTGACTTGTTCTATATTCCAGCCATTGCCTTTGATATTTTCTTCCATGTTCTTCTTTTGGGTGTTTGAATAGGTCTTCCTTGTTTATAGGGACTTTGTTTTTACATCCTGACTATGCTTTCCTTTGTCGCTTGACTTGCTTTGATGATGCTATCCTTATGCCTGACGTGGTATCTTTTCAGGCCAGGCTTGTCAGTTGCCTTATCATGTGTTTCCCTTCTGCTTGATGCCTGAGCAGGCGTTCCAATTGTCTTGCTTTAAATATTTTTAGTCCAGGCTTGGCCTAGAGTATTGCCTGACTTATGTCTAATGAGTCAGGGTAATTCTGGCCCCAACAATTGCCCCTTATCTTCTTATTCCCTAATGGATCTGCCCAGGAATAAGGAGATAAAAATTCGGGTCAGGCAAGAAGATGTATAAGATTCTTTACTGGAAAGAGTTTGTGTTTGCTTCAACTTCTATAACGGCTAGTTTACCATAAATGAGGTAGATTCATCTAACCCTAGGAGAGTCATGATTAGGTTTGTCCACTTGCTTTTGCCCGTTTATTTTTGCGGCTATAAATATCTTGTTCCGTCTATCTTTGCCTTCATATTTCCATTCCTCAAACTTTTCTTTCTTTCTCTAGAATTCTCTTTGCAATTTTGCCTCTTCTAAAAAAAAATCAATCTTCAATATTAAATCTAAAAAATGGCTGGGGGGAGAAGAAAGACAACTCCATCTAAGGCTCCTGCTGAGGTTGAGAAAACTCCTGTAGTTGTTGACGTTCCTGAAGTTATTCCAGAGGATGAGGTTGTGGAGATTTCTGCTCCTCTAGAAATTTTATCTATGACGCACATGGGAGTTACTTATGCACCTATGAAGGCTTTGTCTGCCTCCTTTCCTGAGGCTAATCAGTTAAAACCTGCTTTCGAGCATTATTTGAAGGGAAGGGGTTTTCTCCTTGCTGAAGCTGATGTTCGGATTCCAGAAAGTGGTCCAGTCAGGGCTAATTAGTGTAGTCCTGGTTGGTTTTGTATTTTTGAGTGGCCGTTCAAGGGAGGCTGTCAACTTCCGCTCTCTTCGTTCATGGCTGAGGTTTTCAGGGCCATCATGGTCCCTCTTTTCCAGCTTATGCCAATGGTTTGGAAGATTGTGCATTCTGTTGAGCAATTTTGTGCTAAGCACAAACTAGTCATCACTCTTGATGATTTTAAGAATGTTTATCACCTGAAGAGCAACTCTACTGGCCGTTTTAATCTTCGAGTTAGGTTGAAGATGCTCATCTGATTACTAACTTTGATTCAGGGGATGATAAGGGATGGGCGCAGACTTATATGTTCATCAGGGCTGACTCCATTGCCCCTGATCTGGATTATCTTAGTTATCCTGCTGCTGAGGGAGGTAATTACTTTTTCCTGCGCTCAATTTTGTTTAGGGATAATTTGCTTTAATTTGTTAAAAATAGGCTTACTTGATATGTCCTTGTAGTGGCTGATTGGGCTAATAATCCTGATGCTGAGGGATCGGCTGATCGGATTGCTGCTTTTATGGCGTTGCCTGAGGAGGAGAGAACATGGCCTGCCTGTCTGGGGCAAGAACCTATGCCTCATTTTAAGAAAGCCAAGTTGAGCACCTATAAAGCTGTCAAGGGCGCTAAAACTTCAGGGGCTTCTTCATCGGGCAGTAAGTTTTATTGTCTTTGCTTTGTGGGTTATTTTGTTTGGACATATGTTAATATTGCTGATTTAGAGCCTCGACGTGTAGCTGTTAGGGCTTCTGCCAGGATTGCTAGATTTGGATTATCCCTGGTGAAGGCATGTGTTTCTCAAATTACAGGGGAGAAATCCAGGAGTAGTGAGGCTATAGGGAGTGATAGTGCATTGCAGGTTCAAGCACCTGTTCAGCAGGCTCATTTGGTGTCTCCTGTGAAGGTTGTGGATGATGAGTCTGGTCGTGCTGAAAAGAGGAAGAGATCTGATGAGACTTCAGAGGGGGTTGATGAGATTAGGGGAGTTAGAGCCAGGCTTGACGATTTCCAATTTGCTAAAGAGGAGATCCAGGCTCATTCTTTCTTGGTCGACGATCTTTTCTATAAGTATCAGGCTGAGGAGTCTTATGCTCGTGCTTTGGCTGCTATATACCGCTCCAGGGATCATGCTGCTAACCTGGTTACTATGCTGCAGGGGGTAATTTTTTGTCAGGTTTTTATTTTGGTTGCTTTTTGTTTTGCTTTGCCTGATTGATGATATTTTTGCAGAATGTGGATGATATGTTGAGGGGCGCCTGGCAGTTGGAATCTGCAAATAGTTTTAAGGATGCTTTGGACTGGGAGATACAATGCATGAAGAAGGATGTTGCTACCCTGAAAACAGATTTAGAAGTGGCAAAGACGGAAAACCAATCTTTGAAGGAAGATAATGAGGCAGGGAAGGCACGGTTGATGGTAGAGGCATCAAAGCTGGGTTCTGCTCAGAATGCCTTGAAATTTCTCCAGGCAAAACTTGACACGATTCAGGAAAATTTAAAGGCTGAGAAGCAGGCAATGTAGGAGCAGCTGAAGGTAAATGAGGAGTTGGCTGCTAAGAGGGACCTGGTGCAGGGTAGATACAAAAATGCTGCTCTTTACTTCTTTGGAAGGGGTCGTGTGGATGCTATGAAGGAGCCCATTGAAGTCAGGCCTTATTGGAATCCTGATCAGGAGATGGCTGACCTTAATACCACTTATCCCGATCTTTACAAGTTGCATGCTGATGATGAAGTGGACTCTCCCCCGTCCAAGGAAAAGAGCGGTGAAGCTGGTGATGAAGAGGACAGCGAGGAGGAGGAGGAGGAGCCTGTTGATGAAGGGATTAGCTATGCTAGTGCTTCCAACACAGGCTAGTTGTCTTTGGTTTTTAGGGTAGTTGTTTCTTGTTTTAGCCCATCAGGGGGGGGGGGGGGGGAGGAGGGATGTTCTCGGACAAACAATTTTATTATCCTTGTCAATGTTTTGTCCTACCCAAGAGGGATGTTCCCTGGGCAATATTTTTCGTCTTGATATAATTTGAAGATGTTTTTCTGGTTCCTTTGAATAGCTTGGTTTAAGTAAGTTGTGCCTGTAATAATGCATTTCGAAGTATTTTGTTAAAAAGATGCCTGTCAGGAGGGCTTATGGCCCTCAATCCTTCTTAGGAAATCATGGCTTTTTCGCCTGTCAGGAGGGCTTTTTAGTAAGAGGGGTGGTTGCCAGTCAGGGGGGCTTATGGCCCTCAGCCTGTTAGGAGGGCTTTAAAGACAAGTTGTCTGGTCTTTTCCACCATCATTTTTGTCTTTTTAATTTTTTATACTGAGCTCAATTTTTCGTATGCGTTTTTGGGTCAGGCAGGCAGGTGCCAAGTTTTGTAAAGCATTTCTGGGATGCTGTTCAGGTTGGGTGGAGTGGCCCTCATTCCTAAACATTTGTTTAAGCCTGTGTGTAATATACAGTTTATGGAAAAAAGGCGTAAAACAATTTTTCAGGATTCAGCATAGTAAGAGTTAAATAGGCACACATGATAGAATTTATATAATAAGGTAGGCAGATATTCAGGCAAGATAGCAGGTAGCAGAAGAACATAGCATGTTGAGCTCACATGATTTTATTCAGGGGTTTTCCGTATAGGATTTAGTCAGGTAAGATACAAGGTTAATGGTCTTACCTGATTAGGTTTAAACATGGAATAGCTTTAAGTGGGAAATGTTCCAAGATCTGGGGATCATTTCTCCGTCCAGGGTTTGTAGCCTATAGGCTCTCTACCCCACTATTGAATCAATCAGGTAAGGTCCTTCCCACGTAGAAGCTAGCTTGCCAACATTTTTGTCTTTGGTGTTAGGAAAGACTTTTCGTAGGACCATATCTCCTTCTTTGAATACCCTGATGTTCACATTTTTGTTGTAACTTCTGGCTATTGTTTGCTGGTAGGAAGCTATTCTGATCTTGGCTGCATGTCTCAATTCTTCAGTCAAGGTCAGGCTGTCGTGCAATAGTGGCTTATTTTCCTCTATGGTATTCAGGCTACTTTTGGTGCTTGGTACATGGATTTCTGCCGGGATTACTGCTTCACAGCCATAGACTAGGGAGTAAGGAGTTTGGCCTGTGGATGTCTTAGGTGTAGTTCCGTCAGCCTAGAGGACTAAGAGGAGTTCTTCAGCCCATCTGCCTTTTCTTCTTTTTAGTTTTTTTTTCTTCAGGCAATTGATTACCACTTTGTTGCTGGATTCTGCTTGACTATTGACATTTGGGTAGCCTGGTGTGGATGTTACCAGGTTGATATTCCATTGTGCACAGAAAGTCATTGTTCTTTTTCCCACGAACTGGGTACCATTGTCACAAACTATTTCTGAAGGTATCCCGTATCTGCATATGATGTTGCATTTGATGAATGATATGACATCTTTCTCCTTGACTTGCCTGTATGAGTCTGCCTCTATCCATTTTGAAAAATAGTCAGTCATTGTTAGCATAAAGACGTTTTGTCTAGGGGCTTGAGGTAGCTTGACCACAATATCCATTCCCTATTTCATAAACGGCCAGGGACTTGAGATGGATGTAAGGAGAATGGATTTGGCAGGCTTCGCATTTAGAGCTGTAAGCTATGCAGTCAGCTCTGAGGGTTGGCCAGAAGTAGCCTGTCCTTAGAACTTTGCTAGCTAGGCTTCTGCCACCTTTGTGATTTTCACAGTATCCATCGTGGATGTCCTCTATAACTTGTTTAGCTTCATGAGATTCCAAGCAACGTAGGTAAGGTCCGGCCTGAGACTTTTTGAACAACATGTTATTGATAATAGTATAGGTGGAAGCTTTGATCCTAAGGGCCCTTGCTTCATTCTTATCCTTGGGAAGTGTTTCCTGTAAGAACCAATCATAGTATGGTTTGGCCCAAGAATTTGTGTCCTCATTGATGGGACAAGTTTGTTTAGTTTTTCAATGGTTGGTTCTAGCAGGTGAACAATGGGTATTTTATCAAACACAACAAGGCTGAAATTTGATCCCAGGCTGGCTAAGGCATCAGCCTGAGTATTCAAGTCTCTTGGTATTTGATCAATGTCAAATGAACTAAATTGTTTGTAAAGGTTTTTGACGTAGTCTAAATAGAGGATCATTTTGGAATCCTTTGCAGCATATGTTCCTTCGACTTGATTGGAAATTAAAAGGGAGTCAGTTTTTATCTTGAGATTTGTCACACCAAGTTCTATACATACCTTGAGTCCAGCTATCAGGGCTTCATATTCAGCTTCATTGTTTGTTGCTTTGAATTCATAACTAATAGCCTGAGCAATTAGGTCTCCCTGTGCTGATTTTAGTACTAATCCTAGGACAGTTCCTCTCATGTTTGTTGCTCCATGTACGTGTAGGGTCCATTCCTTGCCTGATTTACGGGTGTCTAGATGGTTGACCTCTTTTATGAGGTCTGGTTCTAGGTTGGGACTGAATTCAACCACAAAGTCCGCTAATGCCTGAGATTTAATTGTTGTCCTAGGTTCAAAGGTTATATCATAAGTACTTAGTTGTACTGACCATTTTGCCATTCTGCCTGAAAGCTCAGGTTTTCTCAGGACAGATTTGATAGGTAGGTTGGTCCTGACAATTATTAGGTGACTTTCAAAGTAAGGTCTATGTTTAGTGCAGGATATAATTAAAGAAAGTACGTATTTTTCAAGTAGACCATACCTTGTTTCTGCATCCAGGAGACTTTTACTTACGTAGTAGAAAGGGTATTGTTGGCCTTCAACTTCCTTGGTTAGTACTCCGCTTACTGCTGTTTCAGTGACAGACAAGTAAACCGTTAGGGGTTTTCCTTTGTTTGGCTTGGCTAACAATGAAGGAGTAGTCAGGTATGCTTTTAGGTCCTGGAAGGCTGCTTCGTGTTCAGGCAACCATTTGAATGACTTGTTTTTCCTGAGGAGGTCATAGAAGGATCTGCATCTTTCTGATGATCTGGATATGAATCTGTTCAGGGCTGCAACTCTTCCTGTTAATCTTTGGATATCTTTGACTGATTTGGGAGATTCTAATTCCAGGATGGCTTTTATTTGTTCTGGGCTGGCTTCAATCTCTCTCTCTTTGTCACCATGTATCCAAGGAATTTGCCTGAAGAGACTCCAAAGTGGCATTTGGAAGGGTTGAGCTTCATATTGAATTCTTCAAGGTTCTTGAAGGCTACTTCTAAATCTTTTACATGATCTTCAGCCTTATTTTATTTAACCACAATGTCATCAATATAGACTTCCATTGTGTCCCCTATTTGGTCTTTGAACATCATGTTAACCAGGCGTTGGTAGGTTGCCCCTGCATTCTTCAAGTCAAAGGGCATTGCGGTGTAACAATATATGCCTATTTCCTTGATGAATGCAGTGTTTTCCTGGTCAGCTGGGTGCATCTTGATCTGGTTGAACCCACTTGAGGCATCGATAAATGTCAAGAGTTCATGGCCTGTTGTGGAATCTACCATTGCATCTATATGAGGAAGTGGGAATGGGTCTTTTGGGCAGGCTTTATTTAGGTCTGTGTAGTCTACACAGACTCTCCACTTGCCATTTTTATTTTGTATCACAAGCACATTTGCTAGCCATTCAGGGTACATGACTTCCCTGATCATTCCGATATCTAGCAATTTGTCCACTTCTTCATTAATAATTGCGTTCAGGGGCAATCTTCCTTCTTTCCTGTTGCACAGGCTTAAATGATTTCTCAATATTAAGTTTATGGGTAATAATATTGGCTTCTATACCAGTCATGTCAAAGTGGGACCATGCAAAACATGAAGATTTATCGTTTAGAAAACTTACTAGTTCTGGTCTGATATTGTCAGGGACATCAGCTCCTACCAGTACATACCTATCAGGATACTCAGGGTCTAAAATTACTTGATCTGTTTCCATTTTAGTTTCTGCCACATAAGTGCTCCTGACAGGGTACTGTAATTATTAGGCGAGAGACTTACCTGTCTTGGAAGGCTTTAATGATTAAGTGTAACATTCCTAGGCAGACTTTTGTTCACCTTTAATGGTTGCTATTCCCCATTTTGTTGGTATCTTGACACATTGGTGGTAAGTGGAGGGTATAGCTCTGACATTGTGGATCCATGATCTGCCTAGGATGGCATTGTAGGATGACAGGCAATCCAGGACTCCAAATCTCTCATATGAGGATATTCCTTCCACGTATGTTGACAGGTATATCTCTCCTAGCGTGTTCTTTGTTTCACCAGTGAATCCTACCAGGACATTTGATTTCTTTATAATATGGCTTTCATCAATCTTCATTGCTTTCAGGACATCGAGCATGATCAGGTTGACTGAGCTGCCTCCATCTACTAAGATTCTTAGAACACGTGTAGTTCCTATTTGCATGGTAATGACCAGGCCATCATGATGTACATCAGGGATTCCCTGCATGTCAGTATCATCAAAAGTAATTTAAGGTAAATTTCTGGGTTTAAAAGGAGATATCATTTTTGACTCCCTGACTATTTTCTTTGCAGAAGAGCTGGTCAGGCCTCAGATCTCAGATCCTCCATTGATGAATTTGACCTCATAGATGGGTGGTGCTGGAGGTAGGTCTCGTTGTGGTCTTTCGTGGTCCTTCCTTGCTCCATTGTCTTCCCTACTTTTTAATGGCATAAGATCTTTTAGGTATCCTTTCTTTAGCAGGTAAGCTACTTGCCTACGCAATCCCAGGCATTCTTCTGTTGTTTGCCCTATGTCCATGTGGAATTCACACCATCTTGTTGTGTCTTTCCTTGAGTTGGGGTTGTCTGTCTTCTTTGGCCACTTGACAATGTCTCCCATGTTGTCAAGTCTTTTGATTAATCCTGCAGTGTCAACAGAGAAGTTATACTCTTGAATATGGGGATAAATATAGGAATTCCACGTTGTTCCTGTGCATAGTTAACTTGTGATCTGTCAGGCCTTGTATAAGGGGATGGCCTGGAACTGCTTCCTCTGTGATTGGAACTTTTCCTGTTGGACCTGTCATAACCTGGGTTATTGTCAGTGGTGTCTGCTTTGAAGCCTTTATCTTGTTCCAGCTGGATGTAGCCGAGGGCTAAAGCCTGGACATCTTCAAAGGTTTGGCAAGGATTCATAGTCATCTCATCATAAAAATCACTGTCCAGGGGCAGTCCCTGCCTGAAAGCTTCCACAGCTATTGTTTGGGCTAAAAATAGCATAATAAAGAAGGACCACTTAATAAAGTAAAGACTATGAAAGAAGTGATGAGGAGGAAGGAAGCCCGCGGTTGGAGAAAAGGGAAACGGGCTTAAGAAAGATTAGGAGCCCATCATAGGAAGCGTCCGCGTTAAGGAAAGAAGCGGCAGGGAGAAGTTAGGGAGAAGTTAGGGAGATCAGGGAGAATTGGCAAGAGAGTCCGGGTTTTGGAAAGAGTTCTTATGGAAATTATATTTCCTTTCCATATTTGAGGTAGGACATATCTAGGGTTCTTACTCTATAAATAGCCAAGGAAGCAAATCAAGAAGTCATTCATTGAACACCCGCATTCATACATCAACACTCAAGATCACATCTGAACAGATAATATACGTTCGTCCAAGATCTTGCAGGCCTGACGCCTAGGGCCAGCAGGATTAGCTTTGTGCCGTAATTGTAATCATCTTCCTATTCATATAGTGCAATACTTGGCAGGGTACCGTCCCTCCCGCGGTTGTTCCCACATTGGGTTTTCCGCATCACCAAATCTTACGTGTTAATTTACATTACACACTTAATTTTTCTATCTACTTATTGACATACGAACAAACGTACATCCAACCAACGAATATAGACTACTTTGACCCTAATTAATCGACTTGGGTAAAAATACCTAAACAGCTGTTCCAACATCACATCTGGGGATTGATACTTTCTCTTTGTTGAATCTGGTCGTGAATGCTCTGATTGATTCGCTAGGCTTTTGTTTGATCCTGTACAAATCACTAGATCTGTTTTCAAGTTCCCCGCTGCTGGCGAATTGGTGGTTGAAGGAGTTTACCAGGTCAGCAAAGGACTTGATGCTTCCATTTGGTAGATTTATATACCATTGTAGGGCAGGCCCATTCAGGGTTGTTCCAAATCCCTTGCACATGCAGACTTGTCGTAGTTCACTAGGAATAGATGCTGCCAACATTCTTTGTTTGTAGTAGGCTACATGATTTTGTGGGTCTCTAGTTCCATCATAAATTCTCATTGATGGGACCACAAATTTCTTTGGTAGATCTATGCTTGCTATCTCATCCACAAAGGGCGAGTCAGCATAACTCTCTGGATTTGCTTCCTCAATGGGTGTGGGTACTCCAGGGATCTTCTCAAATCTTTCATGGAGCTTCTTGATTTCCTGGAGCATGGCCATCATAATTGCTGTGTTAGTTTGATCTGGGACAACCTCTTCATTTGGGATTTCTTCTGACTCTGTATCACCTTCTCCTGCTCTGGATTTTGATGGAGTAGGAGTACCAAAGTTAGAGAAATCTATGTTCCTGATGATTGAAGAGAATGGCGTGCCAGGCTGAATTTTTAATTTTGAGCCTAAGGCTTTGTCTCATAGCCTTTGTTTCAGACTGGATTCCGATTTCTTTAGTTTCATAACTTCAGCTTCAGCCTGAGCCATCTTTTGTTTCAGCTGTTCCATTTCCAAAAATTGTTGTTGGGCGGCAGCCAGTTATTGTTCAATGCTATCTCCAGTCAATTTTTGTGGTTGTTTTTGTGTTGTTTTGGTTTTGGGTTTTGATTATTTTTGAGCTAGATGCCCCACGGAGGGCGCCAATTATTTTAGCAATAATTTGCACAAGGTAAATGTCTTGCCAGGAAAGTTTTAGCAGGGTAATCTAACTCAATATTAATTGCCTGACTAGTTGAATAGATAAGTAAATGAATGAAAAACAATAACACAAAGATTTATACGTGGAAAAACCCTGGGAATAAGGGAAAAAACTACGGGCACCAAGCCAGGAGGGATTATTACTATGATTTTGGTTAGCCTGACATGGGATGTGTATGTCAGGCGATATAATAGATAAGGGTGCTTAACAATAGTTATAATGTTTTTAATTGAATACAGATGAGTAGAAAATATCAGTGAGTAGTAGAGTAAAAGTTGCGTGTCCCCTTCTTCCTTTCTTCCTTTCTATTTATAGCAGCTTGTCAACGGGCTTTTTGGGTTGTTTTTAGGGTTTCCTGGTAAATAGGACTCGTGCCCTATTTATCCGGAGGTGGTTGATTGACTTGTTCTATATTCCAGCCGTTGCCTTTGATCTTTTCTTCTATGTTCTCCTTTTGGGTGTTTGAATAGGTCTTCCTTGTTTATAGGGACTTTGTTTTTACATCCTGACTATGCTTTCCATTGTCGCCCGACTTGCTTTGATGATTCTATCCTTATGCCTGACGTGGTATCTTTTCAGGCCAGGCTTGTCAGTTGCCTTATCCTGTGTTTCCCTCCTGCTTGATACCTGAGCAGGCGTTCCAATTGTCTTGCTTTAAATATTTTTAGTCCAGGCTTGGCCTTGAGTATTGCCTGACTTATGTCTTATGAGTCAGGGTAATTCTGGGCTCAACACTACTATTCATGGAATAAAATATCAATTTTGTCAATTTTAAGATTTTTTTCGCTTTATTTGATGTTTAAATCATTTTCCTACCTTTCCTATATTAATACCATTTACTATAAAAAAAAACTCTTCTATTTTTTTGTATATAGAGTAGTATTTATTCTGCCATTTGTATGACTCTTATATTTTTATTATAGTATTAAATACAGAGTATTATTGTATTATTTTTCTTAATTATTTCTCATCATGCAACTATCAGAAAAAAAATTGTGATATCAAGTGTAATTCCTAACATCAAATTATGTAATCGTAAATTTGTAATTTTATTTGTTCCTTTATTGGCAGGGGTTATTTAATCCTAAAAATGAACCATATAGCATTGTTATTCGACTTAATTTATGGACAAACACAAAGCAGACAAATTTTAATATTTCCGATTCATTAATCTAATATATTAAGGTGCTGTTTGGGCAAGCTTTAAAAGTGCTTTTTTAACTCAAAAAGCAATAGTTAGGCCAAACACTATAAATTAGGAATATGAAAAACTACTTTTAAAAAGTTAAAAACTGATTCTTTACCCCAAAAAGTTGAAGTAGAGATTTTTTACTTCTAATTCTACTTTTCACAAAAGTGTTAAAACACCCAATTATTTTAGGTATTTTTTTTTTTTGCCTCCAACAAACCATTATGTATTATGGTGTGCTTCATTTTCTCTCTCCTCTCAATTCTTTGCTTCTCGCTGCAAACTTACTTCTACGATCTTATACTCGCTATGTCCCAATGATTTATTTACCGTTAATTAAAATATATGACAAAGAATATAAAAGGTAAACAAATGAATGAAACTAAGGGAATCACTATCAATAAACATGATTAATAAATAAAGCAAAAAAAGCTGGATAAAAGTAGTCAGGCCAAACATATAATTTTTATAAGAAGGACTTTTTACAAAAGTATGGTCAAACCAAATTTTTTCCAAAAAGTAAGTTATAAATAAACTCCTTTTAAAAAGCAAAAGTTATTTTACACAAACAACGCCAAACAACACCTAAATTTGTAGATTTGTGTTTTATAATGATAAATGAAGCAAATAATTAATTTATCATAGAAAAATGAGATTGCGCAACCGGGTTGTACCTAATCTCGGCGCCACCGGGGATATATTTGTAATTTATACGCGAGTTTCAATTCCCTCCTATCTTTTTGAAATTTCAAATTAAATTTTCTGATAAGGGTATAGAACACATTAAAATCGTAAACTAAAAAAAATACCTTTACCATTAGTTCGTCATTAATTGCATCGCCAATTTTTGCAGACCAAATCTTTCTGTAAATCATATGCATTTGGGAACGTATCAATTTTTCAATTCTTGTGTAAATTAGTACTTAATTCATGCTAATTATGGCAGAAATTTTAAATTGAAAAAGATGGTTAAGCATGGTATAAGACTATAAGTGTCATGGAATTCAGCAAATTTGTATATATTTGGATCTTTGCGGTATGATGGGATTAGTGGATCAGTATGAAGGATATAAGGAAGAAGTCAACTACACAAATTACTTTTACACCCTTTTAATATTTAAGGGGGAAATATATCGCAGATTTGTTATTTTACAATTTGTTGATTTTTTTTTTATTTTTTTTTATTAGGGTGGCACTCAAATGTTGTGCCACCTAGTGGCGCCCTATCGTCATCCTTTATCATATGGCTAGCAAATTAAATACATTATAAAACTTGGGTGCATAAATTTAGGAACAAAAATGGAATGGTTGAAAAGTTGATTTTCAACCACAAAGCAACACCTCAACTCTGTGGTTGTTGCTTTAATAAAGAGGATCCTACACGATGGCCTAGAAAGGCAAGTTGAAATGGTTATAAAAACCGGTTTGAAAATCGTTCGTACGATGGCCTAGAAAGGCGTGTTGAAATGGTTATAAAAAACGGGTTTGAAAATCGTCATTACGATGGCCTAGAAAGGCGTGTTGAAAAACAACGGTCGGCGAAAGACCGAGGTTTGAAACGACCATTATAACGGCGCAAAAAGGTGATTTTGAAAATTTGAAAAATGACACGGAAGGACTTATGATCAAGTAGCACATAAGCACTCACAGTTCATTATATTATGCATAATGCTGACACGGGTTTTGGCTTAAAAGGGTGGGTTACACACCAAGCAATCAAACCCCAATTTGCGAGAGGGATACCAATCCAAACAAAATGTGTAAGGAGGGTGCCCTAGCCTCATGCTCGAAAGTGATGAAAGCTCTTTGACGAAACAGAAATATGTGACGTCAATGGTATTCTTGACTCAACGAAACGCGGGGATGAGAAAACTCACGCCGACGAAACGAGCCAATTGGTCGAAAATGGTTAGGTTGTGGGCCCGGACAAGGAACCCGACCGTGACCGTAATATCAATTAATGCATTCTAACCAAGACCTCGTTCGAGTCTCACCATCTAGGGATCACAAAGACACAAGTGTCCTAGTTTTCCCCAGCGAAGTAGCCAATCTGTGGACGTAGCCACCTGCACGCCCCAGCCGATCTGTGGGGACATACAACGGTCTTTTGAAAGCCACGCTCGGCGGCGTAAAAATAAATGCCTTCGACCGGATCGTTTTAGATCGGTCGGTTTCGTGTCGGCAACGGTCTCGAAACAATTAGAGATGTTCGGAGTCGCCATCAAGCATTTGTGGGATGCTTGGAACCCATTCGAATCCACTTTATACCTCGGTCAAACGAAGCACAAAGCCGTGTTTGACATAGGTACTAAATATAAGGAATCGTCCCTCTTTAGCATCCTATTTTTAGAATGACTCTCGTACGCCCTGGATAAGGTCGTCCATTATCCAAAGTTTCTGAGTAAGAGGTGAAGGTACGTATTGGGAAGCCCTTTAATCAGACACCCAATCCCGCCCGTGGTAGCGGCCTCTACTGATCGATCTTGGTTGGTTGAATGCAAAAGTTGATAAAACGGTTTAAATGCATAAATGCGCATCCAATAATTTAAACCTAACATGTGAGAGCTTTCTAAGTCGGTTGATTTAATCCAAGTATCAAGTATAAGATGTCGAGTTGGATTTATGGTTTATTTGCATGCAAGACGAAAATTAAACATCCATTTACCAAATTAGGTTTAATAAGACAGTTTGCATATACGGTTTTTGAATGAGCAAGTTAGTCGTCTGATCCGTCTTATATCCGGGTTAATCGGAGTCGGGATCGTCCTAGACTAATGTTCGAAAGGGAACAGACCCTGCACCAGGTAGCCAGATGAGGCGCGAGCCTATTGGCGATATAAGGGGGTCTCCCCTAGTTTGAAAATAGGTAAAGAAATGGCCTGTTTAGGCGCGGGTCAGTCAACGGTATAAGACGCATTCTGACAGTTGAAAAACGTATATAAAACGTATTGAAAATGGGTATTTGGACCCGTTTTGATTTGAAAGGACGGTTTAGGTCGTATTTGTGTTGATTTGAGGAACGAGAGCTCTGGGCACAGTTTGATATCCTGAAGCAGCAGTCTGTCACTCCAGTAAGTGGGACAGGTGAAGGAAGGTCTCCTTTGATAGATCTGACACGGGAGCATCGGGGAAGCGGCGCAGATACCGGTGAACTAATAACAAGGTTAGATTTGGCTACGATGATCGTCGGATGGAAGAATAACCCCACGAGGGTTAGGATACCTCACACAGAGATAGTGGCGGACCGACCGGTGCATAGGGACACAAACGGGTGGCCTCCCCGTGCCGACCATGCAACAATTGAGCAGACACCTGTAGCAGGATCCGAGACAAACCAGCAAATGAACTGCCAGCAGGGAACAATCGTTACCACAACCCCCCTGGCTGCCGGAGCCTACCAGAACCTTCAAGAACCCGGATCAGGAGGAAATATGCAGGCAGCTGACAGACGGACCCTAGATTCAGCCAGTATAACCAATCAGCAGTACTTGGAGCTAAAAGAGATGCTTTGAGCGGGTCCGTGGCTACCACCCCACTCGAGAAAGGCTCTAGACAACGATTCGCCGATTCACCATTCGTGGACACCATATCCATCACAGCCATGCCGAAGGGATTCACAAATCCAATTATGCCTCTCTTCGACGGTACAGCAGACCCCTTTGATGATATCAGCTAGTATAAGCAGAAAATGATGACGGTAACAGCTATAGGGCAAGTCAAGGAGGCTTGCATGTGCAAAGGATTCGGGTCCACCCTAACAGGACCGGCACTTCGATGGTTTGTGAGCCTGCCCAACAGGTCGATATCTACATATGCTGAATTGGTGAACGCATTTACTCAACAGTTCGCAAGCAGCAGAAAGACACAGAAGCACGTAGGAGACTTGTACAGAATCGTCCAGGAGGCAGGAGAGAGCATTGGAGAATACAATACCAGATTCAACAATGAAAAGGTGGCAGTACGAGAATGTGATGTCTCAACAGCAGTAGAAGCCTTCAGAAGAGGCCTCCACCACGACTCCAACCTATACAAGCAGTTAACCATGCATCCATGCCATAATTTCGAAGCAGTACAGGAGAAGGCAGCTGCCGCAATCAGGTTGGAGGAAGATGTCTTAGACATAGCCAGCTTGCTAAGCACGCCTAGTATCTACAGTACCTCAGCCGTCGAGAAGTCAGGAAAAAAGCAAACCACCAGCAAGAAGGATGAGAGGTACAGACCATACGGGAGGGGAGTCAATAGAATCGAAGAAAATCAGCTACTCCCCACTCTGGCAGAATATGGATTAACCACATGAATCGGAGGAATCTTGAAAGCACTCAGGGAGATGGGAGATGGAGTCAGGTTGCCCAACCCACCAGTAGGAGAGCAAGCATGGAGAAAGGACAGCAAGAAGAAGTGTGAATTCCACCGGGATATTGGGCACAACACTGAAGATTGCTACACATTACGAAGAGAGATCAAGCGCCTATACGAACAGGGGAAGCTGAGCCACCTATTACCACGTGGGGGAAAGCAGCAAGATAAGGTAGGCTCCACCAAGCCGGCAGACCCACCCACATGCACCAAAATTATAAACGTGATAACAGGCAGCTCAGACTTGAGCGGGCTGACATATTCGGCAGCTAAGAGACGTGCTACAGAGACCAAAGGAGATAGGCCAGCCAATTCGTGCAGAATTTCTCATAGTGACATGCCAGCAGTCAGCTTTGATGAAGGAGATACATACGATGAGCGAGAACAACATGACGCACTTATTATCACCTTATCAATGGCCAATTGCACAGTTAGAAAGGTCTTGGTAGATACAGGAAGCTCGGTCAACTTGATCATGCTGAAAACTATAGAAAATATGGGATTCAGCGAGAAGGTTTTACAGAAGAAGACTATTCCGCTAGTAGGCTTCAGTGGAGAAACGGCCAGCTCGCTAGGGAAGATAGTCATCCCAACCTATGTGGGGGGAGTCAACAAGAAAGTCAGGTACCTGGTTATAGATGGCCCCTCTACTTACAACGTCATCTTGGGAAGACCATGGTTGCACCAAATGAAGGCAGTCCCCTCAACATACCACCAGTGCATAAAATTCCCCACCCCATGGCGAGTAGAAACGATAAGAGGAGACCAGGAGGAAGCTAAAGGCTGCTATAAGAAGGCACTCAAGTGCACTGCCAGTCCCCCCACATAGCAATTACAGAAGCAGCCTATCCAGGACGAGTACATCGAACCTCCAGCAGAAGAGCTGGATCAAATCAACCTGGATAAGCTGCACCCAGAATGAACCGTGCTCATTGGAGCAGGATGTACAGGAAGCTTAAGACAGCAGCTAGTCAAGTTCTTACAGGATAACATGGATTGTTTTGCATGGTCACACGATGACATGACAGGAATAGATCCGTCCATCATAACACATAAGCTTAGTGTGGACCCAAAGTGTAAACCCATCCAACCGAGAAGAAGGAAGTTTGCAGCAGTGAGAAATAAGGTAATCAACCAAGAAGTAGATAGCCTGTTGGCAGCGAAGAAAATAAAAGAAGTGAAATATCCAGAATGGCTGTCCAACGTAGTGGTGGTGCCTAAGAAGAATGGGAAGTGGAGAGTATGTGTGGACTTCACTGATCTCAACAAAGCATGCCCTAAAGATCCATTCCCGCTGCCTCACATTGATGCAATGGTGGACACAACAGCTGGACATGAGATTTTAACATTCCTGGACGCATGGAGTGGATACAATCAGATCAAGATGGACCCTGCAGATCAAGAGAACACGACATTTATGTCTCAAAGAGGAATATATTGCTACAACGTCATGCCATTCTGCCTAAAGAATACATGCCCCACATATCAAAGGCTGGTTAACAGAATGTTCAAAGAACAGATAGGAAGAACAATGGAGGTGTATATTGATGATATGGTAGTGAAATCAGAAAAGGCCAAAGAGCACATGCGGCATCTGGCAGAAACATTCAGCACCCTCAGGGAATACAAGATGAAGCTAAATCCATCTAAATGCACCTTCGAAGTATCTTCTGGCAAATTCCTGGGCTATATCGTAACTCAAAGAGGAATAGAGGCCAAGATCGAAAGCGAGATCAAAGCCATCTTGCATTTGGAGTCACCGAGAAGCCTAAGGATGTTCAAAGACTAGCGGGAAGGTAGCACCCTGAATAGGTTAATTTCAAGATCTTTCGATAAATGCAGTCATTTTTTGACGACGTACTAAGGAAAAGCCAGAAGTTTGAATGGACCCCTGAGCACGAGCAAGCCTTCAGAGAGCTAAAGCATTACCTCAGCAGCCCGCCGCTGCTGTCAAAACCGGAGCCAGGAGAACCACTATTCCTGTACCAAGCCATCACAGAGGTAGCAGTGAGTGCTGTCCTGGTTAGAGAGCAAGAAAGGGAGCAGAAGCCAATATACTACGTGAGGAAGTCTCTGCTGCCGGCAGAGACCAGGTACACATCCCTTGAAAAGTTAGTACTAGCATTGGTAGTGGCATCTCGCAAACTGCGGCCCTATTTTGAGTCCCACATTGTACATGTCGTGACCAATTACCCACTAAAAGCTATCATGAGTAAGCCTGAACTATCAGGCAGAATGTCGAAATGGTCTGTACACCTCAGTGGGTACGACATCCAATATGACCCCAGAACAGCAATCAAATCACAAGCATTGGCCGACTTCGTGTCAGACTTCAGTCCTGTAATCCAGAATCTAGCAGATAAAGAGATCCTCACCTTAGAAGGAAGCAAGGAGGCAAAAGTCTAGCAGATGCATATTGACGGAGCCTCCAACCAAAGGGGGCAGGCGTAGGATTAATCCTGCGGTCACCACAGGGAGACCTGATAGCACAAGCAGTGAGATGTGAATTCAAGGCAACCAACAATTAAACAGAATATGAGGCCTTGATATTAGGAATGAAGTTAGCTTTGGAGTTAGGGGTCAGGCACCTGCTCATATACAGTGACTCTCTATTAATAGTCAACCACGTGAATGACGAGTTTATAGCCAGAGATTCGAAGATGATTGCATACGTAAAAGTGGCAAAGGAGTTTAAACAGAAATTCGAAACTTGCAAGCTTAAACAGGTCCCTAGAGATCAGAACGTGGAAGCAGACGCCCTTGCAACCCTAGGGGCAACATTTAAACCAACAGAGCTATCCAGTATTCCAATAGCACACATGCTGGAGCCGTCTATTCAGAAGGCGGATGAAATAGATAGAGGTGAACTGGAGGATCCACCGAGCGAGAAAGAAATCCGAGCAGTAACAGAGGAAGGTGAGAGCTCTCAGCCAAACAGGCAGACACCAGACCAAGTAGCTGATCAAGCAGACGACTGGCGCACACCTTACCTATACTGGCTGCGCTATAACAAGCTACCAGATGACAAGAAGGAAGCGAGAGCTTTCAGAGTGAAGGCCTCCAGATTCATACTTATCGATGACACATTGTTCAGAAAATCGCTAGCAGGCCCCTACCTACGGTGCCTGGGCAAGGAAGAAGCACAGACTGTGTTGCATGCTCTCCACAGTGGCGAATGTGGAAACCATGCAGGGGGCAGGAGTCTGGAAAATAAAGCCCTCAGACAGGGATACTATTGGCCTACAATGAAGGCGGATGCAGCAGAGTACGCACGAAAATGTGACGCCTGCCAGCGCTCAACACCAATGATCCATCAGCCAGCAGAGCCCCTGTACCCTATTATTTCTCCCTGGCCATTCATGGCATGGGGCATGGACATATTAGGCTCTCTACCACGGGCCACAGGAAATAGAACCTGGATGCTAGCAATGACATATTACTTCTCCAAGTGGATAGAAGCAGAAGCATTCACGGAGGTAAAGGACAAACAGGTCATTTCGTTCATAAAACGAAACATCATTTGCAGATTTCGTATCCCATCAGAAATCATATGTGACAATGGTTCACAATTCATCTCAAACGATACCGAGGGATACTGTGCCAGGTGGAACATCACCTTAAAAAAGTCAGCACCTAGGACTCCAAAGTCCAACGGACAAGCTGAATCCAGCAACAAAATCATTATGGACAATCTGAGAAGGAGGTTACAGGAGTTAGTAGGAAAGTGGGCAGATGAATTGCCACTAGTGTTATGGTCAGACAGAATGACACCAAAGATAGCAACAGGCCAAACACCCTTCAGCCCGGTGTTTGGCGCTAAAGCAGTCATTCCGTCAGAAGTTCTAGTTCCCACTCACAGGTATGTAAATATGACAGGGGAACTAAACAATGCAGAGATGACCAGAAGCCTGGACACAATCGATGAGCTGCGGGCAAGCGCAAAAATCCGTCTGGCTGCCTACAAACAGTCTGTGGCCAGGAGTTATAACAAAAATGTGAAAGTCAGGCTCCTGGAGGTAGGAGACCTGGTCCTCCGGGAGGTGTTTCAAAACACTAAGAACCGAAAAGCAGGCAAATTCGCCTACAAATGGAAAGGACCATACCAGGTAGAAGGAGTTGTTGGCCATGGCGCATACAGACTGATGACTATCGACGGTCAAATCATACAACGCCCACGGAACATACTTCACCTGAAGAGATATTACTTTTAATAATAAGTAGACTCTAGCTTTCAAAATGATGTACTATGAAAAGCCAAATCGTCTTTTAAAAATCAAAATAAAAATCCGGTAGTAGGCATACTACCAATTTCACTTTTATTTCTGGTGTCTCTAGTTATTTTAAGATTTTAAACTACTATTAGATGGTGTGGTCTGGCAGCATCCTGGCACCACAATTGCTCTAGTACCCCATGGGATGGCGACAGGTACCTCACTTCATTTTAATAGATTCTTTTATTTTCAGGCTTCTCTAAGTACACCACTTTGAATTCTGGTATCTATGGTTCTTTGAAAGGATGTCTAGCAGGACTGTCAACTACCAACGCGGGGTGACAAGGCACATGGCACTCCAACATGCCTAACCTATTTTCTCCACAAGGAGCACCTTCACCAGGCGGACTGTGGAACATACGAAAGGGAGCCTGGTTGTGTGAATACGCTTACCCAGCTACCCCTGATACCACCCCCTGGACGTAGCTCGCACTAATCGCAATTAATCAGGGCCCGAGCATGCATGCACACGAATATGGAACGTAGGGATATCTGCGCTACCAGAATCCTGCAGCGTCTCCATCGGTCCTAGAATGACGATAAACTTGCCTCAATGACGCCCCTGTCGGCTTTAAATAAGATGAACACGCCTTGCGTCATGAACAAGGTTAAGTAGTCCAAAATCTGCAGATACGCCTAAATCGGCCATCGGTGACACGGCGGCTAGCCTAGCTTAGTCCGGATCGGCCTTTTCGGTGACCGACCAGTGGTCTAAATCAGCCTCCTAGGTTGACACGGCCACTCCTCCTTACATTGTGGTATACGCCCAAATCAGCCACCAGGCTGACACGTCAGCCTTCTCAGGATGACAGGACTCGCCTAAATCAGTCAAACAGGCTGACACGGCAAATTTCCTAAAAATAGGGAAAGTAAACAACAAGCACACGATATATAAGCTGAAGCCTTGCCAAACTATGACAAGGGACATTTTCAAAATATGGCCAAAAGTACGGCCCAAAATTTAACCGCCACCTTGGCGGAGCAACCTCAGAAAGAGTTTTAAAAATTACAAAGTCTGCCACCTCTGGGCCAGACCACCAAAAGTTCATCAAAACACAAAAAAAACTTAATTATCGGTCACATTAATGACCTCCACCTCGGCACCTCCTCCGCTCGCCGACCCCTCGTTTCGTGTACCGCACCAGCCTGTGCATCTTGGCCGCCATAGCTCCCCGAGCTCGTCGTAGCATCTTGGGACGTCCCAGCTCCATCCCCAGCAACTTCCTCAGCAAGTGCAGGAGAATTCACCTCCCCAACTTCAGGCATCAACACTCTCAGATCAGGTTGGGTGGGGTAGAGCATCTCCAGCTGTTTTTCCTCTTCCTCTATAGCCTGCTGGGTAGGAGCCTCTTTGATGGCAGCACGCATCCCGCTGATCTTTCCCCGCCAGGTAGCATAGGCAACGACATTGGTGGCCTGGGAGATCAGCTCACTGATCTTCTCATCAGAACGCTTGAGGGAGTCAGAGAAAGTATTGCACACCGCCTGAGTACGCGCCAGCTGATCAGCCCCCTCTTTCAGCTTCTTCTTGGTGACAGCAAGCTCAGTCTTCAGCTCCACCACACGCTCCTTCAGATCGATCCGCTACTGTGCCAGATCAGCAATAGTCTCCTTCAGCTCCTAGTTCTTGGCGCTGGTAGCACGGTTGGTCGTCTGCACTATGTTGATCATCTTCCTGTTATAGAGTGCAGACTGAAGGGTCTGGGGCAGGAAAAATCAAGAGTCAGCAAGGGAGTCAGGAGGCAGAATCTAAGTAAAGCAGACAGACAGACAGATAGAAAATGAAGAATATTTACTATGAAAGCGTTGTGCACATCATTTTCAGCCATCTCCTCTAGGGAGAACTCCGAAAACATTTCCTCAACAAGAGGAAAGAGCAGCTGATCAATCTCCGGCCAGTAGGGCACCTTGTCCACATTCCCAAAGCCTTCAGGGAAATGAGCAATGGTGCCTCCACTAGACGAAGCACAAGGACTGGCAGGAGGAGTAGGCGGATGGCGAGATAACGGGTTGACCTCCAGGGGCTCACGTGTAGCAGAACTGGAAACTGTGGGAGGAGTCTGAAAAGAGACGGCAGGAGCACTCCTCTTGGAGGCAGAGGCCACATCACGGCTGGCAGAAGGTCTCTTTCTTTTAGCACTTTGGAGGATGAGTTCCAATTGATCAACTTTTGAACCTGCAAGCATACATAGACTCAGACGACAGAATACTTAAACGTCAGCAGAAACAGCATGCAAATAAAGAATAGTTGCAGAAGTCTTACCAGAAGACATACTGTGGGCTGACTGAGGAGGATTGGAGGAAGAAGCAGGTGAAAAACCAGGAAGCAGTGCGGGAACTTTCTCTCGATTCGAGAGATCTTTGAACGACTGCTTGCGGCAGGGGATCTTGGCGCCGATACGGGTAAGGTCATAGGGGCCTGCACGAAGACGATGAAGTAAGCTAGTAAGCAGTGAGATAAAAAAAAATCAGGTGACAGGAAGACTACTTACTCGAAGTTAGAACCCATTTCTCGAAAATGTAATCAGCAGGAGGCTGGATGGAGTCCTTCCTCACGTAGAAGAAGTCCTCAAATCATTTCTCATCATGAGATTTTGACACGTGTCTGAAGGGAGCCTCACCACGGCCCCGGAATGAGAATTGACCCCTGCCCAGGGATCTGATGTTGTACATATGGGCCAGATCGCCCAGAGTGACAGATTACAAAAGATACTCGACCAACGGCCAGAGAATAGAGAAGAACTCTCCAAATGGCAGCAGAAATTTGTGCCATGGCAAAATTGTTGGTGAAGATGAAATCTTGAATGTGTTTAGGGAAAGGAAAACGGAGGCCATATCTAAACGGGTACAGGTAGAAAATAACCCACCCTAGACGAAGGGCGTCGGCTTTTTGTCCCGGTTCAGGGATGGCGATATCCACCCCGTCACCAAGGCCAAGCAGATTCTTGATCATGGGAATGTCGGCCGGTGTTAAAGCAGAATCACAGTCGTGGTGGTGCTTAAAAAGTCCCCGAGAAGGAAAAGTGGGGTCGAGATTACGATCAGAAGGTGTGGAGGATTGACGAGTTTTGCCTATGGTGGAGAGAGAAAGTGAAAATTAAAGAAGGGAGGAGGAAGGATTACCTGATAAAGGAGACGGGGAAGATGAACAGTGGAGCCGGCAAAGGATGAAAAGAAGGAAGGTTGAGGGTTTAAGAAAGAGGAAGTATTTTTGAAATGATTTGAAATGATTAATGAGAGTGGAAGATGGACGTTGGGGTTATAAAGAGGAGAGAGGGAGTTGGGTGCGAGAAAAGAGGAGAAGGGCGACTTGCATGGGAAGGAGTAAAAAAGACGGCGTAGGGTCTTTTGGCATTTGGTTACGTAAAATTCCTTGCTCGATACTTGAAAGCGCACTTCACAAGAAATTTGGGGCAAACTGTTTGGGCTAAAAATAGTATAATAAAGAAGGCCCACTTAATAAAGTAAAGACTATGAAAGAAGTGATGAGGAGGAAGGAAGCCCGCCCAGAAAAAAGATACTTTCGAGAAACAACGAGCACGACTGAAGTGGCTATCCTGATTTTCGTTACTAAAGTGCTGATTGGATTGGATCGAAGCCTGGTAAGGGTCTCGGGAGTTTAGAAGTCTAACTTTGACTTTTTCTTGTGATATGCCAACCTGAACCTTCACTCCGATCGTCCTCACTGCCCTAGGTCTCATTGAAGACGCTCCTTCATGCGAAACGGGCTTAAGAAAGATTAGGAGCCCATCATAGGAAGCGTCCGCGTTAAGGAAAGAAGCGCCAGGGAGAAGTTAGGGAGAAGTTAGGGAGATCAGGGAGAATTGGCAAGAGATTCCGAGTTTTGGAAAGAGTTCTTATGGAAATTATATTTCCTTTCCATATTTGAGGTAAAACATATCTAGGGTTCTTACCCTATAATTAGCCAAGGAAGCAAATCAAGAAGTCATTCATTGAACACCCGCATTCATACATCAACACTCAAGATCACATCTGAACAGATAATATACGTTTGTCCAAGATCTTGCAGGCCTGACGCCTAGGGCCAGCAGGATTAGCTTTGTACCGTAATTGTAATCATCCTCCTATTCATATAGTGCAATACTTGGCAGGGTACCGTCCCTCCCACGGTTGTTCCCACATTGGGTTTTCCGCGTCACCAAATATTACGTGTTAATTTACATTACGCACTTAATTTTCCTATTTACTTATTGACATACGAACAAACGTACATCCAACCAACGAATATAGACTACTTTGACCCTAATTAATCGACTTGGGTAAAAATACCTAAACAGCTGTTCCAACATCACATCTGGGTATTGATACTTTCTCTTTGTTGAATCTGGTCGTGAATGCTCTGATTGATTCGCTAGGCTTTTGTTTGATCCCGTACAAATCACTAGATCTGTTTTCAAGTTCCCTGCTGTTGGCGAATTGGTGGTTGAAGGAGTTTACCAGGTCAGCAAAGGACTTGATGCTTCCATTTGGTAGATTTATATACCATTGTAGGGCAGGCCCATTCAGGGTTGTTCCAAATCCCTTGCACATGCAAACTTATCGTAGTTCACTAGGAATAGATGCTGCCAACATTCTTTGTTTGTAGTAGGCTACATGATTTTGTGGGTCTCTAGTTCCATCATAATTTCTCATTGATGGGACCACAAATTTCTTTGGTAGATCTATGCTTGCTATCTCATCCAAAAAGGGCGAGTCAGCATAACTCTCTGGATTTGCTTCCTTAATGGGTGTGGGTACTCCAGGGATCTTCTCAAATCTTTCATGGAGCTTCTTGATTTCCTGGAGCATGGCCATCATAATTGTTGTGTTAGTTTTATCTGGGACAATCTCTTCATTTGGGATTTCTTCTGACTCTGTATCACCTTCTCCTGCTCTGGATTTTGATGGAGTAGGAGTACCAAAGTTAGAGAAATCTATGTTCTTGATGATTGAAGAGAATGGCGTGCCAGGCTGAATTTTTTATTTGGAGCCTGAGGCTTTGTCTCATAGCCTTTGTTTCAGACTGGATTCTGATTCCTTTAGTTTCATAACTTCAGCTTCAGCCTGAGCCATGTTTTGTTTCAGATGTTCCATTTCCAACAATTGTTGTTGGGCGGCAGCCAGTTGTTGTTCAATGCTATCTCCAGTCATTTTTTGTGGTTGTTTTTGTGTTGGTTTGGTTTTGGGTTTTGATTATTTTTGAGCTAGATGCCCCATGGTGGCGCCAATTATTTTAGCAATAATTTGCACAAGGTAAATGTCTTGCCAGGAAAGTTTTAGCAGGGTAATCTAACTCAATATTAATTGTCTGACTAATTGAATAGATAAGTAAATGAATGAAAAACAATAACACAAAGATTTATACGTGGAAAAACCCTGGGAATAAGGGAAAAAACCACGGGCACCAAGCCAGGAGGGATTATTACTATGATTTTGGTTAGCCTGACAGGGAATGTGTATGTCAGGCGATATAATGGATAAGGCTGCTTAACAATAGTTATAATGTTTTTAATTGATTACAGATGAGTAGAAAATAACAGTGAGTAGTAGAGTAAAAGTTGCGTGTCCCCTTCTTCCTTTCTTCCTTTCCATTTATAGCAGCTTGTCAACGGGCTTTATAGGTTGTTTTTAGGGTTTCCTGGTAAAGGACTCATGCCCTATTTATCCGGAGGTGGTTGATTGACTTGTTCTATATTCCAGCCGTTGCCTTTGATCTTTTCTTCTATGTTCTTCTTTTGGGTGTTTGAATAGGTCTTCCTTGTTTATAGGGACTTTGTTTTTACATCCTAACTATGCTTTCCATTGTCGCCTGACTTGCTTTGATGATTCTATCCTTATGCCTGACGTGGTATCTTTTTAGGCAAGGCTTGTCAGTTGCCTTATCCTGTGTTTCCCTCCTGCTTGATGCCTGAGCAGGCGTTCCAATTGTCTTGCTTTAAATATTTTTAGTCCAGGCTTGGCCTTGAGTATTGCCTGACGTATGTCTGATGAGTCAGGTAATTCTGGGCTCAACACTACTATTCATGGAATAAAACATCAATTTTGTCAATTTTAAGATTTTTTTTGCTTTATTCGATGTTTAAATCATTTTCCTACCTTTCCTATATTAATATCATTTACTATAAAAAAAACTCTTCTACTTTTTTGTATATGGAGTAGTATTTATTCTGCCATTTTTATGACTCTTATAATTTTATTATAGTATTAAATACAGAGTATTATTTTTCTTAATTATTTCTCATCATGTAACTATTAGAAAAAAAATTGTGATATCAAGTGTAATTCCTAACATCAAATTATGTAATCGTAAATTCGTAATTTTATTTGTTCCTTTATTGGCAGGGGTTAATTAATCCTAAAAATGAACCATATAGCATTGTTATTCGACTTAATTTATGGACAAACACAAAGCAGACAAATTTTAATATTTCCGATTCTTTAATCTAATATATAAAGGTGCTGTTTGGTCAAGTTTTAAAAGTGCCTTTTTTAACTCAAAAAGCAATAGTTAGGCCAAACACTATAAATTAGGAATATGAAAAACTACTTTTAAAAAGTTAAAAACTGATTCTTTACCCCAAAAAGTTGAAGTAGATATTTTTTACTTCTCATTTTACTTTTCACAAAAGTGTTAAAACACCCAATTATTTTAGGTATTTTTTTTCGCCTCCAACAAACCATTATGTATTATGGTGTGCTTCATTTTCTCTCTCCTCTCAATTCTTTGCTTCTCGCGCAAACTTACTTCTACGATCTTATACTCGCCATGTCCCAATGATTTATTTACCGTTAATTAAAATATATGACAAAGAATATAAAAGGTAAACAAAAGAATGAAACTAAGGGAATAACTATCAATAAACATGATTAATAAATAAAGCAAAAAAAGCTGGATAAAAGTAGTCAGGCCAAGCATATAATTTTTATAAGAAGGACTTTTTACAAACGTATGGTCAAACCAAATTTTTTCCAAAAAGTAACTTATAAATAAACTCTTTTTAAAAAGCAAAAGTTATTTTACACAAACAATGCCAAACAGCACCTAAATTTGTGTTTTATAATGATAAATGAAGCAAGTAACTAATTTATCATAGAAAAATGAGATTGCGCCACCGGGTTGTACCTAATCTCGGCGCCACCGGGGATATATTTGTAATTTATACGCGAGTTTTAATTCCCTCCTATCTTTTTGAAATTTCAAATTAAATTTTCTGATAAGGGTATAGAACACATTAAAATCGTAAACTAAAAAAAATCCCTTTACCATTAGTTCGTCATTAATTGCATCACCAATTTTTGCAGACCAAATCTTTGTGTAAAATCATATGCATTTGGGAACGTATCAATTTGTCAATTCTTGTGTAAATTAGTACTTAATTCATGCTAATTATGGCAGAAATTTTAAATTGAAAAAGATGATTAAGCATGGTATAAGACTATAAGTGTCATGGAATTCAGCAAATTTGTGTATATTTGGATCTTTGCGGTATGATGGGATTAGTGGATCAGTATGAAGGATATAAGGAAAAAGTCAACTACACAAATTACTTTTGCACCCTTTTAATATTTAAGGGGGAAATATATCGCAGATTTGTTATTTTACAATTTGTTGATTTTTTTTATTTTTTTATTAGGGTGGCACTCAAATGTGGTGCCACCTGGTGGCGCCCTATCGTCATCCTTTATCATATGGCTAGCAAATTAAATACATGATAAAACTTGGGTGCATAAATTTAGGAACAAAAATGGAATGGTTGAAAAGTTGATTTTCAACCACAAAGCGACACCTCAACTCTGTGGTTGTTGCTTTAATAAACAGGATCCTACACGATGGCCTAGAAAGGCGTGTTGAAATGATTATAAAAACCGGGTTTGAAAATCGTTCGTACGATGGCCTAGAAAGGCGTGTTGAAATGGTTATAAAAAACGGGTTTGAAAATCGTCATTACGATGGCCTAGAAAGGCGTGTTGAAAAACAACGGTCGGCGAAAGACCGAGGTTTGAAACGGCCATTATAACGGCGCAAAAGGTGAATTTGAAAAATTGAAAAATGACACGGAAGGACTTATGATCAAGTAGCACATAAGCACTCACAGTTCATTATATTATGCATAATGCTGACACGGGTTTTGGCTTAAAAGGGTGGGTTACACACCAAGCAATAAAACCCCGATTTGCGAGAGGGGTACCAATCCAAACAAAATGTGTAAGGAGGGTGCCCTAGCCACATGCTCGAAAGTGATGAAAGCTCTTTGACGAAACAGAAATATGTGACGTCAATTGTATTCTTGACTTAACAAAACGCGGGGATGAGAAAACTCACGCCGACGAGACGAGCCAATTGGTCGAAAATGGTTGGGTTGTGGGCCCGGACAAGGAACCCGACCGTGACCGTAATATCAATTAATGCATTCCAACCAAGACCTCGTTCGAGTCTCACCATCTAGGGATCACAAAGACACAAGTGTCCTAGTTTTCCCCAGCGGAGTCGCCAATCTGTGGACGTAGCCACCTGCACGCCCCAGCCGATCTATGGGGACATACAACGGTCTTTTGAAAGCCATGCTCGGCGGCGTAAAAATAAATGCTTTCGACCGGATCGTTTTAGATCGGTCGGTTTCGTGTCGGCAACGGTCTCGAAACGATTAGAGATGTTCGGAGTTGCCATCTAGAATTTGTGGGATGCTTGCAACCCATTCGAATCCACTTTATACCTCGGTCAAACGAAGCACAAAGTAGTGTTTGACATAGGTACTAAAGATAAGGAATCGTCCCTCTTTAGCATCCTATCTCTAGAATGACTCTCTTACGCCCTGGATAAGGTCGTCCACTATCCAAAATTTCTGAGTAAGAGGTAAAGGTACGTATTGGGAAGCCCTTTAATCAGACACCCAATCCCGCCCGCGGTAGCGGCCTCTACTGATCGATCTTGGTTGGTTGAATGCAAAAGTTGATAAAACGGTTAAAATGCATAAATGCGCATCCAATAATTTAAACCTAACATGTGAGAGCTTTCTAAGTCGGTTAATTTAATCCAAGTATCAAGTATAAGATGTCGAGTTAGATTTATGGTTTATTTGCATGCAAGACGGAAATTAAACATCCATTTACCAAATTAGGTTTATGGTGCATAACGTGATCCATTTGTCTTAATAAGACGTTTTGCAAATACGGTTTTTGAATGAGCAAGTTAGTCGTCTGCTCCGTCCTATATCCGGGTTAATCGGAGTCGAGATCGTCCTAGACTAATGCTGGAATGGGAACAGACCCTGCACCAGGCAGCCAGATGAGGCGCGAGCCTGTTGGCGATATAAGGGGGTCTCCCCTAGTTTGAAAATAGGAAAAGAAATGGCCTGTTTAGGCGCGGGTCAGTCAACGGTATAAGACACATTCTGACCATTGAAAAACGTATATAAAACGTATTAAAAATGGGTATTTGGACCTGTTTTGATTTGAAAGGACGGTTTAGGTCGTATTTGTGTTGATTTGAGGAACGAGACTTGAATAATCATCATTGTTTTGATGATATTCGATGTCGGGTTCGACTTTTTAAGCTTGACATGAATAGTTTTGAAAATAATTATGAACTAATTGTTTTAAGTTCATTTGAATATAATTAGTCGATACTCATCATCGTACTCGGGTTAAAATCCGACATGGTATGTAGAACCAAGGATGAGTTTGTGTTGGTGACTAATACATTTATTTTGAAAATGTAAAGAAATGATGAAAGGCTTTAAAATACCTTCCAAAATGTAAAGAAATGAAATAAAAGGCTTTAAAATACCTTTTAAATGTAATTAACCAAATATTATCACCGAAACACGGATTAAACCGTCATGGTATTAAGAACCAAGGGTGAAAAATGTTTTATGGTTAAAACTTGTGAAAAATGGTTTGAAAATACTTGAAATGGTAAAAACCGATTACAAATATGAAAATGAAAAATAGAGGAAAAGAAGAGACCAAACACGGATTGGACTTAAGGCTGGGCAGGCTGCTTTAGGCGCGAGCATGTGTGCTACGTAAGTAGCCTCTGCCTCAACCAAAAAGTCCGGTTTTGGCTCATTCTTCCCATGTTTTGGACCATGTTATGCATGATTTAGCATGTTATAGTCATGAAACAAGTAAATACATGATAAAAGAAGGATTTTTACACCCTCATACTTACATGCTTGGTTTATGGCGAGAAACCGACGTAAGTGTATCAACTCGTTTGGTCGGAAAAGACTCGGTTTAAAACCGTTTTATTAAGTAAAAAAATTATTATATTAAGTTTAGTGATGGTGTAGTGGTTGAAATGGTCGGTCAAGTGATTTAATGCACGGTGACGGTACCAAATAATGTGTAAGGCTTGTATTTACGATCGGTAGGTCGTAAATACGCGTCGGATTGTGACTTAGGAAGTCGAGTTGAGAATTTTAAGGGAGAAAGAGGGGGCGGACACTCGCATAAGTTCTCAAATGGTGGCATTTGAGGGTTATTTATAGGAGAATTAGTGGTTGTGTGAGTTTTGAGCGACGTGGCCATCTGGGCTGCTCAAAGAGGCGCGAGCAATGTAGCAAGTCTTCGAGGTGTCTTGTCGCATTCACACAAATGCAATCATGATTTGTTCTATCCTAGGATTTGTATGCACATGTTTGGTACTTGACCATACATGAATCTGGGAAATCTTAACATTGAAGCATTTGAATGGTTTGTTTTTTGTGTTTGACTCGGTTTGACTCGTTGTTGGAATCGGGATTTGAATTTTTGAGTCGGTTTTTGGTCCGGTGTCGGTTTTGACTCTAGTTAGTGTCATTGCGACCCCGTCGTCATGCATTAAACACTCCAGGTACTTTTGAAAAGTATTGAAAAGTTTTATTTTTGAAATCGTTTTAAGTTTTCCGACGTAAAGTTGTACACGAACTGTCGATCAAACGCCGCGATTCCAAAACATGTTGTAGTCCGATAATCATCGGGTGTTTATCGGTGCCTCAGTAGATACTGGGTATCTACAAAACCAAAGGACAAATTTCTCCTGTAAAACTACGGATCTCAAAACATGATATGACAATTCGGCTCGTCCTTATATCGCTCTCTTCATATAGCTTTTAAGGGGATCCTTCGCTTGATTCATTGATGGAGAAAATTTATCTTCTACTGGCATCATCGATCGCTGACGAATAACGCATATCCATTGTACAGTCGAATGATGAATCATCAACAAACCACTCTTATTTATAATTGCAATAATAATACCAAACCCTAGAAAGATAAGGACTGCAAAAACTCCGAAAATAGAGACAGAAAAACGGATCTCACCAAAGGGAGACTTTTATTGATTAATTTATAATATTTCATACTAGTAATTGATAAATGAAACTATTTGAGGGGCTTACCAAGTTACCATCGATCAATGATCGATGGAAGCCCCTGATTTGATTGATGGAAGATGGGGTTTTTTTTTAGAGAGGAGGGAGGAAGAGGTTTATAACTTTTTTTTTTTTAGTTTTGTTTAATGTGAGGATAAGTTAGTAAGACCATATTCCCTTTTCTTTTTTAAAGAAAACATCGTAATTTGTTATTTTCTCCTTTTATTATTTTTTCGAATTCATATAATTAGTGTACTATACAAGCTTAAGGTTTCTAACTTACTTAATTGGTCAATAGCATAGTTATCATATTGATATTAATAATAAAACGAAGTTAAATAACTATTGTGTTAGACGGTCTTATATGGTATGACTGTCCATTTATTTAAAAATCACTTTTTATTGATAACAATAAATCAGGGATTTAATTAAAAGTAATGAACCGTCTCACGGTGTGACTAGTGATACCGTCTTAGTTTTGATATAATATTAAATTGTTAGGGCATAGGGGCCACGTTTAAAATTGTGTACAGGGCCTCGAAAATCTCCCAAATGACCCCGGTGAGTACTTGGTTGTGCTTTGTTTGATAACGTTTGACTTCTACAACTTGACCTTCAATACTTATGTTCTTATACGACCTTCATTCCGCTTTGGTTGTTTAATATGCTTTATGCAAAGCTAATGGTCGCGGCCTTTCCCAAATCAATATATATTATTATTGATATTTGACTGTCACGATATTTGCCAGAATGTCGATTTCAAGTTAGCCAAGGTCACTCGTGTTGGCTATAATATCTCATATCCCAAGTCAACCATGCACATCAATTTTGACGCTGAATCAAATTCCGGAAATCCTCGTATGTTCTATACCGATTTGAAAACTCCGCCTTTGAACAACATTGATGAAAATGGCATTGTAATTAAGGTTGCGCAACGTTGGAGAAAGTTGATACAGGTAAATACTTATGACTTATTGTGAATTTAAGTTAATGAGATTAAATTTTGAGACTAATGACATTTTATTTTTTTAAAACTCAATGCAGGTAATCCTTTAGGCATTAGTTGCTCTGTTTATCATGACAAGGTATTTCACCCTGGGCCGAAAGACGGTTATAATGTTCTAGTAGGTGACTAATTTAAAGATTCCAAATTTTGGCTCTATCGTCCTTCGATGAGATTGAATTCTTCGACGATTAGACAAAATACCACAAGGTATATGGACAAGTATATCGTTTTTGCAAAGAAAGTCCTCAAACACCTCAATTGTAAGGTGGTAAGTCACTTGTCCATTGTTTTCATCCCGTCTTCGCATGCGACTTTTTACTTATTGTAGAAAAATAATTACGATATATAAGATGATATTAACAAGGTGTATAGTCACTCACCTTGCTAAATCGGGAGAGTAGAATATCTATCTCGAACTTGCGGAATCCTCCAAATAATTGCTCCAGGACGACTTTAATTTTAAAATAGTATCACGAATCCGTCGATCTAGATATTGATCACTAGGACCAATACCTATAGCTTCACAACCCAAGAACCTCCCTTCTCTTGTGTAGAGAAAGATATATTTTAGTTATGTGATTTTTGGATGATCCAAATGCTTCCCAAAAGCCTTTTATTTATAGCCCTAGGAGAACACAGTTTTTCTCAAAGAAAACCATGTACTCCAATGGTTTTCTAATAAAACCATGGGAGGGAGACCATGGTTTCTTATAAACCAAGGGTCTCAAATGGTTTTTCTACAAAACCATGTCCATTTGTCCCAAACAATGGGCCACTTACAGTATATCCAAACAATCCAAACGATCTATAGAAAACTACGGAATAAAATATTTCTGACTCATGGGTGGATCATTCGACTATTCGCTAACAGCGAGGAAGCAGTGAGGAAGCAGGGATCCATTCACTCACTTCCTTATGGTCGACAAAGCACATGTGGTATGAAACACATGCTATGGTGGAGATATTTTAAAAAAAAAAAAAACTATGTCCATCTCTATACACACCATACGAGTCTCAATTTATTCGCAAACTGTACGCATAACTCGAGTATTAATATGCTCACTCTCAATAGCGCCATGTAAATAATCATACTCGGCTTTTATAGGCTTCATGGATAGTGGGTACTATCCACGTCGACTTAAAAGTAACAAATAAGTCTCATCTTGTCTCTTACCAAGGCGACCTCTATTATGAATTTTCTATAGTATGCTCGCTCTCTCAGCGCCATATATAGATAGGTCTCATCTCTAGTCGCTTTCACAGCGCTAGAGGCGATTGCTTGTGTGAGTAAGCCAATCTAAAGCCTATTTCAGGACAACAAACATTATGATTCGTACTCATTAAACATTATTGAGAAAATAACCAGAATAAAAATCATTCATTCATGAAATCACAAGTTTCTCAGTACAACGATACGCATTATATTCTACGTAGTCCAAGAAATTTTACTTGATTGACAAAAGAATCCTTAGCGATCGGCTTAGTAAGCGGATTAGCTACCATTTGACCAGTAGAGATATGGTTCAAGACCACTTTTTTGTGTATTGTCATGTCTCTAACATAATGGTACCTAATCTGAATGTGTTTGGTTTTACCATGACATTTAGGGTCCTTTGTATACATTAGTGTAGCCATGTTATCACAATAGATCAACACGGGCTCTTATGCACTAGGGACAACACCTAAATGACGTACAAAATGGCTTAACCAAACTGCTTCTTGTACTGCTGCGGAACATGCCACGTATTCGGCCTCTATTGTCGACAGGGAAATACAAGATTGCTTCTTACTACTCCAAGATATGGCGCCATTATTCAGTAAGAAAGCATATCCTGATATGGACTTACGTTCATCGAGATCACCATCCCAGTCAGCATCACTGTATCTAATAAGGCTTAGATCCTTTCCTTGATAACATAACAAATAGTCCGATGTTCCTTTAAGGTACGTAATTATCCTCTTGACTGTTGTTTTGGGTGGATTCTGCGCAAGACTGAATCAGGTCAGGGTAGAGTAATTGTAGGGTTAACTAGCTCAACTATCTGGACTATGATTGCAGGACAGGCTAATATGTGCGTAAAGTAAAGTAAATAAAGTAAAAAGTGACAGCGGAATTTGTACGTGGAAAACCCTTGAATGGGAAAAAGCCACGGGCACCGCCAGGAGAGGATTTCACTAAGTATTATGGAGAATTATTGTATAACTAGTACAATTTAGAGTATTTTTCCTAAGTGTTGTAATGTTCTTGCTTGCAACGTAGTAGAGTGTGTTTTGGAATGATCTTGGCTCCTCCTTATATAGTAATCTTCTTGTAGTTGAATTATATCCATAATTAAAGCGTGATATTTCCTCTTTATGACGCCATTAATTGCACCTTTAATGCTCTTCAATATCCGGATAAATGGTTGATGATATGATATAATCTTCTCCTTAATTGCTCTCTTAATTAGTGTAGTAATGCTGAAATATTCTCCATAATTATCCTTGATTTGGTCAAATAATATCTTCTTGCTTGACCGTTGTCGTCTCCTGCCTGGCGCCTGTCCTGAGCTGTCCTGACATTTATGTCCTAATTGTCAGGCCAGGTTTGAACTTAATCATGAAGACGATGCAGGGGTCTAGGCCCAGTCATTTGGTACCAAACTAGAACTTCCCCGACGGCCATACCCTGATCATCAGGTCAGGGTCAGCGCGGAAATTTCAGGCCAAACAATTGCCCCTTATCTTCTTATTATCGCTGGGTCAGGCTAGAAATGAGAAGATAACTATCCATCTGACTAAGTAGCTTCCTCAGGACGGTTGATTATGCTTACCGCAAATAATCGCTAGTCGGCTTAATTATGACAAGTGTCTTATTTACGTCAACCGCTTCAATTACTGTATGCAAGTTGCAGTAAACCCAAAGTATTCACCGTGTTATAAATACTTCTTTAACCCTTGCTCTATATTTTACCAAAACTCGATTAATTCCTTAGAAATCTTAAAATTTCGCCTTCAATCTTCATCTTCAACCTCTCGAATTTTACTCAATTTTTCCAGAAACTAACACCATGTTTACCAAACGAAAATCTACCAGGGGTGCCGTTGCTCCTATCAGTCCATTAACCCAAAACCCCGCCGAAATTTTCTGAAAACCAGCCTGAACCTTCTGAGAAAACTTCTACTGTCCCTCCTATGGAGATGGTATCCATCTTCCACAAGGAGTTCAAATTCAAACCTGCGAAAGCACTTGATGAACAACAATATCCACTCAATCGCCTCAAACCTAAATTTGTTCAAATTCAAAAGGATAAAGGATTTATTCCCGCTGATGCCGAGGTGTGGATTCCTGAGGATTCTCCCATCAGGGCCGACTGGTCCTGTCCTGGATGGTTCTGTGTCCATGACTAGGCCTTCAGGGCAGGCTTTAAGCTTCCTCCTTCTCCCCTGATGGTCGAGGTGATCAAATAAATTGGTATTCCTCCTTATCAGATCATGCCTATGATCTGGAAGGTGGTTCATTCTATTGAATATCTGTACAAAAAACACAATCTGTCTTTCTCTCTTGAGGACCTGAAAAGCTGTTATTCTTTGAGAACAAATAGCCCTGGCAGGGTTAGTTTTAAGGTCAAGCCTTCAACTACTCCCCTGCTCAGTAACTTGGATAGCGGTCATGATAAAAATTGGGATGCTGGCTATATGTTCGTGAGGACCAACTCGATTGGGCCTGACCTGGCATATCTTAACTTTGACGCCCGCCTTGCTGGTAAGTAACCCGAAACATTTTCTCTTCCCGCACTAAAGTTTATTAGTAGAAAAATAAATAATTCAAAGAAGGTGTACCTTTCTTGTAGTGGACGATTGGGAGTCCCATTTTGATTATCCTTCTGAAAGGGTATCTGCTTTCCTGGCCATCTCTTTGATGGAGAGAACATGGCCACTCTGCTGTAGGGTGGAGCGTTTTCCCCGCTGCCTGAAAACCGATGGACCTGCTAACGTCCCTAGGCCTCCTAAGGCTATTGGTGCTTCAACTTCTGGCAGTAAGATCCTTCCTTATGATTGTTTGCTTATTTCCTCTTTTGATATAGCAGTTACTGTATTGCCGATACAGTCACTCATTTTATAGCCACTAGATCATCTACTAGGCTGGTCAGGTTTGGCACAGCTGGCCTGAATGCCAGGCTTGCCAAGGTGAAGGAGGAGGGTTCACAAGGCAGTGGCGGTCCTGTCTCTGGTAGTGGAATAATGCTTGATCAACCGATTGATTTGACTGATACTCATGCTATCCTTGTTGAGACTGCTCCACCAGCCCAGAAAAGAAAGCAGGAAGAGGCTGATATTACTGCTCCTATCAGGGAGGTGAAAGCCAGGGTAGATAACCTTGATGCTGCCAGGGAGAAAATTCAGAATTTTGCTGCCTCGTCCTCTCCTTCAATGCTGTCAAGGGATCCCATCGAGACTTCCACCAAGGCTGTGGCTGCGGTGTATCAGGCTGTCAAGCTTTTGGCCAATGCTTTTGGATCTATGCAACAGGTACTCTATTTCTTTTCTTCTTTCCTGATTACTTTCCCTGCTAGTTTTTCTGTTTTTACTCCTTCTAAACCCTTTTAGTTTCCTGATCAGGGTGCATCAGCATGCCTACTGAATGCTTATCAGGCTAATTCCTGGTGGCTAGAATTAACATACTCAGCTCTGACTGCGATAAGCTGAAGTTTGATCTTTCCTTTGCCCAAGCTGATCTAGTTGCTGCTAAGGCTGATTTGCAAAGGGTGCAGGCTGAACGTGATGCTGCCAAGCTTGAGGCTGGATCCAGCAAGCAGTTGCTATAGGAGGCACTGAACAGGAATGCGGAGCTTTGTCTTGAGAAAGTTGATTTAGAAGGCAAGCTAGATGATGCTGCCTTCTATTTCTTTATTAAGGGAAAGCCTGTTGCTATGTCTGAGCCTATAGAAGCCAGGGCTAATTGGAACTCTGAAGTAGAGATGGCTATTGCTGCTGCTAGGTATCCTGACCTGCACAATCTTGGTGAGGATCAGGAGGTTGACTCTCTTAAGGAATAGGATGCTGAGGATGAAGAGGCTAAGGATGATGCTGGGGATGCTGCTTCCAAGGGGGAGCAGTAGTTTTTAAATAATTCTTGTTTGGTTTTGGCCCATCCAGGGGGGATGTCCCTGGAAAGACAATTTGATATTTTGGTGGTCCTGGTCAGGGAGGTTATCCCTGACAGGATATAAATATTTTGGTGCCTTTGCCCCAGGGGGTAAGGGCTTTATTTAATATAAAGGTCGCCTTTCAGGCTTCCTTTCTTAACCCTGTTAAGTTGTTTTCCTTGAAGCTGTTAATCTTTTTCTTCAAAATCTGTTGACCTGTATTTCATATCTTAATTTTGTGTAAGTTTTCAACTATGTACAGTTTGAACTCTGTCATGGTTGAAGTGTGATACGTGCATATTCTATACACTTTATCTGCGGTTTTGGCACGTATTTCCATGTGTATCTATTAGTTTTAAGCTACTATTTCTCCCGAAACGGTTTACTTTGCATTTTCTATGATTTATTATAGGAATGAGTGGAAGTAAGCTAAATCAAGCCTAATTCGTCCTCCGGGGGCAACTTCAAGGAAGCCTAGAAGAAGGAGATTCGGATTCACCCACCTTGGGATGCGTGCAAAGGAGTGAAGAGCTTATTTGAAGGAACAAAAAGAGCCACTGCACAGCATCACCAGTCGATCGACCACTCCCACCAGTCGATCGACCGTTGAAATCAGCGAGAAGTCATTGCTCGCATTTACGGTCGATCGACCATGCGACTTGGCCGATCGATCGACGATCTTCGAAATGAGAATTATTTCTTCGTGTTAGACTTTTAAAAGCCCAACTTGTAATTAACCTTTGGCATCTTTTATCAGTAGAACGCAGCAATTATTAGGTTATGCTTTTCATTATTGAAGAACTCAGTTTTTAGATCTAGCTTTGCTGACGGAAAACCTCGATTTCGATACTTTGTTCTTTAATTCAATTAGTAAGTTTTTATGCAATTCCTTTCATCTTTTAATTCTTGTTATTTCAATTCTTGTTTTACCAATTTAATTCCAGAAATTCATCTCTTGTGATTTGTATTTTATTTAAATTCAATCATGTCAATCTTGTTCTTTGTTATCAATTTAGCAATTGTTTTAGTTTTAGTTATGCGTAGCTAATTTCTTTGATTGGGAATTAGGTGAGCCATGGCATAAATTAGGATTGTTTTGTAGTATGAATTATTCCGTATTGGTCTTGTTGTCTTTTGATAAATCCCTTTACTAGATTGAAAGATTAGTAATTTGAATTATCGTTAGATTTGGAATTTCTCCTGAGCGAAAGCTTTGAGAAATTCTAGGGAATCAATAGACCGTAAGGTTATTTGAGCTTAGATCGAAAGGCTAGCTTATATTCCCTGAGACCGTATTATAAGACCTCTGCTACCTTACTGACCTGACATTTGCCATGGTGAACCGAAGTTCCCATTCTTCTCTTTATCTTGTTGAGAAATTTCATTTTAACAATTAGTCAACCAATCTCAAAACCCCCCAATTAATTGTTACCTTCATAGACTGAAAATTAGCAAACAAAATCAACCTTGTATCTCTGTGGTTCGACCCTTACTATCACTAGCTATACTTTTAGTTTGGAATTATAAATTTAATTTTGATACAAAACGACGGTATCAAATTTTGGCGCCATTGCCGGGGAGACGGTGTAATTCTGTTTGCTTTATTTTTAGTTTATTTCTCTTGTCTCAAGGAACTTTGGTTCCTTGAGACCGTTGCTTACCTTTGCTTCTAGTTTTGCTTTTGCACATTTAAAAGACAGGTTTTTGAGAGGAAGACTTGAGTACTCTCATTTTGGCAATTATGGCTACAATATATGATAATCTACAGCCAAAGGAACACCATCTTCCAAAGGGGCACCAGTTACCTACCCCTACTACGGGTAACTTCGAATTTCGTTCCTCTTATATCGATTTAGTGGAGCGGAATCAGTTTGCTGGTCTACCAGATGAGGACCCCTTGAAGCATATGGAAAATTTCACAGACTCATCATTGTTCCATACCTATCCCACCTGGGGTGACTCGGGATGAAGTAAAGGGGTTGATGTTCTTATACTCCTTGAAGGATTGACGTGAGATTGGTACCGCTACCTTGATAGGGTAGCAACCGGAGTCACTGATCTGGACATCTCTAGCATTAGCCTTCTACAAGAAGTACTTCCCACTTTCAAAGACTGACGCCTTGAGAAGTAAAATCACAAGTTTCCAGCAAGGAGCTGATGAGGGTTTTTGCGAAGCATGGGGACGTTTCAAAAGTTTGGTCCGAGCTGTCCCTCACCATGGTTTTCAGCAGTGGTACCTTTGCAATGTATTATATAATGCTCTATATGATGATTACAAAGTCATCCTGGATGCAACTGCTAATGGTAGGTTCCAAAACAACACCGGTCAAAATAAAGGTTGGAACACTATTGAGGAGATGGCAGTCCATAGAGCCAAGTTTGGAAGTTCACGTGGAAAGTCACGAAAGCAAAGTGATGAAATGAGTACCGTTGTGACACTCATTACTTCTATCACTACTCGTCTCGAGAAGCTCGAGACGGCTGAAGCTTCTAAGGAGAGAGTTGAAATTCCCGTTCATAACTCAAATGAGATCGAGAAGTTGAGAGAAATGGTCCAACTCCTTTTGATTCAAGTGGCGAATATGGAAGCAGCCGGGATTGAGTCCTCAAAGAATTTTGTGAAGCAATTGGAGAATATAGAGGCTAAGCAAGTTGCTAATTCTTCAAGCAAATGTGAAGGGCCGATTGAAACGATTAATGCCATTAATCTCAGAAGTGGCCTCTCTTATGAAAGTCACGACAATCCAAAGGAAGACTAGGGAAATGATGAAGAAGCTCGTTTAAATTCTGGTGCAAAAACGAGCTCAATTGTTAGATTTCCGTCGATCGACCAATATTGTCGATCGATCAATCAAGCGTCGAGATAAAATAGTTTTCGGGTCGAAACTATTCACACCCAACACAAGCAATCGATCGACCAACATTTGTCGATCGATCGAAATCACCCGACGAAATCAATTTCGAACAGAACTGCTTCACGCCACCAAGTTGGTCGATCGACCACTCACACCGGTCGATCGATCGGAATCCCGAGAGCGAGGATGCAAATCCGCCAACTAGTTCGCATGATTCTTCACTCATTGATGATTTGTGGGGTTTTAAACCTCACGGAAGCCAAGGTTACTGATCCTACGACGACAGTGTTGCGATCCCGTATCCGGAGCGTTTGAAGGCTACTAAGTGGAGCGTAAGTTTGGTAAGTTTCTGGAGATGGTCCAAAATCTCGAGGTAACGGTTCCTTTCACTGATTTAATTACCCAATTACCCTCTTACGCTAAATTTATGAAAGATATTTTAAATCGTAAGAGAAATTTTCGTGATGATGGTAATGTTGCTTTTGTGGAAGAGTGTAATGCTCTTTCGCAAATTAATGTGCCACCTAAATTAAAGGACCCGGGTAGTTTTTCAATTCCTTGCACTATAGGTAATCACAAAATTGGAAAGGCCCTTTGTGATTTAGGGGCCAGCGTCAGCGTCATGCCCTATTCTGTTTGCGAAAGGTTAAACATTGGTAGACTTAAGGTGACCGATATTACCGTTCAAATGGCAAATAGATCGACTCAGAGACCTATAGGAGTTCTAGAGGATGTACCCGTTCGAGTGGGTAAGTTTTTTATTCCTGTCGATTTCGTTGTTTTGGACATTGCAGAGGACAGTCAGATACCTATTATTTTAGGTAGACCGTTTTTACATACAGCTGGGGCTGTAATAGATGTCAAACACAGAACCATCACCTTAGAGGTAGGGGATGACACCGTTGAGTTCAGCCTTGCTCACAAGGCGACTGAACCTGCTGATGAGGACACGTGTTATTCCATTGATATTGTTGACAGGGCTGTTACTTGTATTTAGAGGGAATCCTTAGCCAAGGATCCCTTAGCTGATCTAACCCGTTTAGATGAGTGTGCAGGTAATACAGTGGAGAATGCTGAGGAGCCAGATGCTTTGGTAGCCTCAATGGAGAGCTACGAGCTCAATGAGGAAGAAGATGAGATGCTCTTGAGCCTAGCCAACGAGAACTTGGTAAACACTTGCTACACCATTGAAGCTGATTCTGTCTATGCTGTAGAGGTAAAAGTGCCAGAGCGTAAGCCACTTCCTCATAATCTTAAGTATGTTTTTCTAGATGATACGGAGCAGTACCCAGCTATTGTTAGCTCTAAGCTTAATGATGACCGGTCTGCTTTGATGTGTGTGCTTAAGAAAACAGAAGGCTTTGGGTTACTCTTTGGATGACATTAAGGGCATCAGCCCCGATGTTTGTATGCACAGGATAGAGTGGAGGAAGGCCACAAGCCTTACGAGCATGTGGTCAACGCAAGTTGAACCCGAAGATGCAGGAAGTTGTTATGGCCGAGGTGATGAAACTACTCGATGCGGGTATTATTTATACAGATTGGCAACTCCATGTGGGTTAGTTCCCGATTCAGGTAGTCCCGAAGAAAGGAGGGACTACCGTGGTTAAAAATGAGAAAAATGAATTAATACCAACTCGAGTAGTGACAGGGTGGCGGATGTGCATTGATTATAGACAGTTGAATGCCGCCACCAAGAAAGACCACTTTCCCCTCCCTTTTGTTGACCAAATGACTGAAAGACTTGCTTCTAAAAAATTTTTCTGTTTTCTAGACGGATATTCAGGGTTCTTTCAGATCCCTATTCATCCGGACGATCAGAGTAAGACCACTTTTACCTGTCCACAGGGTGTTTTTGCATATCATAGAATGCCTTTCGGATTGTGTAATGCCCCTGCTACCTTTCAAAGGTGCATGATGGGGATTTTTTTTATTATATAGAGAACATTATGGAGGTATTCATGGATGATTTCTCAGTTTATGGTAGTGACTTTGATCGTTGTTTAGCTAACCTTGATAAAGTCATGCAGCGTTGTATAGATGTTAATCTTGTTTTAAACTGGGAAAAGTGTCAGTTTATGGTCAATGAGGGAGTTGTGTTAGGGCATCTGATTTCTGATAAAGGTATACATGTTGATAAGGCAAAGGTGTAGGTGATTGAGCAATTACCTCCTCCCGTAAATGTTAAGGGAGTGAGGAGTTTCCTTGGTCACGCTGGTTTTTACCGGCGTTTCATTAAGGATTTTTCAAAAATTGCTAAACCACTTACACATTTGCTCCTTAAGGATGCTGTCTTTGAATTTACTGATGAGTGCCTTGCCGCTTTTAACAGGTTAAAGGAGGCCCTAGTTTCTGCGCCAATCATTCACCGCTTTGATTGGGACCTCCCATTTGAGATCATGTGTGATGCCAGCGATTATGCGGTCGGTGCAGTTTTGGGACATCGGAAGAATAAAGCTTTGAATGCCATATATTATGTGAGCCGAACTCTGGATGAGGCTCAAATTAATTATTTTACCACTGAGAAGGAGTTTCTAGCTGTAGTTTTTGACTTTGACAAATTTCGGTGTTATTTGTTAGGTTTTAAGGTTATTGTTTATACTGACCATGCAGCGTTGAAGACTCTCTTTATTAAGAAAGATGCAAAGCCGAGGCTTTTGAGGTGGATACTCCTTTTGCAGGAGTTTGATTTGGAGATCAAAGACAAGAAAGGAGCTGAGAATGTGGTGGCTGACCACCTATCTCGTCTCAGGTGACCAGAAAGGGAGGATTCGTTACCTATTAATGATTCTTTTCCTGATGAGAGTCTGTTAGCTATTACTACTTCAGTGGTCTTATCCACCTCCGTGGTTTCTTGATTTTGCTAACTTTTCTCGTGATGGTAGGATACCACCCGAGCTTTCATGGCGTGAGAAGAAGCGGTTTGCTTATGATGCTCGACAATATTTTTGGGATGATCCTTATGTTTTCAAGGAATGCGCAGACGGTCTCATCCGGAGATGCGTACCTCAATGGGAGGTGAAGGATATCCTAGAGGCTTGCCACTCTTCTGCTTATGGTGGTCATCACGGTCCGTCCAGGACTGTAGCTAAGGTACTCAAATCTGGTTTCTATTGGCCAACTTTGCATGCAGATTGTCGAAATTTTGTTCTTTGAGTGCGATGCTTGTCAAAGATCGGGAATATTTCAAGAGACATGAGATGCCACGGTAGGCATTCTTGAGGTTGAGATTTTCGATGTCCGGGGCATTGATTATCAAGAACCTTTTCCGAGCATCAAGGTAATAAATATATCCTCGTAGTTGAGATTATGTATCCAAATGGGTGGAAGCTATTGCTACTCCCTATTGCGATGCAAAGGCCGTGATTAAACTGTTTAAAAAGATTATTTTCCCTCGTTTTGGTGTCCCTCGGGTTGTCATTAGCGATGGGGGAATGCATTTTAAAGAGAAACAACTTAGTGCTTTATTGACTAAATTCGGTGTCCAACATCGTAGAGGTTTGGGGTATCATCCCCAAACTAGTGGTCAGGTTGAGGTTTCTAACAGAGAATTGAAAGAAGTCTTAGCTAAAGTTGTTTCTAAATCAAGGAAAGATTGGAGTCTTAAGTTAGATGATGTCTTATGGGCTTATAGAACTGCGTTTAAGACGCCAATCGGGATGTCACCATACCGATTGATTTACGGTAAGACATGTCATTTACCTGTTGAGTTAGAGCGTAAGTCCTGGTGGGCTATTTGTTATTTGAATTTGGATCCTAACCTCTCTCGTGAGAAACGCATGACACAAATTGAATCATTTGGAGGAATTTAGGTCTTTGGCCTATGACAATACAAGGATCTACAAGGAGAAAACAAAGTTACTGCACGACAAGAGAATCATCAAGCGCGAATTCCATATTGGCGATAAGGTACTCCTTTTTAATGCTCGTATCCGTCTATTTTCTGGTAAGCTGAAATCCAGGTGGACCGGCCCCTATACGGTCACAGCAGTTACAAAATTCGGATCAGTGGAATTGGAGACCTCAGCTGGAGAAAGGTTCAAGGTTAATGGCCAATATGTGAAGCATTATCACGGATCAGATGCATATGTTGGGAAAGTCGAGGTATTATACTTCGACCCGTTATCGGATGATGCAAAGTGAGGTAAAAAGGTCGTGCGGGACCTCTTAAACCAGCGCTAAATGGGGAGGCAACCAGGTTGTAATTAATTGTAATTTAGGAATTTTATTTTGTCATTTCATTTAATCTGCATTTTTGAGTTCTTTTGTATTCTTTAATTCCTTTTCATTTGCAATTCCTTGGTTTGGGAATATGTGCGCCTTTGATAATTTTTGCAGGAATTTATTTTATGCAAAGTGCGTAGGTGGGTTACTGGATGTTTGTGAGAGAAAGACAGGAAATTATGATGGCAAAAATAAATTTTGACGAATTAAAGTCCAATTGCCAGCTCTAGCAGTCGATCGACTAAGCGAGTCAGTCGATCGACTGAAGTGAAGAAACCAGAAGCTACTGTGCAGGGATATTAGTCGATCGACTGGGTCAATGAGTCGATCGACCAATACATGAGACTCCGAAAATTTCGTTAAATGACAGACCGTCGATCGACCGAGTAAAGTGGTCGATCGACCACTCCGCGGGATCAGAATACAACTAAAAAGGGAAGTTTTCACTCATTCATTCATTCACTTTCACAAACTCAGAAAATCATAAGCAAACCCTAATTTCATCCCCCTTTTCGCGATTTTCACCTGAAATCTAGTCTTACACTTGATTTTTCTTGCTTTAATCTTCAAGTTTCTTCAAGGTATGTCTCTAATCCGACTTCCATGCTCTATTTTCGATTTTACTGCGTTTTTATGCGAAATTTTCGAGTAATGTGCATTTGAGATGGAAAAATCGATTTGGGGAAATTAATTTTTGGGATTGATTTCTTGTCTTTTCTATGCTTTAATCGCTTGTTCTACCATTTCCCCCTTGATTTTCGACACTAGCTAGCAACGAGGAGGCGATTAAAACTGTTTTCCCCAAAATCTCGAAACCCTAATTTGCGTTTCACATCTGATTTTGATTCGGGTTTCCGTAAATTGACATTTTTAGGGGATATCTGTTGCTAATGAAGATTCTTTTGCAGTAACAACAATGACAAAAGGGAAGGAACACGTGTACGAGGGACAGTCGAGCCAAGGAGCTGCCAAGCGGCCACGAGGACCGCCACTGTTGATTGCAGACACCACGGATAGTCTACTTGACTATCCGCAGGTTATCTTTTCCTCTTCTACTCAGCCAGCTAAATTTTCTCTGTTTGTTGCGAAAATGAAAGTCACAGCTACCCGGTTTCTCCATAAAGATACTTTGGAGAAATTAGGCTGTTAGGAGTCGGTTGTGTCCCTGCTAAATGGGACAGGTATGATGGGTCTTGTGGACATGGCTGAGTTCACATACTACACTTTGACCCTCGAATTCTTTTCGTCTTATGCTTTTAATTCCGCTGCTTTTGAGGAAAATAAGACTAACCCTTGCATTTCCTTTCGGCTTTTCAATGTCAACTACTCTCTGACATTAGCTGATTTTGCCGGTTTTCTGGGTCTTTATTTCGAGGGCAGAACCTCGGATACCTCTGATGTTCATCGAGTCATACCATTTTTGGCTAATGGGTAATACCATTTTTGGCCGTAAAGAGTCTAATAATGTGAATAATATTGAATTGTAAAGTTTAGCGGGCTATCTGAACATTGAAAGTCGGGTAGCCCGTATTTATAACATAGCCTATCTGACCGCCGCTCACTTTCAGACTGTAAGTGAGGGCACTTTGACCATTATTGCTTGTGGTGGGTTGGTGACGCGTCTCGCCAACCGTCTTGTTTTACTTTTCCCTCGACAGGAGGACCCTATTGACCCTGACCTACGTTTCATGGACCTTGCATACGCGAGGGCCGTCCACTGGGTGGATAGACAGAGATGGTGGAAGATCGATTCTTTCATCTGCGACCCCATCCCAGTCACAGGGTACCCTTCTGTCCTGCCCCTTACCACTGTTCAGGGGGCAGCTCGGCCGCCCTTGCCTAGTTACAGGCTTCCTCTGGTGGCGGCCACTGCTACTGCTAGCACTTCGAGGAGAGCTCGTGCCTCCTCTTCACAGGCACCCTCTACCTCCACTACTGCTCCCACAGGCTACCCGGCCACTTTTCGACCACCTACTCCCTTGGTTGTCCCTCCGGTCATGGACCAGAGGGAAATGTCACGTGTATTGGGTGATTTGTGCAGGAGCTTTGACCAAACATGAGCTAGACACGGCTCTAGCCTGCACCCGATCTACGAGGAGTTAGCCCGGGGAGGGATGCTCCCACAAGGTGCTTGGACTCACCCTTCCTACTTTGTTCCTCTTGTGGGCGGCTACCCTCAGCCATCCAGGAGACCCCCTCCTACTACTACTGCTGGTGCCTCCACTTCCAGGAGAGCCACTGCCGCTGCTGCTGAGGCAGACGAGGAGAGCGACTCGGGGTCCGGAGAGTCTAGTGGAGAGGAGTACGATGGTAGAGATTAGATGCTGGTGACCACCCCGTTTTTGCATTTGGTTTGGGGAGGTCGTATTTTGTGAGTTCCTTCCTTTCTTTATTAGCTTCCTTTTATTTTATTATGCTTTTATTCTCCCATTTTTTTCGGTGATTTTTTCTTGAGCACAATGAGGGCATTGTGCGTTTTGGTTTTGGGAGGGTATTTGCATATGCCTTTTGTTTTGCATCTGCATTTGTTTTTTTTATTGCATTTCAGTCACATGTTTAGTGCATTTCTGTTTGCATTTGTTTTTTTTTTTCATTCATTCAAAAAAAAAAAAAAACAAAGAAAAAAAAATGAAAATTCATAAAAATCAAAAATATCACGTTTACTTTTGCATATAGTTGAGTCGGATTGGAGTTATTAATGATGATTTTGCACTATTAGTCAAATATGCCATTCCTTGCCCTTTTCACAGCTCTTGCGAGAATTAAAAGTGATTTCTCAATTTTTGTCATGGAATTCATTTCGGGTAATTAGACTTGACTCATTACTTTTGGCAAACTACTTATACTTTCTCGAGATATAGAGCCCATAATCGGTGACATTCATGATGAGGTTAATTTAGGATTGAGAGTAGTACTCCCTTCATTTCATGTTTTGCACGTGTATGAGTTTTGATTGCTTATTGCCTATACACATTGGTTTGTGGTCGGTATTGCATGTTTTGAGAACTATTGCATCCTCCCCTTTCTCATTTTACCCCATTAACTCCACTATAAGCCATAACTGCCAGTTACCCTCAACTACATCCCATACTTAGCCTACCATTGTGCCAAGCTAGGAAGTAGTAGAGGAATTTGTCGATTCATCTTTGTTTGGTTCGTTTTGTAATGATGGAGTGGGTATTGATGAGGAGTGAAGGGGTTGTGTCATTTTGAAGGGAAAGAAAGAAATTTAGAATAAATGAAAAAAAAAGATGTTTACTCGGGCAGAGAGCACTGGAATGTGCAGCGAGTGGTCGATCGATCGCCATCACCGGTCGATCGACCACCGATTCGTAAGATGAAAAAAATGAAAATGAATGAAAAAGAAAAAAAAAAGAAAGAAGAAAAGAAAAAAAAAGAGGAGTTTGAAAATAATAAGGTTTTGGTTGAATTGAGAACACGCTTCATGTGCCTACTTCATGAATTGGAGGCGTTTGTTTGGGATTTTGTGTAGCCTAGTCATTAAAAGGCATGGTTTGTATTTTGAGTTGGAGGAACGGGATACGGTTTATGATGATTGGATAGGTACTAGCTTGGCTCTTACCTTCACTTTTTCCATAATTGTTTTGCCCTTCCTTTCCCACTTAACCTCACATATCCAAATCTTGCAATAGTTCGTCATGTAATAGTCTTTGACGGTGGTTATGCGTATGTACGGTAGTTAGAATCATTATTCATGCTAGTCAAGCATACATGTTTTGTCGGTCGCAGTTTAGGTGAGAGACTGTATTTTCTTTCCTCTCTTTTACATATATTCTTACCATTTGCTTTGCTGAGGGAAGAGTGACCCGGGAGAGTCAGAATATATGAGTCTTGCAAGGTCGAACGCCCGATTTAAATCCATGATATGCATAAATTTGTTCACTTGATTTAAGCTTTGCAGTAGTTGACTATGTGCATTAAACGGTTTGGCATTGATTTGTAGCTAGCTCTGAGATATACTCCTTTCCATTGAGTTTTTATATGGGTCATAGTGCTTGCTTGGGGACAAGCAAGGTTTGGTTTGGAGAGATTTGATACGTGCATATTCAATACACTTTATCTACGGTTTTGGCACGTATTTCCATGCGTATCAGTTAGTTTTAAGCTAATATTTCTCCCGAAATGGTTTACTTTGCATTTTCTATGATTTATTGTAGGAATGAGTGGAAGTAAGCTAAATCAAGCCTAATTCGTCCTCCGGGGGCAACTTCAAGGAAGCCTAGAAGAAGGAGGTTCGGATTCACCCATCTTGGGATGCGTGCAAAGGAGTGAAGAGCTGATTTGAAGGAACAAAAAGAGCCATTGCACAGCATCACCAGTCGATCGACCACTCCCACCAGTCGATCGACCGTTGAAATCAAGCAGAAGCTGCTGTTCTGCATTTACCAGTCGATCGACCATGCTGACCGGTCGATCGACCAGTCTTCGAGCTGAGAATTATTTCTTCGTGTTAGACTTTTAAAAGCCCAACTTGTAATTAACCTTTGGCATCCTTTATCAGTAGAATGCAGCAATTATTAGGTTATTCTTTTCATTATTGAAGAACTCAGTTTTTAGATCTAGCTTTGCTGACGGAAAACCTCGATTTCGGTACTTTGTTCTTTAATTCAATTAGTGAGTTTTTATGCAATTCCTTTCTTCTTTTAATTCTTGTTATTTCAATTCTTGTTTTACCAATTTAATTCCAGAAATTCATCTCTTGTCTTTTGTCTTTTATTTAAATTCAATCATGTCAATCTTGTTCTTTGTTATCAATTTAGCAATTGTTTTAGTTTTAGTCATGCGTAGCTAATTTCTTTGATTGGGAATTAGGTGAGTCATGGCATAAATTAGGATTGTTTTGTAGTATGAATTCTTCCGTATTGGTCTTGTTGTCTTTTGATAAATCCCTTTACTAGATTGAAAGATTAGTAATTTGAATTATCGTTAGATTTGGAATTTCTCCTGAGCGAAAGCTTTGAGAAATTCTAGGGAATCAATAGACCGTAAGGTTATTTGAGCTTCGATCGAAAGGCTAGCTTATATTCCCTGAGACCGTATTATAAGACCTCTGCTACCTTACTGACCTGACATTTGCCATGGTGAACCGAAGTTCCCAGTCTTCTCTTTATCTTGTTGAGAAATTTCATTTTAACAATTAGCCAATTAGTCAACCAATCTCAAAACCCCCCAATTAATTGTTACCTTCATAGACTGAAAATTAGCAAACAAAATCAACCTTGTCTCTATGTGGTTCGACCCTTACTATCACTAGCTATAGTTTTAGTTTGGAATTATAAATTTAATTTTGATACAAAACGACGGTATCAAAGTGGGTGGGAAGCCGGCCTGTCTAGAGGGCTTATGTCCCCTGCCTGTCTGGAGGGCTTGGTATTCGGCCTGTCTAGAGGGCTTTTGGACATGTCGTCAGGATCTCTAACTTTCTTACCGGTCACATTGTTGCGTCCAGCCGTTGTAGAGATGTGCGGTAAATAGTCAGGTCAAACAATTATTTCATGTCTGATTGGTCCTGTATTTGCCGTATCTGGTGTGGGTTACCAACTACGTTAGGCACGACAGGGTGCAAAGAGTTTTTAAAAAAAATACTTGAACAACAAAAAATAAAGCTGAAATATAATAGAGTAGCCCTCAATCCTGAAGACTTATTCACGCAACTATAAATCATGTATAATTTTTCAGGATTCAAATATTTTGTTTGAGGTGCGTATATCATATCAAGGTTAATCATCCAAGTTTTACATACAATGTACATATAGAATATGTAAGACAGGCAAGCAATGTATACAGGATAAAACACGTCAAATAAAGGTACTGGATTTTAACCTAGTCAGGACAGGATAAGGTTGTTTTATTCTGAAATTTTATATATGAAATAATTTCAAATGTGTTACATTCCAGGACCTTGGAATCGTTTCTCCATCCAGGGTTTGGAGCATGTATGAACCTTGTCTGACGATTGAGTCAATTAAATAGGGGCCTTCCCATATATGGGCTAATTTACCTGCTGATTTTTTTTTTTTTTGGGAACACTTTTCGTAGGACAAGGTCCCCTTCCCTAAAAACTCTAGCTTTTAAATTTTTATTGTAACTTCTCGCTACTGCTTGTTGATACGATGCTATCCTGATTTTGGCAGCATCTCTCAATTCTTCTATTAAGACCAGGCTGTCTTGCAGCATGCTGTCATTTGTTTCTATACTATTCAGGCTGTATCTTAAGGTTGGTACGTGGATTTCTGCAGGGATAACTGCTTCGCAGCCATACACCAAAGAATAAGGTGTCTGGCCAGTTGAAGTTTTTGGAGTTGTCTTGTCTGCCCATAATACTAATGGGAGCTCTTCTGCCCATCTGCCCCGTTTTCTCTTCAGCTTCTTCTTTAGGCAGCTGATGACTACTTTGTTACTTGACTCCGCCTGGCCATTTGCTTTTGGACAGCCAGGGGTTGACGTTACCAGGTTGATATTCCATTCAGCACAAAAAGCCATAGTCTTTTTTCCTACGAACTGTGTGCCATTATCACACACTATTTCTGACGGAACTCCATACCTGCAAATGATATTCTTCCTGATAAAAGATATTACTTCCTTCTCAGTGACTTGCCTGAATGAGTCAGCTTCTATCCATTCGGATAAGTAGTCAGTCATGGCTAACATGAATACTTTCTGGCCTGGAGGTATAGGTAACTTTCCTACTATGACCATGCCCCATTTCATGAACAAACATGGTGTAGAAATTGAATGTAGTAACTCAGATGGCTGATGAATAATTGGAGCATGTATTTTACAGGCTTCACATTTTGAAGAGTATTCCAGACAGTCAGATCTCAGGGTTGGCCAGTAATAGTCAACCCTGAGTATCTTGCTTGCCAGGCTTCTGCCGCCTCTGTGGTTACCATAATATCCATCACGTATCTCTTAGATTACCTGCCTGGCTTCATGTGGTTCAAGGCACCTTAAATATGGTCTAGCCTGAGATCTTTTAAACAAAGTGTTATTGATAGTGGAATAGGTAGAAGCTCTGATTTTAAAGGCTCTAGCCTCATGCCTATCCTGAGGTAATATGCCTCGCAGGAACCAGTCATAATTAGGTTTAGTCCATGAATCATTGTCAGTATTGACAGGATTCACCTGTTCAGGCTTGCTGATAGCAGATTCAAGTAAATGGACTAAAGGTACTTTATCGAAAATAGCAGGGGTGAAATTTGAACCAAGGCTGGCTAGAGCATCAGCCTGGGTATTCAGGTCTCTTGGTATTTGCTCAATATCAAATGAATGAAATTTAGCGCAAAGTTTTTTTGGCATATTCTATATACAAAATCATCTTTTCATCTTTTGCTGTGAAAATTCCTTTTATCTGATTGGCAATTAAAAGTGAGTCGGTTTTACCTTTAAGTTTTGAACACCGAGGTCTAGAATTACCTTGAGTCTTGCTATGAGGGCTTCATATTCTGCTTCATTATTGGTAGCCTTGAATTCACAACTCACAGCCTGGGGTATTATGTGCTCTTGTGGAGATTTTAGCACTAACCCTAGCCCTATACCCCGTGTATTGGATGCCCCATCTATGAACAAGGTCTATTCTTGGTCTGATGATTTATTTTCTAACTGGTTGACCTCCTTGGTCAGGTCTGATTCTAGGTTAGGGCTGAAATCAGTCACAAAGTCTGCTAATGCCTGTGATTTGATTGTTGTCCTAGGTTCAAAGGTAATATCGTAGGTACTAAGCTAGACTAACCATTTGGCCATCCTGCCTGACAATTCAGGTTTCCATATGACAGATTCTATGGGTAGGTTAGTCTTGACTATTATAGGGTGACACTCAAAATAGGGGCGTAACTTTGCACATGACATAATTAAAGCTAAGACATATTTTTCAAGCAAGCCATACCTCATTTCAGCGTCTAATAGACTTTTACTTACATAATAGACAGGGTGTTGTTGACCTTCTTGTTCCTTCACCAGGACTGCACTTACTGTTGTGTCGGTTACGGATAGGTATATTGATAGGGGTTCCCCTTTTTCTGGCTTGGCCAATAAAGGTGGAGACGAAAGGAATAAATTTAGATCCTGGAAGGCTGCTTCATGTTCAAGTGTCCAATGGAACTGTTTATTTTTCCTGAGCAAGCTGTAAAATGTTTTACATCTCTCAGAAGATCTGGATATGAACCTATTCAGGGCAGCCACCCTGCCTGTCAGTTTCTAGATGTCTTTAACAGACTTGGGTGACTGTAACTCTAGTATAGTTTTAATTTGTTCTGGACAGGCTTCTATGCCCCGTTTTGTCACCATATAGCCTAGGAACTTCTCTGCAGAAACTCCAAAGTGGCATTTTCCAGGGTTGAGCTTCATGTTATATTTTTCCAAGATTTGAAATGCTATTTCTAAATGCTTCATATGATCTTGTGCATATTTAGATTTTACCACCATATCATCGATGTAAACATCCATAATGTTCCCAATCTAATCTTTAACATCGTGTTGACCAGGCGTTGGTATGTTGCCCCTGCATTCTTTAGACCGAATGGCATGGCAGTGTAGCAATATATGCCTCGGTCAGTAATGAATGCAGTACTCTCCTGGTCAGCAGGATGCATCTTTATCTGGTTGAATCCACTATAAGCGTCAATGAATGTTAGCATCTCGTGCCATGCCGTTGCATCCACCATGGCGTCAATGTGTGGTAGAGGGAATAGATCTTTAGGGAAGGTTTTGTTTAGGTCGGTGTAATCTACACAGACTCTCCATTTGCCATTCTTCTTTTGTACGACAACCACGTTTGCTAGCCATTCAGGGTACATAACTTCCCTGATCATGCCCATGTCCAGGAGCTCGTCTATTTTTTCATTGATGATCAGGTTTCTTTCAGGTGCAAATTTTCGTCTTTTTTGCTGCACAGGCTTGAAAGATGTGTCAATATTGAGCTTATGAGTGATAACATCCAAGCTAATTCCAGTCATATCAAAGTGAGACCAAGCAAAGCAGGAAGATTTATTTTTCAGAATAGTTACTAAATCAGGCCTGATAGTATCAGGGGCATCAGACCCAACTAGAACATACCTGTCAGGGTATTCAGAATCGAGGATTACCTGATCCGTTTGCATCCTTGGTGGTGCTACGTATGTGCTCCTCACAGGGTACTGTAATTGCTATGCAAGGGACTTACCTGTCTTGGAAGGCTTCAGGGCCTCAATGTAGCATTCCTGGGCTGATTTATGCTCACCTTTGATGGTTGCTGTTCCCCACCCTGTTGGTATCTTGACACACTGGTGATAGGTTGAGGGAACGGCCTTGACATTGTGGATCCATGGCCTGCCTAGAATGACATTGTAAGAGGACAGACAGTCAAGGACCCCAAATCTTTCATTGGATGCAATACCTTCAACAAAGGTAGGGAGATAGATTTCTCCTAACGTGTTCCTTGTTTCTCCGCTGAATCCTACCAAGACGCTGGATTTCTTAGTAATTTGGTCCTCTTTAATTTTCATGGCTTTGAGTAGATCTAGCATGATATGGTTCACCGAGCTGCCTCCATCTATCAAGATCCTCCTTATATTGGCAGTCCCAATTTGCATGGAAATAACCAGGCCATCATGATGCAGGTCAGGGATGCCCACCAAGTCACAATCGCTAAATGTGATGGGTGGTATATTATCAGACTTGCAGGGTGACTTCGTCTGAGGAGTCATGGCTATCTTTTTTGCTGCTGAACTGGTCCGGCCACAAATTTTCGATCCACCATTTATGAATTTTACTTCATAGAGAGGGGTGGTGAAGGAATATTGCGCTCTTGCTTTTGCTCCTGGTTGCTTCTGTTCTGGTCAGATTGGCTACCTTTGGTTCTGATCAGACCTTTGAGATATCCAGCTTTCAATAGGTAGGCAACCTCCTTTCTGAGAGTAAAACAGTCCTCTACATCCATGTGAAACTCACACCATCTGGTCTGGTCTCTCCTTGGATTAGGGTTGTCCACCTTTCTGGGCCATCTGACTACTGGTCCCATGTTGTCAAGTCGCTGGATCAGGCCTGCAATGTCAACACAGAAGTTATGTTTAGAAATAGGTGGATGAACCTTAGTCTTACCTTGTTGTTCTTGTGTCAATTTGACTTCTGAATAATCAGGCCTGGTATACGGGGTTGTCCTGTGACTGCTTCCCCTGGTTTAACATGCACTTTTCCTGTTTGTCTTTTCATAGTCCTTTGTATTGATGGATGCTCCAACCTTGTAGCTCTTGTCTTCTTCTAGCCTGATATAAGCCAGCGTCTTGGCCTGAACATCCTCGAAGGTATGATAGGGATACTTAGTGAGTTCTCCATAGAGATCACTATGGGGTAATACTCCCTGCCTGAATGCCTCCACTGCTGTCCCAACATCACATCTAGGAATGGACACCTTCTCTTTATTGAATCTGTTCAGGAAAGCTCTGAGGGTCTCATCCAGCTTCTGGGTAATCCGGTTCTAGATACCTCATTTCTGCACCTCTCGCCAACCACCCAGTGATGATTGGGCCGCATGTTTGGTACGCGGAACGATTTTTTGACAGTTCGTAAGTTCATCGACAAGTGATAGCTCAAACACTCGAGTCAACCTCATGGTCATCATCTACGCACCTATACGGTCGTTTTGACAGTAATTAGAGTTCATTTTGAGTCCGGGTCAAAAACCGCTTCATTTTCTAAAAGACCGTTTAAATGCCGAGTCGGAATGTTCCGGAATGTTCTAGAATTCTCTGGATATTTTTTCCTAATGAAAATAATATTTTTAAGGAAATATCTTTCGTATATTGTGTTTCATGGAATAAGAAAGTGTAAATCTACCGAAATTCTTTAATAAACGCGGAAATCTTTCTTGCTGAGGAGGAAAGCTCTAGGGAAATGACGCAGCAGGTGCTGCGCCTCTTCCAGAGGTCGCAGTGGCTGCTGCGTCTCTTCCCCAACCCTCTTTTCATACTTTCCAGAATATTTCCGTGATTTATTTCCGAATCCGTGTCATTTCTAAACTCCTTCGTGTGTTTAGTATAAATAGATACCTTCGGTCTCCATATTTTGCACGCGAGTATCCGCCCTTCTCTTCCCTCTTTCCATTCTAGACCATGTTTTTGCTTTCGATGCCTACGTGCTTGATCAATCGACCACGTAAGCTCAGATCATTCTGAGTTCCAGTCAGGTGCATAGACCGACCAATTTGACCAACTCCACTTAATGAATCTAATCAATCCTTTAAATCCTTTAACAAGGGCACTTTCCACGCATATTTGAGTCGAGCAATCACTAAATGATAACTTTAGTCAATCTCGTTTCAACAAACATGTAAGTCTGAGGGTGTAAAATCTCATTTTATTATTGTACTTTTATTTTGTATCACTAATGTAAGGTCTATATCAAAAGCACATTCAAAACCGTCTTAAAAACCATCGTTTAAAACCGTATTTACAAAACAGCAAAGGTCTAACGTTGAGAAGAAACACAGCAGCAGCAACGCCTCTTTGAATGGTCGCAGCACCTGCTGCGCCTCTTTCTAAGGCTGCCGCTGCTCCTACTCTTCTTGTTCTTCCTCGACCTTCTGCAACTTTGTTATTTCTCTTTTTCCTTCGTTTCTTTTGTCCATATCAGTATATAATCATGTCTTAATAAATCCTTTTCAAATTATAACGCATAATTCGACTTAAATCCCTTATAATTCAATATTTGCGGGTTTTCGTCGTCTATTTCAAACCCGGATTTTAGAGGTTCGATTTTCTCATATCGATTCTCTGAAATCCGTCTTTCGTACATAATTTTCTTTATTTGATTCCAATTTATCAAATTCTATTCAATTTTCGGGTTCAAAGTTCGTTCTTTTCGTACTTCCGACACGATTTCATATAATCATGTAAATCGCTGTAAATTCTCATCTTTAATTTGTTTTACGACGGTTCCTGATGTATGTAATCTCTTAAATCACTTACTTGAGTTCTAATATCAACCCTCGACCTTAAATTTACCAATGAACGATAACAATCCGCGATTCTGACTTCACAGCCAGAATCCAACTCAAGAACAGACGCAGCAGATGCTGCGCCTGTTTTGGGTTGGTTTCTGGCCCTAAACTCTTTCTCGCTTTTACGTAGTTCCTAATTACAGTTTAGATCAACTATTATTCGTATTATCACCTCTAATCTGCCGTATTTTCATATTTTAAATTCTATTTTCGTTTTTCTTCGAAATCCCTCTTTGAGCGTGCTTTTGACGTAGACCAAATAAGTTTTGTAATTTTAATTATTGTAATTTCATTATTTTTATGTATTATTTAAATTGTATGGCCTTCACATGTAATTTCATCTAACATCCTACTTCGTCCAATTTTTTGCTAAATTACGTGTTAACCGACATAGTCTAAATTCACATGCTAGAATCAATCTATGTTTGTTGCATTGCATGCATTACATCGACGATATATCAAATATGAACGATTTCCCTAATCATTAGTAGAGGCCGCTATAGAGGCGGGTGCGATCAGGTGTTCGATTAAAGAGCTTCCTAATACGTACCCTCACCCCTTACTCCAGTTATCTCTGGACATACGTGTCCATTGGCATCTTCGAGAGTCATTCTAGACATAGAATGCTTAGGGTAATGAGTTCTTAGTGTTCATGTCATTACCTTGTGTCTTGACATGAAACGAAGTATTCGAACGTTTTCCAATTTTTCGATAAAAATTGGTGGCGACTCCATAAATGCAGGCTTATTAAACCTTTCACCGGTTTCAATGCCTCACAAATCGGTAACGGCCCATGACATCCTTTGGCAAACCAAGGTTCCGTGGAAGCAGTGCCGCCGCCTCGAATCCAATGCGCGGGTGCGCGCGGCGCAGGTGGCCCATGTCCACGGTTTGGCGAGTCCGCTGGGGATGATACACTTACGTGTTACGCAGGATGAAACTTGAACAAGGTTAGGGAATGGTTTATTCAAGACAGTTGTCGGTTTTCATTACTCGACCTTCTTAGGTCGTTTCATTCGGCCTTCCTAGGCTTAACCCAACCCATTCGACCAATCGTCCCGTCTGGATGGTCCAAATTCTTATCTTGGCCTAAGGATGGATAGCGATTGACGTCATCCATACCGTGGTACACACTCATGTTTGTATCAAGAGCTTTCACTACTCAAGGAAATGGACTAGGAACCGACCTTACTCTTGCTTGGCACGGACCTCTCCACAGACCAGGGTTTGATTGCTTGGTATGGCAACGCACCTTTTAAGCCAAAACCCCATTAAATGCACTCAGCATACCGTTATAATGTCCATATGTATGTTTGTATCTTATACGTGATCACCATTTTTTAAACAAACCATGACAAATTTTTGTAAAATAAAATCCATTTCAAAATGTAAATATTTTCAAAAATGGCCTAAAATAGCACAAAATAAGCAGAAACTCTGTCCAAATATCGAGTCAAAATTCGGGCCTTAAGCCCATTTCAAAAGTCACTTCGAGTCAGCTCTCCTACAACTACACTACAGTTGTCTAAGACAAACATTTAAAAAATTGTCATTTTCAAATCTCACTTGACACAGTTGTACACACCCCTGAGGCTGCCGCTGCTCCTGCTCTTCTTGTACTTCCTCGACCTTCTGCAACTTTATTATTTCTCTTTTTCTTTCGTTTCTTTTGTCCATATCAGTAAATAATCATGTCTTAATAAATCCCTTTTAAATTATAACGCATAATTCGACGTAAATCCCTTATAATTCAATATTTGCGGGTTTTCGTCGTCTATTTCAAACCCAGATTTTAGAGGTTCGATTTTCTCATTTCGATTCTCTTGAATCCGTCTTTCGTACATAATTGTCTTTATTTGATTCCAATTTATCAAATTCTATTCAATTTTCGAGTTCAAAGTTCGTTCTTTTCGTACTTCCAACACGATTTCAAATAATCATGTAAATCGCTATAAATTCTCATCTTTAATTTGTTTTATGACAGTTCCTGATGTATGTAATTTGTGAAATCACTTACTTGAGTTCTAATATCAACCCTCGACCTCAAATTTACCAATGAATGATAACAATCCGCGATTCTGACTTCACAGCCAGAATCCAACTCAAGAACAGACGCAGCAGATGTTGCGCCTGTTTTGGTTTGGTTTTTGCCCCTAAACTCTTTCTCGCTTTGACGTAGTTCCTAATTATAGTTTAGATCAACTATTATTCATATTATCACCTCTAATCTGCCGTATTTTCATATTTTAAATTATATTTTCATTTTTCTTCGAAATCCCTCTTTGAGCGTGCTTTTGACGTAGACCAAATAAGTTTTGTAATTTTAATTATTGTAATTTCATTATTATTATGTATGATTTAAATTGTATGGCCTTCACATGTAATTTCATCTAACATCCTACTTCGACCAATTGTTTGCTAAATTACGTGTTAACCGACATAGTCTAAATTCACATGCTAGAATCAATCTATGTTTGTTGTATTGCATGCATTACATCGAGGACATATCAAATATGAACTATTTCCGTAATCATTAGTAGAGGCCGCTATCGAGGCGGGCGGGATTAGATGTTCGATCAAAGAGCTTCCTAATACGTACCCTCACCCCTTACTCCAGTTATCTCTGGACATCCGTGTCCATTGGCATCTTCGAGAGTCATTCTAGACATAGAATGCTAAGGGTAACGAGTTCTTAGTGTTCATGTCATTACTTTGTGTCTTGACATGACACGAAGTATTCGAACGTTTTCCAATTTTTCCATAAAAATTGGTGGCGACTCCACAAATGCAGGCTTATTCAACCTTTCACCATTTCAATGCCTCAGAACTCGGTATTGGCCCATGACGTGCTTTGGCAAACCAAGGTTCCGTGGGAGAAGTGTCGCCGCCTCGAAACCATAGCGCGGGTGCGCACGGCGCAGGTGGCCCATGTCCACGGTTTGACGAGTCCGCTGGGGATGATACACTTACGTGTTACCCAGGATGAAACTTGAACAAGGTTAGGGAATGGTTTATACAAGACAGTTGTCGGTTTTCATTACTCGACCTTCTTAGGTCGTTTCATTCGGCCTTCCTTGGCTTAACCCAACCCATTCGACCAATCGTCCCGTCTGGATGGTCCAAATTCTTATCTGGGCCTAAGGATGGATAGCGATTGACGTCATCCATACCGTGGTACACACTCATGTTTGTATCAAGAGCTTTTACTACTCGAGGAAATGGACTAGGAACCGACCTTACTCTTGCTTGGCACGGACCTCTCCACGGACCAGGGTTTGATTGCTTGGTATGGCAACGCACCTTTTAAGCCAAAACCCCTTTAAATGCACTCAGCATACCGTTATAATGCCCATATGTATGTTTGTATCATATACGTGATCACCATTTTGTAAACAAACCATGACAAATTTTTGTAAAATAAAATCCATTTCAAAATGTAAATATTTTCAAAAATGGCCTAAAATAGCACAAAATAAGCAGAAATTTTGTCCAAATATCGAGTCAAAATTCGGGCCTTAAGCCCATTTCAAAAGTCACTTCGAGTCAGCACTCCTACAACTACACTACAGTTGTCTAGGACAAACATTTAAAAAATTGTCATTTTCAAATCTCACTTGACACAGTTGTACACACCCCTGAGGCTGCCGCTGCTCCTGCTCTTCTTGTACTTCCTCGACCTTCTGCAACTTTATTATTTCTCTTTTTCCTTCGTTTCTTTTGTCCATATCAGTAAATAATCAAGTCTTAATAAATCCTTTTTAAATTATAACGCATAATTCGACGTAAATCCCTTATAATTCAATATTTGCGGGTTTTCGTCGTCTATTTCAAACCCGGATTTTAGAGGTTCCATTTTCTCATATCGATTCTCTGAAATCCGTCTTTCATACATAATTATCTTTATTTGATTCTAATTTATCAAATTCTATTCAATTTTCGAGTTCAAAGTTCGTTCTTTTTGTACTTCCGACACGATTTCATATAATCATGTAAATCGCTATAAATTCTCATCTTTAATTTGTTTTATGACAGTTCCTGATGTATGTAATTTGTGAAATCACTTACTTGAGTTCTAATATCAACCCTCGACCTTAAATTTACTAATGAACGATAATAATCCGCGATTCTGACTTCACGGCCAGAATCCAACTCAAGAACAGACGCAGCAGATGCTGCGCCTGTTTTGGGTTGGTTTCTGTCCCGAAACTCTTTCTCGCTTTGATGTAGTTCCAAATTATAGTTTAGATCAACTATTATTCGTTTTATCACCTCTAATCCGCCGTATTTTTATATTTTAAATTCTATTTTCATTTTTTTTCGAAATCCCTCTTTGAGGGTACTTTTGACGTAGACCAAATAAGTTTTGTAATTTTAATTATTGTAATTTCATTATTATTATTATTATGTATGATTTAAATTGTATGGCCTTCACATGTAATTTCATCTAACATCCTACTTCGACCAATTGTTTGCTAAATTACGTGTTAACCGACATAGTCTAAATTCACATGCTAGAATCAATCTATGTTTGTTGTATTGCATGCATTACATCGACGACATATCAAATATGAAGGATTTCCCTAATCATTAGTAGAGGCCGCTATCGAGGTTGACGGGATTAGGTGTTCGATTAAAGAGCTTCCTAATACGTACCCTCACCCCTTACTCTAGTTATCTCTGGATGTAACACCCCCATATTCCGAGGAGCCTTAACGAGGCCTTTATTGGCATATAAGGGCATTACCATCTCAGTTGCCCGAGGTAAGTAATCATCAAAAGTAGATAAAAGAACAATTATAGTTATATTACAAGCGTTACAATCAACTAACAAAATAAGATACAACTCGTTAGCTACACATTATCTCTATCAGTACTCGTGATGACTCATCCCCGCCAGAACTCCAGCCATCAAAAACATCGACACCTGCTAAGACTGGCTGCTCACCATAAGTGATCACGGTAGACACATAAACAAACAAGACAACCACACAAGGTCAGTAACTTAGATAAGACATAACGAAACCAACAACAATCACCAACACATTAAAAACACAACCAGTCACACACAATCAATCTCCGTCACTGACTGTCCACTGGACCAGTCCTGCCAGTGGGGGACCGCAGCTGTACCCACCAAATTCCCGCTTATCATACTGAGCGATTACCCTGTCCCATTAATGTGCACCTCCCCTCCCGTGGCGGGTTCCACGGAGAGAAAAACTAGGGCGTGAAGCCACTCCCGCAAGTGACTCCACTCAGCCGAGGACGCACCTCGAGAACCAGAGACAACCAATCACAGACAGCTGCAATACAACAACAACCAACAAACCGTATACACCAACCGATTACCGCATATACGCTGCCACACAAACACAACTACAACACAACAACCACGACACAACAACCGACACACTAGACCATCCACAGAAACTGAGTAGGCGAACCTACCTTTACGCAACTGCAATGATTCCATGTCCACACACGCAATATCCAGCAACCAAGCAACACATATATATACAATACAATCATCTATTACTATCATTCTAATCCTAACTGAAAACACAAGACACAGATGATGATGACGACATACCTACACGAGGAAAACTTGGCAAATGACTGCTACCCGACTCAAGCTACGCACTCCTAAGGCATAAGGACCTTCAAGGGCTTCCATGGAGGACATATGGTGAAGGGAAGAGGAAAGGGCGACATTTAGGTTTAGGATAAAGAGGCGGAAATGAATTGCGGATTTAACAAAACACGATTATAAACCCTCGGTGAAAACACGCTACTCGATCGAGTGGCCCCTACTCGATCGAGCATCTAAGCTACTCGATCGAGTAGCCTCTACTCTATCGAGTACCACCCCTAACTCAAAACACATGATAACTTTGGTACGCACTTCTAAGGACTATCACTGCTTCCAAGTTCGGTCAACGCTGGTCAACGGGTCCCCGAAAGGGCAGGTATTACAGTCTTCCCCCCTTAAAAAGAACTTCGTCCCTGAAGTTCAACTCACCTAACCAAAGCTCACGATATGGAAACAAAGCGGCATCTCAACTCCTCTGACATAGGTCACTATTTCGGAAAACACCATCCCCCCCCCCCCCCCCCCCGTGTCATCATCATCAACTGTCTAACCCTCCATATAGATCGACCTCTACAAACTACCACTTGAAATACCAACCTCACAACACGAACCGGCACAACCAACGATTACCCGACACCTTACGAGATTACACTTTCACTAGCAACAACCATCAACTATGTTATCCAACGATACGGTTCTATTCCCAACACATGACATCATAACTAACTTTCTATGACCGGCTTTTAAGCATACTATTCAACTTTACTTCAACATACAAGTTACTCAACGAACAAGTGCAAACAGTTATAATTTCATACAAGAAATGTAACCAAAGTAATAGAAAACCTTATAAACAAACAATAAAATAATTGCAATATCGGCCTTTTTATTTCGCGACATTACTCTTCCCCTCTAAAAAGGAACTTCGTCCCCGAAGTTCACCACCAAATTACTACACATGTTACTTACTAATACATCTTGACATATATCCAACCCATATTATTCATTATTGACATTACTCATTAATCATACAACCATTAAACCATAAAAACATGTGCAACCATATTCGGATAAGTAGCCACCGTCAAGAATGCATGTATATACTATATGTATTTGTATATGGAAGGACACAACTCCGGTGAAATATAATTAGTAGACATTACGGATGTAAAATGAATGCAATAAGAACCAACTACTACTCCACTATTTGTTATGAATACGCATTCAAAATCCAAACACGACTTCCCACATATGAAATTAACGGTTCAGACATGTTACTAATCATCAATAACTATGTTAAACACCAAAACATGTAATTATATAACCATTAAACAATTTTATTTAACGAAAAGTTCCTGTAACAGTGCTACTCGATCGAGTGTCTTGGCTACTACTCGATCGAGTAGCCCTGAGGTCAGAATACCCCATTCCTGGCACACCTGCAGCTACTCGCCCGAGTGTGGGGCACTCTGTCGAGTAACCACGGGTCAAAACCTTAGAAATTCCTGTCATAACACCATATATATATATAAAACGTCACATATGCGCGAGTCGGGATGACAACCCGACCCCCAAAATCCTGTAACCAAGTTCAAACTAAGCAAATCTGGCCTTATGGCCATCCATACAAACCAAAATAAAAGTTCCAACTAAGAACGACTACCATCATCCAACATCATCAACCATAAACAAAAGAAAGAAAAAGGTGTATCACTCCTGCTGCTGCTGTTGCTCATCCATCATCTCATCTCCACCACCATCTCCTCCCGAGGTGCCTGCTCCCGATGACCCAATACCCGCATCAACCCCTGCCCCAGCTCCAGGACTCACATACCATGGGGTCAAACCACCAAAAGCAAAGGACTGTGGTGTCCCCCATGCCGTCTGGTCCACCCCGTAAGAGTGGAAAACCCCACTATAGTCCCCAACTCCGCTCCACCACACGGGGTGTGGTCCCTCGGTCCCAATCCCCTGAGCATACGCCATCTCAGTCATGTTCCGGAGTGTCAAAGTGGATGACACTCTCTCTGCCAAGTAGCTCGAACGCGTCTCCGGGGTATCGAGGTAGGGGTAACAAGGAAAAGGGTGCTGCTGTGGTGCTGCTGGCCGTGGTCTAGTCTCACTGTCCTCTCCCTCACTCGACGAAGTCCTCTCCCAACCCGGGTATCTCCTCCACTTCTGCCACGTTCTCCCCCTTCTTCGGCTCGGGCATCACCTGAAGGATCGTGTCATCAATGAGGTATGTCTGCAACTGCCGAGGCACATCATCATCCTCCTCCTCCTTATTGGAGTCAACAGGTATCACCATCGGGTCTAACGGCTCTGTCGGTGGGAGATGCTCAGGAGCCGGGATCCTCATCCAGCTCATACCCCACACTCTCCAAGCTAGGCCACCGTCGGCTAAAGTTCTCAACCATTTCAGGTCAAGGTAGTAGTCTCTGTCCATAGTAGGCACCGGCGTGGCTAGGGGAACGTACTCAGAAGAAGCCTTAAAGGAGGCTAGCTTTTCAGCTAACCGGGTGGCAAGAGTACCACAACTCAAGTGTCGAGTGGTAGAAGTAGCCATCAAGGCCAGGCTAGCACAGACTTTGGCAGGAGCATTGAAGACCACCCTCTCGGTCCGCTCCGGGTTAAGATAAGACATCAAAAGCAACAGTTCATGATTGTTCAGCTTACTCATATCCGGCCTCTCATAAAGAAGTTTCGAAATAGAATGAAGGAAGATCTTCAAAGTAACATGTTGAACATCATTAATCAACATGTTGCTGGAGGTGGAAGCTGACTTTCCGGAAAGACAAGGCATAAGGCGGCAAACACCGCACTCAGATGGAATCTCACTGATGGAATCCTTGGGAGGCTTGGCCAACCCAAGGTGAGAAGCAAAAAGGTCCATGGTCAACACGAAACTTGTGTTCATAAGACGGAACTCAACAGTTTGTGCAGCTGGCTCGTAATTAAACGAGCTCATAAACTCCAAAGTCAGAAAAGGGTGGGAATGCTTCATCAACCGATACAACTCCATAAACCCCAGGGTCTCAAAGATATGATGGACATCCGTCTCAATTCCCAAGTCATCAAGAAGTGTGGTATCCACACAATGGGTGGGTCTCATCTTGCGTTTCTGCAATGCCACAAATCTATCCCTCTGTTTAAAGTCTACAAACACCACGGAAGGGTATTCCGGTATAGCGGGTACCACGGGTCCACTACTTTCCCCAACTTCGGGCTGTGAAGCCCTCCCCCTCTTACTCTGACGGGTCCCTATGTTTAGTCTCGGCATCTGTTTCAGCATACAATTTAAACAAACTTGCATAGGCACTTAAAACATAGAATTTACACAACTGAACATTGAATAATCATCGAGGTACACACTTTCACCAACAAATTCCCAATTTGATACATAAATTCAGTTTATAGTAACTCAGACGATCTCTATAGCTGTGAAAATTTTAGCATGAATGAATATGATCTATCCGACTACTACGATTATCCAAAACATGGATCAAATGCTACTCCACAAATATATACTTGCTAACATATGAAACATTCATATATGTTCATAGAAAGGCAACTTAATACATGCCATCACCAACCTTCAACATTATGAGCAAACCTTTCAATTAAACTAGTCAGAAGGTCTCTACAGCTGTAACGATTTTAACACATTCATCAAGAATTAACATCACCACTACTAAATTAAAAGTTTAACTCTTGCATATACATTCATATCCAACACAAAATCTCAATTATAGAAAACAAATTTCAATTTGGGGCACTTTTAAGACGGAGTTTTAAGGCAAGTTTTAAGGTGAAAACCACAAAATCCAACTCCCAACATGTTATATGCAACATATAGTACTCAATTTCATCATCCAACATGTAGAAAACAAACAAAATCAATTTTGATTTTGCAAACCCTAGAAAAATTCATCCCCAATTTTGCAATCTCTACTCTATTTTTAGCACAATTAACATCAATAATCATGAAAGGGAAGCATATGAATCACATTACAACAATTACAAGCAATTTTTGTCCATATGAATCGAAATTTTCGGACTATTCTATCATTCTAATAGGTTCAAAGTGATGAAAACATGTAAATAGAGAAGAAATTCATACCTTGGTTAGATGGAAAGTAAAAGAACGAAATTAAACAAAGAGAACAACCCAAATCAATCACCACAACCACAAGAATATGAGAGCTTTTGAGATATTTTTGAGCTTAGGGTTCGAATAAAGAAGAAAGAATAAGAAGAATGAGAAGAAATAAGGGTTTTAAGAAACCCGGAAAAGCCTCTGTACTGTAGCCTACTCGATCGAGCGCCTAGGGTACTCGATCGAGTGCCGTCTACTCGATCGAGTAGGTGCTATTTCGTCGAGTATCTGCAGAGAATTCCTAAACCCCAACGTCATAGCTTCCTAACTAGATCAAGTGAGGTCTACTCGGTCTAGTAAACACTCACACTCGGTCAAGTATGGTTGAGTACTTGGTCAGAAATACAAAATCAATTGAAGGTTCCTGCAAAACAATATCACGTGTCGATTCCAAACTAAATTCGGAAGTCGTCACTGGTTACCGTATTCACTTCTATATCACCATTACTACTCAAACATATCATACCGTCTCATCAGATAAGATTCATATTATATTACGCTACAACAAATTAACACAACTTGGTTTACCTGCTACCGAGTCATTCATACACACAATTATACATTGTATTTTGTCTGAATTCGTCTTACTACATGGCTATCAACTTATACTCACGTTAATCTAAAACATATAATTAACGATAAATTCCCACATGTCATCCAAGTGTATTACTATCATATTCCAGTTCAACACATACAAGTTATTCTACACAAATTACTCACCACGCAAGCGAAACTTTCGGCCATTAAACATTGTACAAATGCATCACTATTTGCTATTTCTCATACTACAACTCAACACTACTTTAACTATCATCATTATAGCTACGGTAGGACTTATAAACGCATATAGGATCACCATTACTATCAACCTGAAGCAAACACCAACATGACCATTTTTATACTACGGCATACACCTCTACACCTTTCACGCATTTCCATTAAAAAAAAACCTTTTTACATTTCTCATTATCATCACATATACTCACTCATTCGAAACTTCACCATACACGATCCGGGTGCAACTATCACGCCTACATCGATTTCAACAAAGACTCAACCACAGATAGTTCCAACGCAGTCCATATACACGTTAAGCACATACTCATGGACTCCACATTCCCATACCCAGTGACTAGCTTAAGTACAATGGGGCTAAGATTTTGAAATGAGGGCGCCTACTCACCCAAAATCTAGCATCAGCTGAGGCTCCCATTACACATACACCAGGTTCATTTTATTAGACTCACTACGTTCATTAGGTTCATTTGTTACAAGTTCCAAACTCGTCGCTCTGATACCACTTTGTAACACCCCCATATTCCGAGGAGCCTTTACTAGGACTTCCTTGGCATATAAGGGCATTACCATCTCGGTTGCCCGAGGTAAGTAATCATCAAAAGTCGATAAAAGAACAATTATGGTTATATTACAAGCGTTACAACCAACTAACAAAATAAGATACAACTCGTTAGCAACACACTATCTCTATCAGTACTCGTGATGACTCATCCCTGCCAGAAATCCAGCCATCAACAACATCGACACCTGCTCAGACTGACTGCTCACCATAAGGGATCACGGCAGACACATAAACAAACAAGACAACCACACAAGGTCAGTAACTGAGATAAGACATAACGAAACCAACAACAATCACCAACACATTACAAACACAACCAGTCACACACAATCACACCCACTCCAATCAATCTCCATCACCGATCGTCCTTTGGACCTACCCCGCGATGAGGGGACCACAGTCGTACCCACCAAATCCCCGCTCATCATACCGAGCGATAACCCTGTCCCATTAATGTGCACATCCTCTCCCGTGGCGGGTTCCACGGAAGGCGAAACTAGGGCGTGAAGCCACTCCCGCAAGTGACGCCACTCAGCCGAGGACGCACCTCGAGAACCAGAGATAACCAATCACAGACAGTTGCAATACAACAACAACCAACAAACTGTATACACCAACCGATTACCGCATATACGCTACCACACAAACACAACTACAACACAACAACCACGACACAACAACCGACGCACTAGACCATCCACAGAAACTGAGTAGGCGAACCTACCTTTACGCAACTGCAACGATTTCATGTCCACACACGCAATATCCAGCAACCAAGAAACACCTATATATACAATACAATCATCTATTACTATCATTCTAATCCTAACTGGAAACACAAGACACAGATGATGATGACGACATACCTACACGAGGAAAACTTGGCAAAGGACTGCTACCCGACTCAAGCTACGCACTCCTAAGGCATAAGGACCTTCAAGGGCTTCCATGGAGGACATATGGTGAAGGGAAGAGGAAAGGGCGACATTTAGGTTTAGGAGAAAGAGGCGGAAATGATTTGCGGATTTAACAAAACACGATTATAAACCCTCGCTGAAAACACGCTACTCGATCGAGTGGCCTACCTACTCGATCGAGTGGCCCCTACTCGATCGAGCATCTAAGCTACTCGATCGAGTAGCCTCTACTCTATCGAGTGCCATCCCTAACTCAAAACACAAGATAACTTTGGTACGCACTTCTTAGGACTATCATTGCTTCCAAGGTCGGTCAACGCTGGTCAACGGGTCCCCGAAAGAGCGGGTATTACACTGGACATCCGTATCTATTGGCATCTTCGAGAGTCATTCTAGACATAGAATGCTAAGGGTAACGAGTTCTTAGTGTTCATGTCATTACTTTGTGTCTTGACATGACACGAACTATTCGAACGTTTTCCAATTTTTCCATAAAAATTGGTGGCGACTCCACAAATGCAGGCTTATTCAACCTTTCACCGGTTTCAATACCTCACAAATCGGTAATGGCACATGACGTGCTTTGGCAAACCAAGGTTCCGTGGGAGAAGTGCCGCCGCCTCAAAACCAACGCGCCGGCGCAGGTGGCTCATGTCCACAGTTTGGCGACTTCGCTGGGAATGATACACTTACGTGTTACCCAGGGTGAAACTTGAATAAGGTTAGGGAATAGTTTATACGAGACAGTTGCCGGTTTTCATGACTCGACCTTCTTAGGTCATTTCATTCGGCCTTCCTAGACTTAACCCAACCCATTCGACCAATCGTCCGGTCTGGACGGTCCAAATTCTTATCTGGGCCTAAGGATGGATAGCGATTGACGTCAACCATACCGTGGTACATACTCATGTTTGTGTCAAGAGCTTTCACTACTCGAGGAAATGGACTAGGAACCAACCTTACTTTTGCTTGGCACGGACCTCTCCACAGAGCAGGATTTGATTGCTTGGTATGGCAACCCCCCTTTTAAGCCAAAACCCCTTTAAATGCACTCAGCATACCGTTATAATGCCCATATGTATGTTTGTATCATATACGTGATCACCATTTTGTAAACAAAACGATGACAAATTTTTGTAAAATAAAATCCATTTCAAAATGTAAATATTTTCAAAAATGGCCTAAAATAGCACAAAATAAGCAGAAACTCTATCCAAATATCGAGTCAAAATTCGGGCCTCAAGCCCATTTCAAAAGTCACTTCGAGTCAGCACTCCTACAACTACACTACAGTTGTCTAGGACAAATATTTAAAAATTTGTCATTTTCAAATCTCACTTGACACAGTGGTACATACCCATTTCACGAGTCGAGTCTTTCTGAGTCAGTGTGCAAAAATCCGAGAAAAATCCAAAAAAAAAAAACGTTTTCAAACAATGTAACCGTAAATATGTAAATTCAATTGGGCTAAGTTAGAGTCAAAATTCAAACCGACCATGTCCTAGTCGGAACTTTGTCGAGTCATAAACCCGTCTTCTTTTACATTTAGGGTCTTTTCAAATTCGAGCCAAGTCCTAAGGCGTCACGCCGTCATTTTCGACCCCCCACCCCAATTCCATTAGGATCTAAACATTTCTGACACCTCGAGTCACACGTGCCTGAGTCGTGCACAAAAGGCTTAATAGCTTTCTTTCAAACCGTGTTTTTAAAACTTCCCTAATGACACGTCCCGAGGCTCAACACACGAGTCTCAATAGGCCTCACATTTGAGTCTAAACTGCAGCCGTCTTATTAACACCTATAAGCACACCTCGGGTATCTAAATTTATACCCGGGTCTAGAATCAACACGTGACATTAATCTCGTCAATAAGGTCAACCACATAAGGGTCAATCCGTCAAAGTCAACACTCGAGTCTAAAATTAAAGTCAAGCACCGTGAATTCAAACACGAGAAGTCCCTCGCAACATTTCTCGAATTCAGAAGTGAAGTCTAGATTTGTCATCTTATCCTCGTGATTACTTATCCCTTCCTGTCTTCGTTGCTTATTGCCTTAGTATGCGTGATCCCATGTCGAATCGAGTTGTAATGCGCGTCATTTTTGTCGAGTAGGAATCCAGCAAGTTCCGTCAATCAGTAAAGTCACGAAGCAGCAATCACCGTGTCTCTCCAAGACATTTATGCCAGGGCCCTACGGGTTCAAGCTACAGTGGAAAATTTGATCATTCGCGTCCTCACTCTTGAAAACGGGATGGTGGAAAAGGACACGCCACCTAGAGAAACCTCTAGTCTAGGTCATCCAAAGCTTACCTCTTGCAATAACTATTATCCTAGAAAGCCAAAAAAAACCGAAAGGAAACCTGGGAGGCACCAAAGGGTGATTTCTGATTTAGGCATGTCTTATGCCGATGCTTTAAAAGGACTCTCTGCCCAAGGCAAGCTTCATCCAAAACGTCCGACTCCGGATCAACCTTTAGAGAGGCAAGTGAACCTCTGGAAGGGCAACAAGTACTGCATGTAGCACCAAGGTAGAGGCCATGATATTGAAGAGTGTTTTCTCTTGAAACACACCATCCAAGATATGATAGAAGAGGGCAAGCTTCCGATGCCGCTTTGTATCGAGCAATTCGAGAGGATCAACCTTCTTGGGTCTAGCAGCACTAAACATGATGAAGAATCATCCCTCGGTCCTCGTGACGATAAAGAGATCAACGTGCTTGAGGAAGACGATATCCAAAGTGGAATGCTCATGCTTTCCATTGCCATCAACAATAGATTTTCCAAGTTAGAAGGAGCCATTGATAACCTAAACTCTCGGCTTTCCAACATGGAGAACCAGTTTGCTGAAATGGATAAGAAGCTTGATGCCAAACCTCTCAAGATGAAAAATGTCCAGACAAACCCTCAACCTGATGGTCCTAAGAAGAACGTGACAAGTGAGCAATCTATTCCTAGTTCTTCTCATCCATGGATCAAGATCAACAAAGGCAACCTCATGGAGCCTTCGTTAACGAAACCTAACAACTTTCCCAGGTCATTCACAAATCTAGGCATACCTTATGCCCTAGCCTTGAACAAATTATCCTCTCTAGGTCTTCTTCAACCAATAGGGCCTAACCTAGACCCAGAAAGAAAATCTAAATCTTGGGATGGCAATTCGTATTGTCAGTACCATAGGGGTAGGGGGCATGATACCGAAGATTGATATAAAGTCAAGCATGTCATACAAGATTGATTGAGGATGGTAGGATTTCCGTCTCACTCCTAGCTAGTTCGGATACGAAAACTAAGCGACCTTATAGGGAGTTCAACCTCGCGGATGATCAAGAAGATGAATGACCCACCAATCATTTGGTTAAAAGAAGGAAAATATACTCACAAATACCCAACAATTAAACAATCCACATTACTGACGTAAAGGTTATAGAGCCTTCACCAGAAAGAGGAAATCCGCCTCCAAGGTCATTCTCCAATTTAGGCATGCCTTATACGATCGCCATTGAAAGACTCTTTGCTAAAGGACTGTTCCAGCCAATCATTCCAACCCCAGATCCTGAGTATGAGAGAAGAGGTCGCTTATGGGACGGTTCTCAATATTGTTTATTCCATAGGGGTAATGGACATGACACTGAAGCATGTTCCAAACTCAAAAATACCATCCACTATATGCTCAATCGCAGTAAGATATCTTTATCGACCCTCGGTCCATTAAGAGAAAAGAATGACCCTCATGGGCGTCTTACTCTTCAAAGACAGGAAGGTCTCTTGGGCCTCTACCCTTCTAGTACCCCGAACAACGAGGACAGGGTGCTCAAATCGTTCAACGATCAAGATCGGACATTCAAGCTACCATATGGTGAAAGGGGATTCTCCGAAGATAATAATGATGATTAGGAGTCTGGATCTAAGATTGAGTCAGAGTTCAAGTCCAAGTCCTAGGCTTTCTTTCCCATAATTGTTCTAGTATCTTTCTTTGTGTCCATTTCTCTTCCTAGTGACAACCTGGGGCCTGTCCCACGAGTCACATATCTTCTCGAGTCTATCCATTTATTATTCATTTCCATAAAAGTACACTTTTCAATCCACATATTCTATCTTATCTCTTCCTTTACCCTTTTCCTGTGACAACAAGAATTGATTTGAGACATTTTAAAACGAGCGACAACACATGTCAGTCCATGTGTGTAACACTTAAACGATGTTCCATTCCAAGTTGTAGAGGACCTGAAACTCCATGTTCATTTTCCTTACCTATTCCATGTCTGGAAACAGAAACCTCACTATACCCCAGTTTAGGACGAGGATATCTCAAGAGATTCTAGGACAAATACGGACCATCTCCCTTATTAACGGTCCATGACGGAAGGCAAGCCCATTCCCTCACAATAAACAACCCGTGTTACTAAAGACTAACCCATTTCACACCCAAAGGTGCTAGTCTAACTCAAATCCATGGTAGCAAGCAGATCCAAGACGATACGAGCCATGATCAAATACAAAGGCTCAAGGCCGAAGTTATGCAAGCAAATCCAAGTCGATACAAGCCATGATCAAAGAAAAACGCTCAATCAAGAGAAATGACCAAAATCAATATCCAAGGCCGCAGTTATGCCCGTAATCCAAGACAAAATAATCAAAAAAAGAAGGCTCAATCAAGCAAGTCAATGACAATATCTGTAGTCAAAGTTATCTTCAAAAACATGAATCAAGAACCTGGATCAAAAAGCCGAGATATATTCCAGACCAAGAATCTGAGTCTGAATAAAGAACGAAGCCTGAAATCTAACACCAAGTGGAATACTGCTGAAGTCTATATAGAGTCAAGGCATCAATAAGGATGGTCAGCTAGCACCCTCACTTAGCCCATCACACACCCTAAGTCCTTCTCGAGACCGTTACAGGGAGATAGTTAGGAATTTTGAGAATCCTCTCAAGCTCGTCAAGTATACCCAACTTTTAGAGCCAAGACATGGAAACTTGATCCCACGTTATTTTAACCTGCCTTTATATGCTCAGGCTACATCAAGCCTGAGACTCCATTTCCAAGCCATATTATAAGCCATACCCCCATCAGGCCTTAACTCCATAAAATCAAGCTCCAGAGATTTGTTCATCAAAGCCTCTTATTTCCATGCCCCATATTTGAAATATCCAATCTAGTTTCACCTTGACCCTGACACGGAGTCTTCAAATACTTTGCTACCTAGGACAGGACAAACCTATATCCATCCTTAGGGTCCACTTTCGAGTGCGCTCACATGACAAGGAAATTTTTACAAATTTAATTATACCTCTTTGGTCTATGATCAGAGGGATTTATCTCAAATCGATTCTTCGAGTCGCCAAAGGAAATTACTCTCCTGGCCCATGCACTTTAAGGCCCTGACAACATAGCTTAGGCACACACTCAGAACTACGACCTGGTTTGATTTCACTTCACTTGAATACGTAGGTAGTCCTCAAGGACACAACCACACCAACCATAAACTTTTAACCTCAATAACCACACCAACCATAAACTTTCAACCTCAATAACCATCCCAAGTATAAACTTTCAACCTCAATTATCGACACCCATTTTACAACCATCCCTTTTCTATTTCATAACCTTCCAACCACAATTTCCATTTATACCTCTATTGGGGGCTCCTTTTTGTCGCCCAGTCTCCTTTTTACCAAATTCCAGAGTCATCTTCTCATCCTGGGGGCTTCTCTTCCGAGATGCCATCCTTCCCTTATTCCTCTTTATGTTAAGTCAAGCTAGTGCTTGATCCGGATAATGACAAAGGTCTTAGATCGATTCTCCAAGTTATTCTGCCTCGATAGGGGTCTCTTTTACAGCAAACGGTGGCAAAAGATGTCCAAAGTAGACATGTGATCCATGGCTCACGCCTGGCCTTTATATGATGTCATCATTCTTGCAATTCTTCTACCCTTTGGAACTGATACGCATTGTCAACCACACTTGGCTAAGGGTTATGCATACTTAAGCAAAGTATGTCAAATTCATCCCAGTGTCGCGTCAAATCTAAGTCAATTTTGCGTCAATTTGTCGTCTCGCGTCCGTGTAAGGTCTGTTTCCACGTCAGTCATATGTCTAAAGCCCATTGAATATGCATAACGCATTACAAGCAACAAATTTCTTACTTTGCATGATTTTTAAAATTTGTGTGTTTCCTCATGTGCTATGTGCTATTTGCCTGTTAGATTGCGTTTTTGTGTGGTTACTAACAATACAGGTGAGTATGAGAAGCATAGCTCGCTCCAACTGGGGGCTTCGCCTAAGTCTTCATTTTCCCCAGCAGCAGTTAAGATATTTCCTAGCAGTATTCACAATGATGCTCAAGGTTTCTTCCATGGTGATCAAGATGTTCCTAATCGTCGATGTTTTCCTCAGCGATGGCAAGGGCAAGTCGTTTTCGATCCTTTAATTTTCTCAGCGATCTTAAGGATGCGTCGTTGTCGATTTTATCCTCAGTGGTGCCAAGGGCGCGCCGTTGTCAATCGAACACCTTTATTTTCCTCAGTGATGTTAAGGATGCGTCGTTGTCGATTTTCTCCCCAACGGTGCCAAGGGCGCGCCGTTGTCGACCCAACGTATGATTCGACCTCGACAGAGTCATCAACATGTTCCCAAGGGAGAGTTATGATTCAACCCTAACAGAGTCATCGATATGTTCCCCAGTAAGAGTTATGATTTGACCCCGACAGAGTCATCGATATGTTCCCCAGCGAGAGTTATTATTCGACCCCGACAGAGTCATCGATATATTCCCCAGCTAGAGTTATGATTCGACCCCGACAGAGTCATCGATATGTTCCCCAGTGAGAGTTATGATTCGACCCCGACAGAGTCATTGTTATGTTCCCCAGCGAGAGTTCGTTACTGCTTATAGCCCACGTACTCCTCAAAAACAGAACTTGCTTGAGGACCGACTCATGCAGATTATCCAGGTATGATTTCTTCTTATGGCTGGCGAGCTTCCTTACGTAGTCTAATGGACTTTAAACGAACCTCCCCGATAGTCGACAGACTCTAAAATTTTCCCGACGACAGGTCCTTGGCTCAGACTCCTTGAGCCGCCTCGCATCGCCATAGTCGTCAGACTGTAATCTTCAATTGACCTGATGGCTATACTTTGACTTTCGCCTTGTCCAAGCTTCAGTCAAAGTGGGGGCTCTGTAGATACCTCATTTCTGCACCTCCCACCAACCACCCAATGATGATTGGGCTGCATGTTTGGTACGCGGTTCGTAAGTTCATCAACAAGTGATAGCGCAAACACTAGAGTCAACCTCATGGTCGTCATCTACGCGCCGATACGGTCATTTTGACAGTAATTAGAGTTCATTTGAAGCCCAGGTCAAAAACCGCTTCATTTGCTAAAAGACCATTTAAATGCCGAGTCGGAATGTTCCGGAATGTTCTAGAATTCTCCGGATATTTATTCCTAATTAAATTAATATTTTTAAGGAAATATCTTCCGTATATTGTGTTTCATGGAATAAGGAAGTGTAAATCTACCGAAATTCCATAAAAAAACGCAAAAATCTTTCTTGCTGAGGAGCAAACCTCTAAGGAAATGATGCACCAGGTGTTGCGCCTCTTCCAGAGGTCGCAGTGGCTGCTGCGCCTCTTCCCCAACCCTCTTTTCATGCTTTCCAGAATATTTCCGTGATTTTTTTCCGTATCTGTTTCATTCCTAAACTACTTCGTGTGTTTAGTATAAATAGAGACCTTCGGTCTCCATATTTGGCATGCTAGTGTCCGCCCTTCTCTTCTCTCTTTCCATTCTAGACCACGCTTTTGCTTTCGACGCCTACGTGCTTGATCAATCGACCACATACGCTCAGATCATTCTGAGTTCCAATCACATTGCATAGACCGACCAATTTGACCAACTCCACTTAATCAATCTAATCAATCTTTTAAATCCTTTAACAAGGGAACTTTCCACGCATATTCGAGTCGAGCGATCACTAAACGATAACTTTAGTCAATCTTGTTTCAACAAACATGTAAGTCTGAGGGTGTAAAATCTCATTTTATTATTGTACTTTTATTTAGTATCTCTAATGTAAGGTCTATATCAAAAGCACGTTCAAAACCGTCTTAAAAACAGCAAAGGTCCGACGTCGACAAGAAACGCAGCAGCAGCTGCGCCTCTTCGAAGGGTCGTAGCACCTACTGCGCCTCTTCCTGACGCTGCCACTGCTCCTACTCTTCTTCTTCTTCTTCCTCGACCTTCTACAACTTTCTTATTTCTCTTTTTCCTTCATTTCTTTTGTCCATATCAGTATATAATCATGTCTTAATAAGTCATATTCAAATTATAGCGCATAATTCGACTTAAATCCCTTATAATTCCATATTTGCGGATTTTCGTCATCTATTTCAAACCCGGATTTTAGAGGTTCGATTTTCTCATATCGATTCTCTGCTATCCGTCTTTTGTACATAATTTTCTTTATTTGATTCCAATTTATCAAATTCTATTTAATTTTCGAGTTCAAAGTTCGTTCTTTTTGTAATTCCGACACGAGTTCATATAATCATGTAAATCGCTGTAAATTCTCATCTTTAATTTGTTTTATGACGGTTCCAGATGTATGTAATCTGTTAAATCACATCAACTTGAGTTCTAATATCAACAATCGACCTTAAATTTACCGATGAACGATAACAATCCGCGATTCTGACTTCACAACCAGAATCCAACTCAAGAACAGACGCCGCAGATGCTGCGCCTGTTCTGGGATGGTTTCTGTCCCTGAACTCTTTCTCGCTTTGACGTAGTTCCTAATTACGGTTTATATCTATTATTCGTATTATCACCTCTAATCTGCCGTATTTTCATATTTTAAATTCTATTTTCATTCTTCTTCAAAATCCCGTCTTTGAGCGTGCTTTTGACGTAGCACAAATAAGTTTTGTAATTTTAATTATTGTAATTTCATTATTATTATTATTATGTATGATTTAAATTGTATAGCCTTCACATGTAATCTAATCTAACATTCTACTTCGACCAATTGTTTGGTAAATTACGTGTTAACCGACATAGTCTAAATTCACATGCTAGAATCAATCTATGTTTGTTGCATTGCATGCATTACATCGACAACATATCAAATATGAACGATTTCCCTAATCATTAGTAGAGGCCGCTATCGAAGCGAGCGGGATTAGGTGTTCGATTAAAGAGCTTCCTAATACGTACCCTCACCCCTTACTCTAGTTATCTCTGGACATCCATGTCCATTGGCATCTTCAAGAGTCATTCTAGACAAATAATGCTAAGGGTAACGAGTTCTTAGTGTTCTTGTAATTACTTTGTGTCTTGACATGACACGAATTATTCGAACGGTTTCCAATTTTTCCATAAAAATTGGTGGCGACTCCACAAATGCAGACTTATTCAACCTGTCACCGGTTTCAATGCCTTACAAATGGTAACGGCCCATGACGTGCTTTGGCAAACCAAGGTTCCGTGGGACAAGCGCCTCCGCCTCGAAACCAACGCGCGGGTGGCCCATGTCCACACATGTATAGGTCAATGGAGCGCTTCTCTAATTCCATGCTGCTTGCAAACTGCTGGTTAAAGGTGTTGATCAGGTCAGCAAAGGACTTGATATTTCCATTGGGCAAGTTAATGTACCACTGCAGCGCATGACCGATTAGGATTGTTCCAAATCCTTTACACATGCAGACCTGCCTATATTCGCTTGGAATTGATGCAGCCAACATTTTTTGTTTATAGAAGGCCACATGATTTTGCGGATCTAAGGTCCCATCATAAGTCCTCATGGATGGAACCACAAATTTATTTGGGCGATCCACCTTTTCTATTTCATCCACAAAGGGTGAATCAGCATAACTGTCTGGTGCAGCCTCTTCCATGGTGATGGGCACTCCAGGTATTTTTTCGAATTTTTCATGGAGCTTCTTGATCTCCTGGACTACCGCTATCATGATTGATGCACCTGTCTCATCAGGCTTCACTTCATCATCCTTGGGAGTTTCTTCATCGTCTATATTTATCACTTTCTTGATGTTAGGGCTCCTAAAGTTTGAAAAATCAAAATGTTTAATGATTGATGAGAACGGAGTTTCTGGTTGAATCTTGAAGCTTGATCCCTGAGTTTTTTCCAAATTCTGTTTCAGGGCTGACTCAGATTGTTTCAGCTGTAAGATTTCAGCCTCACTCTGAGCCATCTTTTCTTTCAGAATCTCCATTTCTTCCAACTGTTGTAGGACAGCGTTCAATCGCTCTTCCATAGTGGGTTGTGCCATTTTTTTGTTAATTTCTTTTTTATATTTTTTGTGAGAGGGGAAAAAAGATTTTTTGTGGAAAGGAAAAAATAATTTAATGAGCTAGATTCCCCACGGTGGGCGCCAATTGTTTTGGGTGGATTCTACGCAAGGTTGAATTAGGTTAGGGTAGAATAATTGTAGGGTTAACTAGCTCAACTATCTGGACTACGATTGCAAGACAGGTTAATATGTGCGTAAAGTAAAGTAAATAAAGTAAAAAGTGACAGCGGAATTTTACGTGGAAAACCCTTGAATGGGAAAAAACCACGGGCAGGAAGCCAGGAGAGGATTTCACTAAATATTATGGAGAATTATTGTATAACTAGTACAATTTAGAGTATTTTTCCTAAGTGTTGTAATGTTCTTGCTTGCAACGTAGTAAAGTGTGTTTTGGAATGATCTTGGCTCCTCCTTATATAGTAATCTTCTTGTAGCTGAATTATATCCACAATTAAGGCGTCATATTTCCTCTTTATGACGCCATTAATTGCACCTTTAATGTTCTTCAATATCCGGATAAATGCTTGATGATATGATATAATCTTCTCCTTAATTGGTCTCTTAATTGGTGGAGTAATTCTGAAATATTCTCCATAATTATCCTTGCTTTGGTCAAATAATATCTTCTTGCTTGACCGTTGTCCTCTCCCGCTTGGCGCCTGCCCTGAGCTGTCCTGACATTTTTGTCCTGATTGTCAGGCCATGTTTGAACTTAATCATGAAGACGATGCAGGGGTTTAGGCCTAGTCATCTGGTACCAAACTTGAACTTCCCTGATGGCCATACCCTGATTATCAGGCCAGGGTCAGCGCGGAAATATCAGGCCCAACAACTGCTTCCTAATGAGCAAGTCCAATATTTGCTTGATAGTGACTCAGAAGTCCAATAGCGTAGCATATATCAGGCCTTGTATACATCATCGCATACATTAGACTACCAACTGCATTGAAGTAGGGAACTTAAGACATTTTTTCTTTCTCCTCTGGGGTCTGAGGGCCCATATTATGACTCAACTTAAGGCTCTTATCAACAGGAGTGTCAATTGCCTTACAGTCATGCATTCGGTATTTTTCTAGCACTTTGTTAATATAGGTCTCTTGAGAGAGTCCAATGAGTCTCTTAGACCTATCTCTAACAATTTTAACACCGAGTACATAATCTGTTTCACCCAAATTTTTTATCTCAAAGTTAGTTGTGAGCCAACCTTTAGTTGCCTCAAGCATCTCCTTATCATTTCCAGCCAACAAGATATCATCAACATATAATGTTAGAATTACGAAACTTTTGTGTGATCCCTTGATGTACACACAATGATCCTCCTCTAGCATGGTGAAACCATCTTTTAGAACAGCCTCATGGAACCGAATGTTCCATTCCCTAGATGCTTTATTTAAGCTATATATGGACCTTTTGAGCTTGAAAACTTTGCGCTCTTGGCCCTCGACTATAAAGCCACTAGGTTGTTCCATATAGATGTCTTCATCTAATTTCCTATGTAAAAAGGCAGATTTCACATCCATTTGATGGAGTTCAAGATCCATGTGTGCTACTATGGCTAGAATGAGGTGGATTGATGCAAACCTTGCTACAGGAGAAAAGGTTTCATCATAGTTAATCCCCTCCTTTTGGGTGAATCCCTTTGCCACTAGGCGAGCTTTGAATCTTTCAATGGAATTATCCGCCTTCATATTGATCTTTAAGACCCATTTGTTGCCAAATGGTCTTTCGACCTGACGGAAGTTCCACCAAATTCTAGACTTGGTTAGCTTTCATAGACTCCATTTTCTCTTTCATTGCATTCATCCATTCCCTAGCGTGGGGACTTGACAAAGCTTCTTTTATGGAAGAAGTTTCGTCCAAGGCGTCAGAAGTAACCATCATTACTTTAGAATTTGCTACCAGACACGCTTCATCGTTGATTTGGTAAATACTAGGTCGTTAAAATACTAGAATTAACCTATCAAATTAACAATTTATACCCTAGACTTTGACTCTACTAACTTTAAACTAAAACAATAGTAAAGTGGAAGTAAAGGGGCCGAACCCAAGAGAAGGGTTAACAACTAAAAACTTGAATTGTAAACTATTGACTACTAAGTAGGTCTCTACTACTAATTAAGATCCTAATGACAATTTAAGCTTAACAAAAAGCACTAATCACAAACAATGGGTATTAACAAAGGTCAACTAGTAGGAAACATAGATGAAAAAGGATTGGTTTTGGGAAACAAACATGGAAATATGAGTAAATATTGGAGATCTTCCTATTGAGACAATTCCACAAATAACTAGTATGCAAGATTCAATATAAAGGGGAATACTTGATGTAATTTTCTCTTAGTGACCCAACAATGATAAAGTTTGACTTTTTTTACTCTCTTACAAATATCTACCCAATACAATCACCTCAAGATGTTGATACATGTAAATTAAACCATCTACATATACCCTTCAAACTTAAGCAACAAATCATTAAACCATAAAAAGAGACTAAGCATGAGCATTAAGAATTTAACCAAAAGATGAAGCTAGGATCAATTCCTCATAAGATTAAACCATACAAATGAGCAAAAGATATGGACTTTCCTATTTGTTGTATGAATCCTTTAAACCAAATCAACAAACAACAAACTTGCTTCAACAATCCCAACTAAATTAAACCATTTCTTTAGGATTTGCACTAGTCAAGTAAATAACATGCAAGGATGATCAAACCGAACATTCAATTACTCAACATTAGAAATTAAGCACAAGAAAAGAGCATTAGATAAATTAAGAGAGGTTTAAGAGTCTTACAATACCAAAGTTGGATACTTTGATCAAATTACATCAAGCAAAGGAAAGATTAGCCTTCCATCTTCTTAGAAAAACCCAAGAAATGAGGAAAGATTAACATCCAAAGCTAAAAGATTACAACTTTTACCCAAAATAAAGTGTTCTTGCTACTAAAAGTCTCTAGAGATTATTCAATAATTAGATGATAACTAGGTCTTCAAAATGAGGAGTATATATATAGGGGTGCACTCCTATCTAGGTTAAGTCGTCCAAAAATAAGCCCAAAAACACGGACTGTTTAATTAAGCCCGTGTTTAAAACAGAATTGCGCAGGCTTCTCTGACGGTGGCACAGGCTGCGCAGGCTGCGCAGTTTTGGCGCAGGCTGCGCCTCAGCTCGGGACTCCCCTATGAACTTCCAAGTTTTGCTTGCTTCTTTACTTTCCAAACTTCACTCTTCATTGCTTGCTTGAGATGGACTTCATATCTTGGTTGAAACAACATGAAATCTTCACCTTGACTCTTTGATATGGTTGCTTCCTTTGCCTCAAAAGGTGATCAATCCAAGACTAAGTCCTTTGTGACCCAAACTACAAAGAAATAGAGTAAGCCGGTATGTCCGAGATTAACGCATAACTTGGCCCCAAAACTTAAATAAACAACCTAAATTATCATACTAGACACGACATATTTGATACTATCAAATACCCCCACACTTAGACTTTTGCTCGTCCCGAGCAAAACCCTAAACAAGCAATTACACAAGCCTCAAGGTGAGTACGAGGGTAAATGACCGCTCTTCCCTTACCACGACCTTCTTATGTCTCCCTCATTGACAACCACCTATGAAAAGAAAAACAAAGACTCAAAGTTGACACACTCTCTCTTCTCTCACACGCCCTCCTTATGTCATCCCTCTAAACAAGACACAACACACCTCCAACTCCGACTCATCAACTTCACACCACCCTTCTTGTCTCTCCAAAATAGCAATGGTCACCCTTGCCTTATCCCAAGGCAATAGCAAGGTGACCTACACAATCCTCCAAATCATTTATGCTCTCCTTATATCACCCCCTTATCACTCCAAGCAATGCAAGGCATGCTACTAAGTTGGCCAAACACCAATAAAGATCAACAACTTAGTAACCAACATGAAAACCACCAATTTGAAACAATTTTCTTTGACTCAAAAAGAAATTAAATCCTAAATCTAGCCTCCTTCCTAAATCCTCCTTATCGCTCTCTTCTTATCCCTCCATCTTTTTGGTGGTGCATTTTTCAATTTTTCAATTTTTTTGGTGAAAATCCCTCATTTTGCCTAAGGTGCCCTTTCGGGTTTTCACCATAGCTTTTCCTTTCCTCTCATCGGTGGCTCGCAACTCGATTCTTCATTTTGCCCGGAATGCCCTTTCGTATTTTCATTCCGTCCTCGGCCACCTTTCCAAATCTTGCCTAGGTGCCCACCCTTGTGGGTTTTCACCTAGCCGGGTTTTCGTTTTTTTTTTTCAAGCACATCATTCAATTGAAACAAAAAGAAATGTACATATGTTACAAATTCAATCATCTTACTCCCCCACACTTAGATTCCACATTGCCCTCAATGTGGAGGAGTACTCTCATTCTCTCATGGTTGGTTGTTGGAGGGACCCGAGCCTTCCCCTTGCTCATATGTCCCTTGATTCCTCCTTCTCCTTTCTCTTGCTTGCCTTACTCTTTTGGCCCTCTCATAGGCCTCCTCAACTTATGGATCGGTGATGGTTGGTTCGTAGTGGGGTTCATTGTGGTGGAGGGTCATGCCGAAAAGGCCACGGATGAGCCCAAAAGAATCCTCTTGAGCTTGAGCATCTTGAAAGGAGTCTTCAACATATTGTTGGTGCCTTTCATTTTGCACCCCGAATTGTTGAGTTACTTGCTCTCTCCATGCATTTTGGGACCTCCACATGGCTTGGTTTTCATCCATGTACTTGGCTTGTTGTTGTTGCCAAGCAAAGGTCTCATCTTGCCTTTTGGCCATATTTTGAAGCATCTTCATTTGGGCCCTCTCGGTCTCTGCACTCAATCTTTGGTGCTCCATGCTAGCTACCCTCCATTGATCTAAACTCTCAAGTCTTGGCGTTTGTTGTTGTTGTCAAGCATGAGAGCTATCAACTCTCCCGCTAATCGCCTCCAAAGTCCCTCGGGTCTCCGTGAAGTATTCAAACATTTGTTGTTGCCATGGGGCGATTGGTGGATTAGAGCTTCCCCCCACCTCAAATATCGGTGTGTCATGGATGGGTGGGTCACGCTCTATGTTCCCTATATCCCTCTCCTCTTCACTATCAAGATGGACAACCGAGGGTGTTTCTAGCCTTCTCCTTTGTACCCCTCTTTGCGCCGGCGTGACGGCCGGGCAATAAAAGTGAATGGCATGGGTACCATGAGGAATTGGGCCATCCTTTGGTAGAATCATGTAAGGAGCTTTCCCCACTCCCAACCAATTGCATCGAAAATTCACGTTATCTAGGACTTTGATCATGTGTGTTTCCTCAAGTCCTTGGGTGTTGTAAAAATGATTTCCCCAAACGGGGAGTTGGTCATCCGAAGTCGAGCCCACAAACTTTTCCACAAAAAGGGTGATTAAACCCCCACTGTTGATGTTACCTGCCCTCCTCTTCCTATGCTTCAAACACAAATCAACAAAAAGTCTTGCTCAATCCGACACACCATCCCCTTCCGGGAGCATGGTTCAAATGCACTCCCTCACCGCATCACTGACTTTTGTTGGCTCTCCCATGGAGAAGAACCAACAAGCCAAACTTCTTATCAACATACGGATCACGGGATTGGTGATGGCGGAAAGTTTGTCATTATGATCTTATGCTTGTCTCCCCGTGAGATGACACCACACCTCATTTAGCTTGCCGTTGGGTGAGTTAACCGGGGAAGGCATTTTTGTGATTCGTAAAATCTCTCTCACCTCATCAAAAGAAATGGAGTGCCACACTTTATGAAGATGGAAATTCAGTCTCTCATTTTCCCCCTCCCCCGTTTTTGAGATGGTGGACAAGAATTCATATGTGAAAGATCGGTAGGTGTCATCGTAAAGGTCCATGTATTGCTCTAACCCCACCCGACTCAAGAGTTGAAAGGTGAGTTCCTCTATTCCTAGCTTTTGAAGGGTGTCAAGGTGGAGGAATTTTGTGATGGGGACGGGGTTTTCTTTTTCAAGTTTTGAAAAAATTTTCTTTTGTTCGGCATTGAGTCCCTCGTTCCTATTAAACACTTTGGGGTTACTTCTCTCCTCTTGTTGAGTTTTCCTCTTTCCAAAAACCATGGTACCTAGCAAGCAAGAGTACAAATATACCAACAAAAACACTCAAAACAGTTTTGCTCTCTTTGAGGCAATTCAACAAACACCTTCTAGGCACTAACTCAAGAAGGTAGAACTGAGTGATGTTTGTTGAATACCTTTCCCCTTTCTCAGAAAATAAGTTTATCCCAGCAATTATAGACTACAATCAACCATGAAAATCCAAAAGTTCAATGAAGAAACATCAAATTTCGTATTAATGCTAAGTAAGTAAAGAGAAAGATTGGAAAAGTTGTTATACCTCCCCGAATCCACTTAAAATGCTAGGTGATCGAAGTATAATGCTAAAACCCCTCCAATAATGCTCCAATGGGCCCAGAAAGCTCTTGAAAAGAACTTGAATCCAAAGCTTGGAAAGTTAGGGTTTGGGATGAAATTTGGGAAAATCAGATTTTTGAAGGGTGAAGTGAGTGTTTGAAAGTGTTATGTTAGGTTGAGAGATGAATTTGATGATGGAAAAGGAGTTTGTTGAAGGTTTGAATGTAGTGTGATGGGGTTTGGGATGGTTTGGGGGAAGTTGGATGGGGAAGGTGTCGAAAAATGAAGAAGGGGAAGTGAATTTTTCTTTGTAAATAGGCCTTTTACAACCCCGTAGCTGCTAACTGCGCACGCTGCACAATTCAGTGCGCAGGCTGCGCCATATTGCGCAGGTTGCGCTTATGTAGCGCAGGCTGCGCTTCCTGGCGGGTTGTCGTGTAAAATGCTAGCTTTCAACTTCTTTCTTGTTGGGATTTTTGGCCTTCCTTTGGTGCTTTTCCTTCATTTGACTCGTGTAGATAATGTCCCGAATCATTTCACCTCCCATTACGACTTGTGGCACGCTTCCCAAGGAACGTCATCCTACTTCCTTCAAACACTTCAACAAACTATCAAAAGAGTCTATAATGTATGCTTCTAAAACATGTTAAAAGTAAATAAATTGACAAGAAAGCGGTAAATTCTATGCTACAAAGAGAGAATATTTACAAAGGTTGCCGTATGTTTAACGTTGATGGCTCGACTTAGTGTTTCTCATGATCATGCTTGGTAAATGGGGTCTTCCAAATTGACTTGTTTAACGATTTGTGCTTCCATGCCTTCATGATACTCTTTAAGTCGTTGTCCAGTCACCTTAATTGTCTTTCCCGTGCTTGGGTTCTCAACTTTGACCGCTTCATGAGAGTGGACTTTTCTCACAATGAACGGTCCAACCCACCTTGATCTTAGCATTCCGGAGAAAAACTTTAACCGGTTTTGAAAAACAAGAACCTTGGTGCCTTCCTTGAAAACCCGCCGACTTATCATTCGATCATGCCATATTCTAGATTTCTCTTTGTATATGGCGGCATTATCATAAGAGTCAAGACGGATTTCTTCAATTTCTTGGAGTTGAAGCTTCCGATGGAGGCCCGCATCATCTATGCTTTGGTTGAAGGATTTGATGGCCCAATAGACTATATGCTCCACTTCCAAAGGAAGATGACATGCCTTTCCATAAATGAGTCGGTACGGGGACATACCAATTGGTGTCTTGTAAGCGGTGCGGTACGCCCAAAGAGCGTCATTTAACCTTTGACTCCAATCTTTCCTATCGGGGTTCACTGTTTTTTGTAAGATATTCTTGATCTCCCGATTGGATACTTCTGCTTGCCCATTGGTTTGTGGCTGGTAGGCGGTGGAGACTTTGTGCACGACCCCGTACTTCTTTAACAACCCTTCCAAAATCCGATTACAAAAATGAGTCCCCCGATCGCTTATTAACGCCCTAGGATAGCCAAACCTTGAGAAGATATTGTTGTGAACAAAGCTTGAGACCGTCCTTGCGTCATCATTCCTAGTTGGTATAGCCTCAACCCATTTTGAAACATAGTCCACCGCTAATAGGATATAGAGATACCCATCTGAATTGGGGAATGGACCCATGAAGTCTATCCCCCAAACGTCGAAAACCTCCAAATAAAGCATCGGTTGTTGGGGCATTTCGTTTCGTCGTGAGATCCCGTTGGCATTTGTCACAAGTATTGACGAAAATGTGAGCATATTTGAACAACTTGGGCCAATAGAACCCGCACTCTAGAATCTTTCGTGCCGTTCTATGAGGTCCAAAGTGACCCCCACAAGCGTACTCGTGGAAATGTTTGAGGATAGACGGGATTTCTACATCCGGTACACAACGCCAAATGACTTGATCTTGGCACATCTTCCATAGATATGGGTCATCCCATATGTAGAATCTAGAATCGGCCTTTATCTTATTTCTTTGACTTGATGAGAGTGAGGTGGGAAACTTCTTAGTAGTTGACAAGGTTAGCATACCAAGGCTCAATGGCCTTCATGGAATATAGAGATTCATGTGGTAATCTACCGTCCACTACTCCCATGGTCTTCACTAGATCCTCATTGATGTGAAGCCTACTCAAATGGTCGGCTACCACATTAGCACTCCCTTGCTTGTCCTTGATCTCGATGTCAAACTCGCTCAACAAAAGAACCCATCTCATTAGCCTTGCTTTGGTGTCTTTCTTGTCTACAAGTTGTCTTATAGACTTGTGGTTGGTATAAATGATGACCTTGGCACCCAAGAGATAAGCCCGGAACTTTTCAATGGCATACACCACCGCCAAGAATTCCTTTTCCGTGGTGGTGTAGTTCCGTTGAGCATCATTCAAAAGTGAAGAAGCATATTGTATCACATGAGCAACCTTCCCTCCCCTTTGGCCTAAAACCGCGCCAAGGGCATAATCACTAGCATCGGTCATGATTTCAAATGGGAGGTCCCATTTTGGATCTTGAATTATCGGGGCCGTCACAAGCTTTTCCTTCAAAGAATCGAATGCCAACCTACAAGCATCATCAAAAACAAACTCCACATCCTTGTGCAAAAGCTTGCACAAGGGGTAAGCAATCTTGGAAAAGTCCCTAATAAATCGACGGTAGAAGCCCGCGTGTCCTAGGAACGACCTTATCTCCCGAGTATTAGTGGGATATGGCAAGGTTTTTATTACTTCAACCTTAGCCACATCTACCTCAATCCCTCTCTTTGAGACTATGTGACCTAACACGATGCCGCTTTTAACCATAAAGTGACATTTTTTGGAATTCAACACAAGGTGTGACTCCGTGCATCGTGATAGGACCATAGTAAGGTGGTCCAAGCAAGCTTCAAAATTGTCTTCATGGACGGTGAAGTCGTCCATGAAGACCTCTAAGACTCTTTCTACTAGATCCGAGAAAAGACTCACCATGCAACGTTGAAATGTACCCGGAGCATTACACAAACCGAAGGGCATCCTTCGGTATGCATATGTTCCGAAAGGGCATGTGAATGTTGTCTTGGATTGATCCTCCGGACGTCTGGGAATTTGAAAGTATCTGGAATATCCGTCCAAGAAACAATAAAATTCCTTCCCCCTAGCCTCTCTAGCATTTGGTCTAGAAAGGGTAAAGGGAAATGGTCTTTGAATGTCACGGCATTTAGGCGGCGATAATCGATGCAAACTCGCCACCCGGTTTGAATCTGGGTGGGGATTAAAGCTCCTTCTTTGCCCTCGATTACCGTCACACCACCCTTTTTAGGTACACATTGAGTGGGACTTACCCATTGAGAATCGCTAATGGGGTAGATGATTCCCATTTGAAGCAATTTGAGGATCTCTTCCTTCACCACCTCCATCATCGGTGGGTTCAATCTTCTTTGTGGTTGCCTCACCGGTTTTGCCTCTCCTTCCAACCGGATCTTGTGCATGCAAATGCTTGGGCTTATCCCTTTGAGATCCACAATGCTCCACCAAAAAGCTTCTTTGTATTTGTGCAATACACCCACCAATTTCTTTTCTTGGTCACTCTCAAGTTGGTTGGAGATTATGAGGGGTAGAGTGTTGTTTTCCCCAAGAAAAATGTACTTTAAGTGGTCGGGAAGTGGTTTTAGATTGGGAGTGGGTGGTTTTAAGATGGATGGGAGGGGTCTTTCAAGGGAGGCCTCTAGGGGAAGAAATTTAGCTTGATAATCATAAGAGGAAGAAGAAAAACAAGCTTTGGTGGAGCTGGGGACTGCGCAGGCTGCGCTGGTGAGCTGCGCAGGCTGCGCTCTGGCTCGGGATTTCCTTCTCAATTTCCCTCATTTCTTCCCCCCCCCCCCCTCCTAGATTCTTCTAAGAGTTTTTCCTTCTCCAATTCCTCTATACTTTCCTACACATCATGAGACAACAAAAACCGCAACCCTTCTTTCTCGACATTGTTAGTGAGGGCCACTTCAAGTGGGTCCTTATGATTCAATTGGTAATCTCGATTTGCCAAAGGTTCAATTTTATCAAGAAAGTAGCAAAAGCTCAAATCATCGGTCTTTTTCATAGTTTCATACACATTATACTTCAAAACTTTCCCTTCAAATTCCATGGTCAAATTTCCATCATACATGCCAAGTTTAGTTTTGGAGGTTCTCATGAAAGGCCTCCCTAACAAAAGGGGTGTAGCCTTGGAATCCGGTTCCATGTCTAAAACGTAAAAATAGGCCGGAAACATGAATTTATCAACCTCTACCAACACATCTTCTACAAGACCTTTGGGGTGAATTGTAGTGCGATCCGCCAATTGGATCACAACATTGGTCTTAGACAAGGGAGGTAATTCTAGGGTCTCATAAATTGAGTAAGGCATGACATTAATAGAAGACCCAAAGTCTATCATAGCTCTAGAAAAATCTTTGCCTCCAATTGAGCACAGTATAGTTAGCATGCCCGAATCATCGCACTTTTTGGGAAGATTTTGTTTGAAAATTGTCGAGACATGCCTACTAACCGTGACTCTTTCAACTCCTTTCCTTGGCTTCTATTTAGGGGTAAAAAGTTCCTTGAGAAACTTTGCATACCTAGGAACGGTTTTGATGATAATAAAAAGGGGGATGTTGACCTCACATTTCCTAAAAGTTTCATAAAGATCGGAGTCTTTATCAAACTTCTTGGGATTTGTGAGGGCACTTGGGAATGGTACCTCCGGTTCATATTCTTTTTCAATCTCTTCAAGTTGATCCCTTGTGTTGGTGCTTCCCTCCTTTTCTTTGTCAATGCTCAAAGGGCTCTTTTCTTCTTCCTCATTAGCTTTTGAAGATGTACCTTTCTCTTGTTCAACCACAAGCTCTTCTTCAATTTTCTCTTCAATTTCAATAACCCTTTCGTGTGACTTGCCCCTTATCTTCTTCTTGGGAGGGGATTCTAAGGTTCTCCCCTTCCTCAATGTCATAGCACTAATATTTTCGCTAGGAGGAAATGTAGTGGAGGGAATAGAAGTGGAATTCCTTTGGTTTTGCTTGGCAAGTTCTTGGGCAATTTGTCGAAGTTGGACCTCAAGGTTGGCAACCTTGGCATCACTAACACCCTTGTCGGCATCAATCTTGTCAAACCTATTATTTGTTTTGACTTGCCCTTGCAAAATGTTTTTAAGCAAGTCTTGAACACTTGGTTCCTTTTGAGAATTGGTGTTGTTACCTTGATTGCCAAATTGGGATGGTTGACCTTAGTTTTGGTTTCTACCTTGGTTGTTGAAATTCCCATTCCTATTTCCTTGAGAATTTGAGCCTTGACCTTGTCAGGAATTTTGGTCCCTCAAGTGGTTGAATTAGCCATTCACAAAGCTCTTTGAGGTGTCACCACCCCAACCAAGTCGAGGGTTGTCTCTACTCCCAACATTGTAAGTGTTGCCACTAGGATCATAGTTGTAATATCCTCCCCCGGAAGGATTCCTAGCATTGTAATTCCCATAGCCCATTGCACTTACATTTTCCACACCAATTCCTTCTTCAATCATAATGGGACAAGCTTCCTCCATATAAGGACCTTGGCAATAGTTGCATTCCAATTGATTCCCTTTACCCCCATATTTGTTTGGATTGTTCACCATCATATTCTTCACTAGGTAAGTTAAGTCATTCACACTTTGCTCAAGATTTTGAGTAGATGAGGAGGAGGTTCCCATTGAAGATGTATTCCTTGTTCCCCTGTGGCTTCTACCATAATTCCTTGTAGTTGAGGCAAGTCTCTCAATGATTTCCTTGGCATCCACTATGGAAAAATTCTCCAAACCTCGTCCGGTAGCGGAATTGACCATCCTTTGATCATCTTGACCTAAACTTTCATAAAAGTTCACAAGAAGATCATCATCACTCAACCCATGGTATGGGCATTGAGCCACCAACTTCTTAAACCTCTTCCAATACTCATACATGGTTTCACCATTGGGGTCTTGTTCTACGGTGGTAATGGCCTTCTTTGCACGGTTGTGGCGTGAATCGGGGTAAAATTTTTCAAGGAAGGCCGCTTTCATTTCCTTCCAAGTTCTTATGGACCCCGGAGTAAGGTAGAAAAGCCAATCTTTGGCCGCGTCCAACAAGGAGAATGGGAAGGCCCGTAGTTTGAATTGGTCCTCTGTCACTCCATTCGGAATAGCTCCTTCACACATCATGTGAAATTCCGATAGGTGACGGTTTGGATCATTTCCCGCATGGCCGTGAAACTTGGGCAAGTTATGAATAAAGAAGCCTTTGAGTTCGAAATTTGCATTGGCTCCTAAAAGGGGGTAGGTGATGCGCAAAGGTTGCTCATCATAATTCCTTACTCTTATCTCCCGGATGGTTCTCGTGTCATTTGCCATAGGGGGATACTCTACTTCAATCGGATTTACTTCAATAGGATCTTCCGAAGGTGCTTCTTCTACTCGATGTTCCCTTTGTGCTCTTTGGTACCAAGGATTGGTAAATAACCACGAATATGATCCAAAAGAGTCCTCTTCAACGGGGGTTGATTCACCGTCTTGTAGAGGACTAAACATAAACCTTTGAACTACACACACAAGTTAGAACTTCAACTTACTTACAAAAACAAAGAGAAGAAAAATAACTAACATGCAATTAACAATCAAGCCTTTAGCTATGTTGCCCTTCCCCGGCAACGGCACCAAAATTTGACTTGGTAAATACTAGGTCGTTAAAATACTAGAATTAACCTATCAAATTAACAATTTATACCCTAGACTTTGACTCTACTAACTTTAAACTAAAACAATAGTAAAGTGGAAGTAAAGGGGTCGAACCCAAGAGAAGGGTTAACAACTAAAAACTTGAATTGTAAACTGACTACTAAGTAGGTCTCTACTACTAATTAAGATCCTAATGACAATTTAAACTTAACAAAAAGCACTAATCACAAACAATGGGTATTAACAAAGGTCAACTAGTAGGAAACATAGATGAAAAAGGATTGGTTTTGGGAAACAAACATGGAAATATGAGTAAAGATTGGAGATCTTCCTATTGAGACAATTACACAAACAACTAGTATGCAAGATTCAATATAAAGAGGAATACTTGATGTAATTTTCTCTTAGTGACCCTACAATGATAAAGTTTGACTCTTTTTACTCTCTTACAAATATCTACCCAATACTATCACCTCAAGATGTTGATACATGTAAATTAAACCATCTACATATACCCTTCAAACTTAAGCAACAAATCATTAAACCATGAAAAGAGACTAAGCATGAGCATTAAAAATTTAACCAAAAGATGAAGCTAGGATCAATTCCTCATAAGATTAAACCATACAAATGAGCAAAGACATAGACTTTCCTATTTGTTGTATGAATACTTTAAACCAAATCAACAAACAACAAACTTGCTTCAACAATCCCAACTAAATTAAACCATTTCTTTAGGATTTGCACTAGTCAAGTAAATAACATGCAAGGATAATCAAACCAAACATTCAATTACTCAATATAAGAAATTAAGCACAAAAAAAGAGCATTAGATAAATTAAGAGAGGTTTAAGAGTCTTACAATACCAAAGTTGGATACTTTGATCAAATTACATCAAGTAAAGGAAATATTAGCCTTCCATCTTCTTAGAAAAACCCAAGAAATGAGGAAAGATTAACATCCAAAGCTAAAAGATTACAACTTTTACCCAAAATAAAGTGTTCTTGTTACTAAAAGTCTCTAGAGATTATTCAATAATTAGATGATAACTAGGTCTTCAAAATGAGGAGTATATATAGGGGTGCACTCCTATCTAGGTTAAGTCGTCCAAAAATAAGCCCAAAAACACGGACTGTTTAATTAAGCCCGTGTTTAAAATAGAATTGCGCAGGCTTCTCTGAGGGTGGCACAGGCTGCGTATCCTGCGCAGGCTGCGCAGTTTTGGCGCAGGCTACGCCTCAGCTCGGGACTCCCCTATGAACTTCCAAGTTTTGCTTGCTTCTTTACTTTCCAAACTTCACTCGTCATTGCTTGCTTGAAACGAACTTCTTATCTTGGTTGAAACAACATGAAATCTTCACCTTGACTCTTTGATATGGTTGCTTCTTTTGCCTTAAAAGGTGATCAATCCAAGACTAAGTCCTTTGTGACCCAAACTACAAAATAATAGAGTAAGCCGGTATGTCCGAGATTAATGCATAACTTGGCCCCCACACTTGAATAAACAACCTAAAATTATCATACTAGACACGACATATTTGATACTATCAATCGTCTATGCTAAAACGACGTCGATGAATTCTCCCTTGAGCACTCCTTTGAGGTTCTTGATCCAACTCCACACGAGTTGGCTCAATTGCCTCACCACTCCTATTATCTTCACGGACGCTAATATTTTCATCTCTCAATAGCGAAGTGTGTGAGATATGCTCAGGGTCTGCAAGTTCAATTAACTGGAAATCCTTGGTAACTCCACCTTTGCTAGAAAAATCGTTTTCCAAGAATGTGGCATCTCGTGACTCAATCTCCGTAAATACTCCATTTGAGTTTTCTCCTATAAAAATATATCCCTTAGAATTCTCAGGATATCTTATACAGATACACTTTTTACCTCTAGAGCCCAACTTCCCATGCTCATGAGAAGTGGAGTGAACAAAAGCTGCAAACCCCCACGTTCGCAAGTTGCTTAAGTCAGGCTTATAGCCTTTCCATAATTCATAGGGAGTAGAAGTCACGGATTTAGAAGGCACGCGATTAAGAATGTTGGCCGCAGTCAATAGACCATCACCCTAATATGAAATTGGAAGATCTGCTTGCGCCATCATAGAACGAACCATGTCTAGTAAGGTTCTATTCCTTCTCTCTGCAACACCGTTTTTTTCCGGAGTACCTGGAGTCTAGTTATTCCCTTGTCTTCACATAACTCTTTGAAAATTTTAGACAATTATTCACGCCCCCTGTCAGTTCTCAGGGTTTTTATAGTGTTGTCTAATTGATTCTCAACCTCATTCAAAAAAAATTTAAAGCAATTTAATGCTTCCGATTTGAGAGATATCAAATAGATATAGCCAAAGCGTGAATAATCATCAGTAAAAGCGATAAAATAACCTGCACCATGCCTACCTCTTACATTCATTGGTCCACAAATATCAGAATGAATCAACTGGAGAGGTGTGGTGCCTCTTATAGCCTTGCCAAATGGTGTTCTATTAGCTTTACCTGCTAAGCAAGACTCACAAGTAGATAGGTTCACTTTAGCTAAAGGTCTCAAAAGACCTTCTCTAGCTAGTCGATTCATCCTATCTTGATCGATATGTCCAAGTCTAGCATGCCATAGATCAGGATCATCAAACATAGTGCTATTAGAAGAAGCAACAAATGAAAAACTATTGGCATTTTTGCAAGGTAAAGTATCTAAAACCATAAAACCATCTTGCATTGAACCACAACCGAATAAATCAGTTCCCAAATAAATTTTTACACAACCATTTTCAAATACAACATTAAAGTCTAACTCTAAAAGAGATAAAATAGAGACTAAGTGTCGCCTTATTTCAGGAGCGTATAATACATCATGGAGATACAAAATGCGTCGATTATGCAGCTCCAATTTACAGGTTCCTACACCAAGGACCTCAATCTTGGAACTATTCCCCATGAATACATGCTTGCTTTCTTTAGGTACTTTGCGAAACTCTATAAAAGTTGTCCGATCTCTGGTCAGGTGCTCTGTGGCTGCTGAGTCTAAAGCCCAAACAAGAACAGACTCAGCCATTAAACAAGAGCTAGTGACATAACAAAATAGAGATTTTGACAGGTTAAGACGTACGTTCAACTCAGTGCAATCACGAGCGAAGTGTCCTAGCTTTTGACAATTGTAGCACGTCACTTTAGACATGTCTTTATTTCCACCGCACTTTCCTCTAGCGCGTTTAGAGTCTCCATTTTTACCCTTGTTTTAGGAGGTCCATTCTTATTCACATCTTTGGGAACTCCAGGAGTACCCCACTTGCGCTTATGACCAGTTGTCTTGCGCATCTCTCCCTCAGCTATGAAGGCCTCTCCTTCCGGCTTGTCACCTGGAGACGGTCTTCCTCAAGCTCAAGGTGACGACAAACATCTTCAAAAGTTCTGATGTTGTCATTGTGGGTGAGGTTCACCTTCATATGTTCCCAACCCTTAGGTGGAAGAGAACGTATCACAGCCTAAACTTGTTGTTCATCACTTAGAACATTACCAGCTAGAGCCAACTCACTAATCATGTTTGACATGGTCGTAAGATGCTGCCTCATAGTATGATCACGATGCTTCTTATAACCATCAAATTTTAAATTAAGTTGGCGCCAGCGAGTAGTTGAAGCTCCACCATATTGCAACTTAATTGCATCTTAGAGGGCTAAGGCTGTAGTATGCCTCTCAAACCTGAGCATAAGATCAGTCCTCATGCTGCTCAACATCAATATGCGAGCCACACGATCCTTCCTTTTGAAGGCCTTATAGGCCTCCTGATCATGCCTATGTTTGGCGGTATTGCCTTGTTCAGGTTCTTGCATAGGTTGTGTAATAGTTTCCAGCACTTCTTGCTCTTCAAGGAGTAACTGAACCTTACGATGCCATACATCATAGTTTTGTTCAGTCAATTTGTCTCCTTGGTTCAAATCAGCCATAATGCTCTTTGTGCCAGCCATTCATAACTATAAACATTTTAAAAAATAATTAGTACAATCATAATCGTTTTGCAGGAATCTCTTTATTAGTCCAAAAATTAACTAATAAAATCATGCGCAATATAAATTTTATTAAGGTGAGATACTTTTATCTACCAACCATAATCAATATACCCACAATATAAATCTCATTCTCTTAATCAATAACAATCATTATTATCTCAAATGCATAGTTATTTCATCGTAAATCAACTCCAACAATAACATGGTTTAGACGGTTTGTACACATTATAAGCATAAGAGATGTATAAATGCCAAACTTCTATAAACAGAGGGTCGACTTTGCTGCATTATATTTAAAATAGCATCTGACTATGAATAACAGTACATCATCTTGCTTGGTCAATCAGTGAATCATTATACACATGTGGTACTGGCCGTACTGTATTGATTTGTTTTCGTCTAACCTTAAATATCGTGTATATATGGGTTGACTGTCAATGAAACACACATGCAATGCAAATAAAAAAACGCCCTTTTGTCATTCTCGTTATCTTGCTAAGGTGAGTGTACTCTCATCATTTATGATAATTGATAATGTTCAATAATTAACCACATGCGCCATTGCAAAAATGAATGTTCTTTAGCTAAAAGACAGTAGTATTTGACGGAAAATGAAAGGTACTTGGTCCGGTTAAAACTCGTCGTCAAAAGCTACCAACCAAAACAATATTTATAACTTCACAAACTACTCTTAGTAAAGAGGCAAGTAAAGGTCGGATCCCAAGGGACGGGTATTGATGTAGGATTTTTAATTGCAAGTAGCTATGTCACAATTTGGGTTGAGATAAGAGATAAACTAAACTAATCAACAAGATGAATAAAAAAAAATTAAAGCAATCATGGGGATGTAAACAATTGATTAAAGGCACTAGGATGTTATGGGTTCATAGGGGATTCATGGGAGTTGATCATACAAACATGTTCTCAATTATATAGCAAGCACTTGTTGTTGTGATGGGATCGAGTTAGTGTATATCTTACGATCCCTAAGAAGGTTTGGGTCTCGGAGCCGAATCAATTAGATTGTACATTACCTACAAGTCGACTTAATCCTTCCTATCCAACTATATGCATGGTCTAATGAGGCTCAAGTTGGTATATAAGCTTACAAGCCTCATTGAAGAGATGGGTGATGGATCAAAAAATACAAGGATTCATAGGCTCGCATTTCATCAAACATAACATGTGCATAAGTTGAAATCACAACAAGCAAGCAATTTAATTATGAAAACATATTAGATTAAGCATAGATCAATCCCCATGTTTGTTTCCCCTAATTCCCCATTAACCCTAGTTAAGGAAACTACTCACTCATGATCAAGTTTACCATGCTAATAAGGTTGTCAATCATACTAACAAAGCAAAACATGATGAATAAATGAAAGTGATTAACAATAATTAAATAAGGGTAAAGAGGAATTATACCTATGAAGATGATTCCAAGTAATAAAGCAAAGAATAATAGAATTACTTGATGATTGATGGAAGGTTGTCAATCCTCCAAATAAACCCAAATAATCTTCTAATTACCCAAAATAAAGGAAGAACAATAGAGAAATTAAGGAAAGATTAAGATGTGATTAATATTGATAAATTGTATCACAACTAAATTAAGATGATTAAGAATTGATTAAGAGAGCATAAGAATTGATTAAGGGATGGTAAGAAGTGATTAAGGGATGGTGATAATCTAGGTAGTACAAAGGGGTATTTATACTAAAAGATTAGGTACAAGGATTAGGGTTACTAAGAGCTTAAATGACTATTAAGACCCTAAGAAAAGTTGAGGAAATTCTACTCCCGAGGGAAATGAGCGGATCCTCCTTGCTAGTCCTGCCTCGGTCCGCTCGTCCCGTGGTATGGCACGGCCTGTTCTGCCTTGTGATCCGCTCGGATCCTGGGGAAGACGCTCGGGTTCTGGCACTGCAAGCCGCTCGTCCTGGGAACAAGATGCTCGGACCCTGGGGTTCTGGGACGCTCGGATCATGCACGATCCGCTCGGTTTCCTGGGCAGAGAGCTTCTCTTCTTTTGCTCCTCAACAATCCGCAAGGATCGTGTTGGGGATGCAAGGATCCTGTCATCATTACGCATTTCACTTTATTATCTAGTTAGGCCTCTAGTGTTGGTCTTCTCTTTGATGCTTGGTCATTAGATGCAATCCATTTAGCTCCATTTCACCTCGTAAATGCAAGGTTAGCAATCCTTTCCTACCAAGGAGACAAAACCTCAAAGAATATGCAAAATGGGAAACTAAAGATGGTAAATGACCCAATTATGTGCTATAAAGCATAGGAACAGGGTTAATTCGGGGACTAAATGTGCTCAAATATGAGTCACATCAGTACTATGCAGCAGCTTTTCGATTCACACATTGATAATTGCATACTAAAACAATTGACACAATTAACAAGTGCTACTCATATAAGTACCCATATCAGTTTAGTACTTTAATTAATTAGGACTCGGATGCTAGTTTATACTAGCTCTGATACCAATGTAGAAAAATAATTACGATATATAAGATGACATTAACAAGGTGTATAGTCACTCACCTTGCTAAATCGGGAGAGTATAATATCTATCTCGAACTTGCGAAATCCTCCAAGTAATTGCTCCAGGACGACTTTAATTTTAAACTAGTATCACGAATCCGTCGTTCTAGATATTGATCACTAGGACCAATACCTATAGCTTCACAGCCCAAGAACCCCCCCTTCTCTTGTGTAGAGAAAGATATATTTTAGTTGTGTGATTTTTGGATGATCCAAATGCCTCCCAAAAGCCTTCTATTTATAGGCATAGGAGAACACGGTTTTTCTCTAAGAAAACAGTGTACTTCAGTGGTTTCTCTAATAAAACCATGGGAGGGAGACCATGGTTTCTTATAAACCATGGATCTCAAATGGTTTTTCTACAAAACCATGTCCATTTGTCCCAAACAATGGGCCACTCACGGTTTATCCAAATGATCCAAACGATCTATAGAAAATTACGGAATAAAATATTTCCGTCTCATGGGTGGATCATTCGACTATTCTCTAACACTTATTGTATCTACAAGGGTGATTGCTATGGATTATAAATGCCTAATCAATTTTGGTGGTTAATCGATAAGCATGCAACAACTATTATAGCGTTGGTTTAAAATCTTAGTGGTTTGGTTTTTCAGGAAACTGATTGGGAGCTTTTGGAAGTCACGGCAGTTATTAACCGGATAGAAAAACTTAGAAACGTCTATCATATGAATTTTACATTAAAGTCGAGCAACTTCAATAAAACTAAGCTTTGTTTCGCAGAGTTGTTTCTCCCATTATTTAATGGTCATTCGCCTGACAATTGGACTATCAAAAAAGAGCCATTTCTCAAAGTTATTGGATGCTGCGTGATGGAATAAGATGTTAATTATGGTGAATGTTCCCTATGATAATGCACTTTACAATCACTGGAGTATTAGTAAAGAAGGAAACAATGGTAACCATATTGGGGGAATTTATAGATAATCATCGTAAAGGGATTAGAGATGAACGTCTTTTCTTTATATTTATTAAGTAGTGAATAGTTTCATGGCAACAACTAATGCTCGATTTTCTGCAGAATCTCCATTAGGCAGAGTTTGCGATATGTGCACTGGTGGGCTTATTCATCCAGGTCTGAGTTATGGCTATCGAGTTCTTGCTGGGGATGATTTTGCCATTTAAGACTTTATAAGACCTATGGCAATGGGGTATTTTGAGTGGAGAAATATCGAGTACTAACTTATGTACTTTATAACTCCTACATCTCCCAATTTCCCATATCGTAACTACCTTTTTGCTTCGGACATGCTATCATGTTTGGTAGTTATAGAATCCTCTATCTACAAAAGCTAAAACATTTAGTTTCATTCTATCGGCTCCTCATTTTTAGGATACAAAAAGCAAGCAAATTTTCTTTTTTTATATGATGTAGGCCCCTCACTATCATTAGTGAATTTAGGTGCTGTTTGGCCAGGTTTATGTGAAAGTGTTTTTACTTCTTTAAAGGAGTTTTTTCATAAACTACTTTTTGGAAAAGTTGTACTTGTTTGGCCTAACTTCTGTAAAAACAGTTTCTTAACAAATGGATGTGTTTGGCCAACATCCTATTTTCCTTTTTTTTTCCTTTTTAAACTAACATTATTAATAACATCATCTTTTGAATAAGAAACTTGGCTTCATAAATTCAAAATTTTGGTAAAGTTGCATTATTAATCAACATCTTAAGAAATTCAAGCAAATATATAATTATGACATATCGAAAATAAATTATTTTGATTACACATCCTCGTCAAATCAAAAGTGTGCCAACAAATAGATAGAAAAAGTTTACGTTTCTAATAAATTTTAAGATCGTCTCATGTTCATAAGAGACGTAGCAATAGAATTACGAACAATAGACATGTTTTCATCATCTGCAGCATCGCCATGCTCATCTGAATCATCTTCATCGCCATGCACATTTGAATCATCTTCATCTTCTACGTTGGGCATATAATTTGGATCTGCGTCACACTTATCAAACTCTTCATCTTTCACCGCATTTTTTCGAATAAAATTATGTAGCGCCATAGTTAAACCCACTATTTTACATTGGGTCGAAAACTTATAACTGGGTATGTTAAATAATATTCTCCATCTGTTTTTCCAAACGCCAAATGATCTCTCTATAACATTTCTAAGAGATGCATGTGCAAAATTGAATATTTCAAAATACCCAGTTGGAGGTTGACTCGATCGCTTATAATCAGCAAGATGGTAACGTGCATTTTTTCCCTTAAAAGGTGCCAAATATCCTTTCGAATTTGAGTAACCTGCATCGACTAGATAATACTTACCTGAAAAGAAAAACACATTTAGTACTAAAAGATAAAATAAAATATAAATTGAAATGAAAAGGGAGAAAAAAACTATGTAACTGACCTTCTGGAGGATATGGAAATATATTTTTCCCTTTTAATTTTGCTAAAGTTTCAGTGAGAATTCGAGAATCGTGTGCAGACCCTTCCCATCCAGCTTCGACAAATGTGAATAACATGTCAAAATCGCAAATTGCCATGACATTTTGCGTTGCATAACCCCTTATACATATATAAGGGATCTCGTCTTCTTTTGGTGTAACTACTGCACGAACATGAGTACCATCCATAGCACCTATGCACCCTCTGAAATGAGGCCAAAACTTGTAATCATCTCGAATCTTTCTAGGAACTTCTTTAAAATTGTAATCAGCTGGTCTTATGATGTCTCTAGAAAACGTCACTAAAGACGTTAAGACCTCATTAAACTTTCTACTAATTGTTTCCCCTGAATGTTTGAATCTTGTTTGGAGAGTACGATTTGATTGATTATGTGCACAAATCCAAAGAAATATTGCGAGCGCTTCTTCTGCACGCATCTCTCTAGTGGGATGCAATCCATACTTAGTCACTAATAATTCAGCTAATCTTATAAAGACATGTGACTCCATTCTAAATGTCCTGTAGCTTTCTCCCGGTGTATTTAGCACTTCAATCACAAATTGCCATCCCGAGCAAATTGAAGTTCTTATGTTTTGCTTATAAATATATTTAACGTAGTATTGTATGCACACAATCAATCCCAAGGTAGCAAGCACATACATCTTTAAATTTTCATGGGTTTGCTGAAGCAATATTTCACCATCCATGTCTTGATCTTCAGCAGCTACCTCATCTTCACTCATTGACTCCATATCCGATTGTTCTTCATTATTCTCATTATTACCCGTATCATTTTCTTCCACATCTTTGTTCACTTCCCCAAGTGTATCATCTTCACCAAACTAAGAAAAATAAAGATTAAAAGGTAAATAGATGATAATAACTTTATACAATAAGAACTAAATGTCATACTCCACCCAAGAATTCAACAAACTAAGCTATTACATTGTTGCACCAACTCTGTCAACCTGCAAGATAATGAAAAAAAAGACACCCAATCTCTTTAATTTGAACTCCTATGCTACTTGACAATGAAATTATAGTACGAACAAACTAAATACAAGGTAGAGTGACATAGGAGAATCCCAAAGCTGACACATAGAGAGCAAAAACATAAATTTGCCAACAAGTCAAACAAGAAGAAGATTATTATTAATTCACTAGAAATTGAAAGAAATGTCAACTGTCATACTTCTACAAATCGGAAAATCAAAAGCAAAAACTTGGAATTAAAGAAAAACAATGGTAAACATGATAAGATAGCACAAGTAGAATCTAGCGTCGTGGAGTGTGATTTTTCTCTCTTTTAAGCTCTTCGTCCAACCAATTAACTCGAAGATCATCTTCTTCAAGTGCAATAAATATTTCTCTGTACTCGCGCTTAACAAATAAACGGGTACCTAACATGAACAATTCACTTCTAGGCTGAATTGACGGGATATTTTTTAACACAGCTATGCACTCACTAATACTATATCCAGATTGATCCTTCGTTTGACTGTTAGCAACTGTAGTCTCCATCACATTACAAATTCTGTCCAGCTGACTTTGCATTACCAAGGCGGTACTCACTTTTGATTTCTTACCCTTACGTGTTATATGACTTTTCCTCTCATTTCCAGCGGTTTCTTTTCTCTTCTTGACATGCTGGTGGTCTTTTTCTAAGGGTAAATCGTTACTTACCTCAATGTTCTCTAAGTCAACATTACTCCCATCACCAGCCATATTATCATTAAAAGCGTCATTAGTCGCATCATAACCTTCGTCATCTTCCGTCTCAGTCACCATGTAAGGATTGAATGAATTATCACCAGTTGCAAATGTCTTAGAAAACATTACTTCCATCTCAGTTAAATTCTCAATACCATTATACCGAAAGCTAGCAACTTCAGGATCAACCTACAATGTTTAAAATAAGATCTTATGAGTCTTACAAGACAAAATTTCAAGTCTAATGGTACTGAAGATGGTATTGAGGTACTGATAGTAGTTATTTTAGTAAACTAACCTTTTCTTTTTCAGCCCACCATGCATCATCAGCATCCACAGTTCCCTTGTTATGGTCCCATCCTAATCCAGTCTCGGAACCAATTAATTGTTGCCACGCCTTATACTGATTTTTCAAAGATTCCCATTTGTTCTTTAATTGCTTCTGGTCATAGTTTCTTCTAGTTCTACGCTGAAACTTATTAACTACATTTTCCCATCCTACCCTATTGAAGTGTGTGTTAGGCCTATTTCCAGCATGTACCTCCTCAGCACACACTTCACAAAATATCTTTGTTGTTAAATGATCCCAATTTGCCTTCTCCTTTTTCGTTACAAAGTTTGACGAACCAGTAGGTGCTCGGGGTTGACCTTTTGTCATCTTTTGATGACATGCCTAATGCAATTTACATTCACAATCATGTTCAAGAAAACATTTCTATTTAAACTATATGCAATTTTAAATACGTAAATCAATTTTCAGCTACATAGAACATTTACCTCATCATTCATATGAGAAGTTAACAGTCCAGTGAAAGTTTGGGATGAAGGAAAATCACGGACATTATGACGAACAGGTTGTTTCACCTAAATGGTAGTTTAATAACGAATAAAAAGTTACTACTATCGCACTTTGAAAAGTTAGAGACAATAGGATAAAGTATTTACCCTTTCCAGTGATGCTCTAGCCAAAACCCGCATATTGGAATCATTATTCGTCTCTTGAGATGCAAATTGATGAGTCGATGCAAATTGATGAGGCATAGCTTGATGATAGTAGTTTTCTAGTATGAAAGCAAAAAAAATTATCAGTCAATAGAATAGATTCCATGTGTACAAGTTGAGAATAGATTCCATGTGTACAAGCAAAAAAAAAAGTATGAGAGATGGCACAAAGTTTTGTTTAAGACGGATGTAGTTGGTCTTGCTTGTGACGAGCACTATCCGTCACAAGCTGAAGAGGGATAGTATCCCTCTCACAATAAGACAAATGGGAGGGCAAGTGGGGGGAAATGGAGCATCCCTAGATAGTGCCATTTGCATATTGTGAGAGGGGCACTATCCGTCTTCAATGAGATTTTGTGTTTTTCAAGAGCCAAATCTGAAATTTACCAGTAATAAGCAAACTAGCATCCACAGGATAACATTTTATTAACATTCTATTCACTAGAGGAAACACTCTTGTCAGGTAGACAACACAAAAGAAAGGCATATCACGCCCAACTATGTTCATATTTGAACCTATTAGAACCCTCGCAACATTTTTTGCACTAAAACCTGTTTTGCTATTATGTAATAATCATAGGGTCGTCTATCAGTTTGATTATTTGAAAATCCAGGTGTAGAGGATAGAGATGCTACAGAAGTAAGAGGATTCTAGCATATTTATTTACTTAGTAGATTATTTTTTCTGCCTTGGAGACAGTAAGCGGTAATGCATGAATCAATTAGACGGTACAGAAATAACAAGAAAAGGAGAATGCCAGAACCTTTAACCCAACCGAAAACGTTGACAGGATAACAGTGAGGTCCTCAAAATCAATTTTAATAGAGGCAAGAGGTACAAAAGAAAATAGATCTAAAATATGCTATCATTCCGTGCAGTCTACAGACATACAGCTGAAAAAATGTGCCAGGAAATAAAGAGCAAATTGGTGTGATTTCATGTAGTTCAAAACATAGAGAACTCTCACTGCAAATGGGAATTCTCACTTTTCAATTACCAATTGTACAATTATCATTATTTGATGGAGTTTATTGAAATCAGAAAAGAAGGGCAGTGATAACGATATAAAATAATGAAGGATCAAATGACGATGAAGTTATAGAAAGTACACTATTTTACAGAAACGTAATCCAATTCAGGAAATCAATGTTGGGTTTCATCGCCAGAAAGTCGAACGATTATGGCGTAAAAACTGGAGGCTCTGTACGACACACCCTTAGACATAGAGCAACCCGACAGCGGCCTCCATTCCCTCGACTAGAAACGCAACACAGCCATCTTCACAATTGATATAGACTATTAGGTCTTAGGCAAAATAAATCACAATATTCACTCAATTTCTAATTTACCAATTCAACTTATCATGTATCTGTAAATTAATTCACAAACATTAATATCCTCAAACACAAGGCTAAAGCAAATTGTTAATCCCTTCTTTATAATCGATCTTCAACTTAATCAAATACTACTAGACCAAAATCAAAAGCAAAATACATCACCATAATTATTCAACATCCCTTTGATGATTTTAATTAATTTTATCACCGAAAAATTAAAATTAATAATCGCAGAATGCTTGACATTAGTAGAAGATTATGATTATTGAAGAATTAACATTAAAGGAGTAGATGGATTACCTGGTATTACAGAGAAATTAATTAATGGAGCAGATCAACCGATTGGAAAGGAGAGAAAAATTGAGTTCAATAGTAATGAAATATAAAGGTATAAGAAAGGGATTTGTTAGGCGGTAAAAAAAAATTGGTTTGGCGCTTAATATTTGTGGAATTGTGGGAAACAGAAGCAGAAGCAGCAATTTAGTGCTTCTGTTTCTAGGGGCTTTATTGTAGGTTTTGACTTTTTAAAAGTAGTTTTACAATCTCCAAAAATATAGTGTTTGGCCAAATTTTTCCTTTTACATTTACAAAAACACTTTTTAAACTTGGCCAAACACCCCCTTAATTTCCTTCATAATCCCCTCTTAGGAGTCGTTTGGTTGCCTCGATAAAACGTAGGCATTGGAAAATCCCATGAATTGAAAAATCAAGACTTGTTTGGTTGACATATTTTTTGTAAAATGGAGGAATTATAACTTCCTAGGAACTTCCAATGCCTACATAATGGGGGAATTGGCTTACCTAACCTCCCCTAGGTAATTGAAAGTTCCGGTGAAATTAGATTCCTACATTGATAACCAAACAAGTTTTCTCAAATCACATGAATTCAATGTAGGAACTTAATTCCTATGAATTAGCATTTCCTAGGAAAATCTAATGCCTTCATGAACCAAACGACTCCTTACTCTTTCACATCAAACTATACATTATACAATTACAAATTATACATTATACAATTACAAATTAATAACTTACAAAATAAAAATTATAATCATAAAAAATTAATAAAAACTTTCAAAAATCATCCTCTTGACTTCTACCCTATTTTTTGAAATATGTAAAATCAAATGTTAAAATAATTTAAATATCGATGATAAAAAATCAAACCCGTGCATTTTTTGCACGGGGTTAAAACTAGTACTCCTATAATTGTACAAAATAGAACTTAGCTTTTGCATCGGGTTTTCTGAATACCAAACGATTTGTTTGTTTGTTGGTGATACAATAGGGTATGTATTGTGTATTTAGCTACTTCATTTTTCATGGAATTTATTTTGAATGTTCTTGCCGTTCTATTTTTGAATTATAATGGATTAGAATCATATATCAACATATATTATAATAAAGCAACAACTAGCTACTCCTTTAATTGTCACATGTTACACCCCAATTTCTTGCCACGTGTCATCCAAATATTTAAATGCCCAATACAGTTTACAAAACATTTGACAAAAAAAGGTGCGAAAAGGTCTAAGAGATAGCCGCATATCATTTTATAAAGAAAATGAATGATTAAGTGTTTTTAGTTGCATGAATCACGGCCCAATCATGGAAATAATTTTAACCTGATTTTAGGAGATATTTATGGAGTCATTTTATATTTTAGGAGAAATTTATGAAATCAATTTATATTTTCTTAACTAGTTTCATTCTAAAGTATTATATTATATAAGAAATCATTATATTCTAAGCAATCATGTAGTTAATTAGTTTCCTTCTAAAGTCAAAAAGTATATTTGACATTTATTTTTATTTTTTTTGGTAAATTACATTTATTAAGTATTATATAGGCTTATAAAGCAATAAAAACGAAAATCTTTGTTAAAAAAAGTGAATTTTGTATATAACCCCCTTTTATGTATCGTTTTTTACAAATAACCCTCTTTTAAGTTCATTTTTACAAATAACCTCCTTAATATCACTTAATCCTAAAAATTACCCCCAATGTTGATTACACGATTATTGCTCTTTCACATACGTCTTTTACTCTTCCACATATATTTTTGTCATAATATTTTCAAACACTACCCTCATAATATCTCTCTCTTTCTCCTAAAACCCAGTTAAATATCACTCAAATTCTTCAAATTATAGATCTTAATACTTTATCGAACAAGTAATTACTTCGATTTATCAAAAAATTACATTAATTTGTTATGTATTACATGAAATTGCATTTTGCGTGAAAAATGAATTTAGCGAAGCTGTATTGCAGCAATACACAAAGTTGAATTTGTCGAAACTGTAGTCAGGCAATACATGAAGTTTCATTCTACATTTGCCAATTTTATATTTCAATCAGATTGTCATTCAATTGCATAAAGCGCAATTTCAACTAGTCATTACTTGCAAATTTGGAACCTATGGGAGTCAAATGAGAACCGTGTAATTTCAGATGCCGAGTGTTGCTTCTTCTGGGCTTATATTCTTAATAATTGGAATACATATAGATATTGATGAATTATTTCGTTCAATATCATGTAGACATTGACTACCATGCAATTTGGAACCTATGGGAGTCAATTTTATATTTCAAATGATTGTCATTCAATTGTCTTTTAATTTTTTTCCAACTAATTAATGAATTATATCGTTCATAGGAGATTAGGGATTGACTGGGGCTCACGGCTGTAGTCGTTGGTTAGGGAAAGCGGCTGGTGTATGTGGTCGGTTTCTGGTAGGTGGGTCGCTGGTGGTAAGGGTGGTTGGTGGTGGTCAGGTAGGGGAATGAAGGTGATGGCAGTGGTGGAAAAGGGGCGATTGTTTTTTTTTTTAATTATTATTGATGTATAGTATGAGAGATGAGGGATGAGAGAAAATTGAAAATAAAAGGGGTAAAAAAGTAATTTGTGTATGTGAAAGAGTAAAATACGTATGTGAAAGAGCAACACCTATATACGATATTACGACTGAAACTTATGCAATATACCTAAACTACCCTTACCTTACTCTAACACTACCCCCACCCAACAAATTCATATAGTTCGGATTTGATGGTTGTCATGCAACGATGGATTGATCCCCTACCCAGATAATGTAGGCAAATTTGAACTCTAGTTTCACAATTTGTTTCTTAAAAGACAATCTCGCGTTTTAAAAGTGTACACATGGTGTTTGGTTAAAATTGGCTCACATTAAATTAACCCTAACCTTCTCTCTCTAACTTTTTTCTCCCTAAAAAAAACCCACAACACCCAAATTTTTTATCTTGTTCCACCATTGCCGCCTACCTCCTCACCTTCCCTTATATTTCTATTGTCTCTCCAGGGATGTGGCCACGCTTTGGCCCATCTCCGGAGGTCGGACCCTCACTTCTGATTAGGCCTCTCATCTTTTGATTCTCAGTTGTCTTCTCCGGATGAGCTCTTGTTTCTCCGATGTCGTCGCCGATCAGATCTTAGTTTCGTCCTATTCTGTTTTCCCATGTCGGATCCTTGTTTAGTCTATCGTAAGTTCCATGGTCTTCCCGCTGTCGTTTCCGTTCCTCATCCCGGTTCTTGATGGTCTTGCATGTCTCTTTGTGGTTCACAGTCTTTGTGTCGATGGTCTTTTTATGGTTCAATTTGCATGCATCTGACCTTTTGGCATTTCCGTCCCTCCGTTCCCTTGTCCTGTCACCGTCGGTCTGGATTCCAACCAAGTGGTGATCCCCCCATTCCCCCCACCCCTGGTTTGGCTTTCTTGTTTCTTGGTTTTGTCTGCATGTGTCTATGTGGTCATGTTTTGGGTCAGATTTAGTGATCCCCCCATTTTCCCCACCAATCAGTCCCTTTTTCTTTTTCTCTTGTGTTCGTCAGTATCGTCTTTTAGCGTGGTCTGGTTGCTTGTAAGGCGGTGGTCCTGGGAGGTGTCGTTTGGTGAAACGGGTGTCTTTTCGGTTTTGCATGTCCCCTTGTTTGTCGGGTTTGTTTGTGTCTTTTTTGGTTCTCGGTCACTTTGGGTCTGTCTGTCTGTTTTAAGTTCCGTTTGAGGATTTGGAGTTTCTATAGAGTCTGGTACGCTACATTTTCATGTCTTTAATGGGGTGAGCTATGATCTGATCTTGATGACATGGGAGGGACTTTTTCATCTGTTGATTGACATGGGTCTCATCCTTCCTCGTGGTCTTAATCAGTGTTTAATGTGTTGGTCTGGGTAGTATCAATATAGGTCAGATTGTGTGGTGTTGGGTAGGTTGGCTGTGGTGGTTGTCTTCCTCTTAATTTCCATGTTATCGGTTATAAGTGTTTTGTTTATTTGTGTTCTTTGCTTACTATGTTCATCAATAAAGGTCTCCTTTAGGAAGTGTCTCCTCGTTTGGTCTAGGGTGTCCTGTCCCTCTACTGTGTGGGATTTGCTTCCTTTTTGGAACCAATTAGATTATGTTATTTCGGATTTGTCGTTGTATGTCTATGCTTGTACCAATTATGGAATTAATAAAATTGGTATGGCCCCTTTATGTCAAGTGTGGGTTGGATTCGTTAAAAGTCGGTGCCTTTTCGAATCTGTGGATAAGAGAGTGGTTGAGGGTTTGTCCTTGTTCTCATCTTTCTGCATGCTAGTTCTCTCGGATTGCTGGTCTTATGATCAAAGAGTTCGATCTCTATGGTGTAGGAGAGTTATCTCCATCGATGGCAGACTTCGTCGTCTTGATTTTCACCCTTTCTTTCTACGTTCTTTTCGTAAGAGCGTAAGTACACCTTGTTATTGTCACCATGCGGCTTGTATGTATCAATGTTTCTGGACGTCAGTTGTGCTGGTGATGGTGAAGCTGGTTCAATCGTTTGTGGCCAATTTTCCGTTCAATCCCATACTGCCTTAGTTTCTTTAGTTTGTCTTTCTGATGTTGTATTAACTTTAAATAATGGATGTATCATAGGCTCACACAGCCTGAACATTATGTAATACATCTTTTCACCTCTGTCAAAAAAAAAAAGTGTACACATGTCCATTTATATTTAGCTAACAAATGAAGTTGTACCCTTATCTATAGATGGGGATGCTCGAATATGCGGAGACCGCGGATTGTGAGCTACAACTCTACAAGCAACCCGTGTTTTCAACAATAGCTTGCTCTTGTACTCGTCATCTCCCCTTGTGCGTGTCGAAATGAGGGCTTAATGGATTGATTTGGGACTTGATTTGGAGGTTTATGGTTATTCGCATAGACTCTAAACATGAGAGTCAATTTAGGGTTTATTTTCTAATTTGGGGATTTGTCGATTGAGTGAGATGAGAAAATGAATGGGTGTGTTTGTTGGTGGGTAGTGTTATGAGTAAGGTAAGGGTAATTTAGGTATGTTACATAAGTTTGAGTCGTAATATTGTATATAGATCGGGTTTTATAGAAATAGTTAGCGTAATTAACATTAGGAGGTAATTTTTAGGATTAAGTGATATTTAAGGGGGTTATTTGTAAAAATGGACTTAAAAGGGAGTTATTTGTAAAAAGCGGTACATAAAAGGGGCTTATATACAAAATTCACTAAAAAAAAAAAATATATAAACGGACATCAATACATCATATCATTAGTTTCCAAAATATACTCCGTAATATTTAACATCAACAAAAATACTCTTTTGTCTTTGCTATGGTTTTTTTGCTTAATTAGGTTTTGTATTCTGTAGGGTGGTATGTATTTATCTTCAAGGATGTTTTTTTTTTATTAAAAAATTCTTTTTGCTATGGTTTCTTTTCTTTTCTTCAAGGATGTATTCCCATTTCTGTTGGCGTGCAGTTAACATCTTTATATTAAAGTGTTCTCCCAAGCGCATTTTTTAAGTTAAGTTAACATCTCCTAATTAACGAAAGAAGAGTTTAGTTGGGGTTGAGGACAAGTAAGGAGTATGGTTGCTTTTGTTTATGAACAATTACTTACTGTCTTTCGCCCTTTTATAACTGATTTGATTTGAAGGTTTCTATATTTCAAATGTATATATAACTCACAGGTCATATACTCTAAGAGCATGATCAAAGCAGGCATGCATCTACACCATAGGTATGTAATTCGACACTGTTTGCTTTGTTTTCTAAGGATTTGGTTCCAAATTATGGGGGTAAGAGTAATTGTATTTTTACTGACCATTTTTCAAGTTCATAGATTCTAAGAGCATGATCAAAGCAGGCGTGCATCTACGCCATAGGTATGTAATTCCACACTGTTTGTTTTGTTTTCTAAGGATTTGGTTCCAAATTATGGGGGACAAGAGTAATTGTATTTTTGCTGACCATTTTTCAAGTTTTCACATAATAAATTCGTATTGTATATTCAAGACCGTCTGTTTTTTCTTTTATGTTCAGAAGATTTGATTAGGATTTAGGATGGACGATGCCTCCTACGATGAATAAGCTTAAAGCGCACTCTACACGTGCCTTCTAACTTCTACAGTTGGTGTTGTTTATTTGTCTCTCAATTTTATATTCGTTGGAAATTTGTGTTCAATCATCATACGGAGAATATATGTAGAAAATTACTGAATAAACATTAAATTGGTATTGATACTTGATAGTAAATTAAAGTTTGTGAAGTTTGTGAGGGTATCCAAGCTAAAATGGAATTGGCAGTGTGGATGAGTTCCTTTTGTACTCTTAAAATTAAGAGTCACACAGTTGTTTTCAGAATGTCATAGCGTAGGAGTTGAGATGAAAATATTGGCAATTATTACAACCGAATTTATTTTCGCAGTGCGCTTTTTACTCAATTTAGTACTTTTTTCAGATTTTGTTCCATTTGCCTACCCATTATTAAAAAAAAAAAAAAAAAACTAAACTTAATTTTCTCCATTCCTAGAAATACAACCTCTCATATTGATCAAAAATCATCATTTATATATTATTATCCAATGTAAAACACGTACTTGATTTATAAATTGCAATTATAGTTCCGAGTTAATTGTTTTTCCATATATTTTTTTAGAATTTTCTTTGGTAATTGGGTTTAATTTAGGGTTAGAGATAATTGAATAGGGTTAGAGATAATTGAATGTTGAATGGTGGTCAATTGTGTTGAGAAGTCAACACCAGATAATTAGGAAACTAATTATCTCCCTTTATTCTAGCTAACTTATTATTATGTTCATATTGTAACCTATATTCTCTCCTTAATTATAGTCTCTCCCTAACCTAACTTACCCTAGGATGTACTATATAAACTCATGTATTTGTTCACAGTATTAATTATTCAAATATACAATTTATCATTCTCTACATGGTATCAGGAGAAAGGTTCGTTCCTCTCCCGACATCATAAATTTTCGCCCCTTCTTCCACTCCCGAAAACATGTCGGGTGTCACCCTCCCAAACCCTAATGAACCAAAAATCCCATTCATTCTCCTTAATGTGCATTCCGTCACAAAATTCGATGGCTCAAATTATCGTCAATGGCGTACACAACTTGAGTCGCTATTTGATGGGTATGGCATATCGTCCTACATTGACGGAACTGCACCACCACCAAAAATCATAGCCTCGGCTACTGACAAACAACCTACCCCTAATCCCGCGTTCAATACATGGTATAGGCAGGACAAACTCCTTTTTAGCGCCCTGGCTAGCACCATAACCTCCATTGTCAGTCCCCTCCTCAACCGTGTCTCCACCACCCGTGAAGCGTGGGATGTCCTTGCTACATCTTACGCTCGTCCCTCCCGTGGTCACATCAAACAACTCCGTCATAAACTCAAAAATACAACCAAAGGCACCTCTTCCATCTCCTAATACATGACCCGCATCAAAACCATTGTCGATGACCTCGCTCTACTTGGTACGATTATTCCCAATGAGGATATAACCGATCAAGTTCTAGAAGGCCTCGACTCTACATATCAGCCCGTCATCGATGCTATTAACGCTCGCGATGACTCCATCTCCTTCCCTGAGTTGCTCGAAAAACTCATCAATCGAGAGCTCGCCCTAGCCCAAGCCGACACTCGCTCCACCACTACCACTGACTTCCCCGCTATTGCCCATCCCACCTACACCCGCCACAACTCCACTTCCCACCATCGTACCCCCCACTCCGCTGCCAACATCACCCCACCACCCGTTCCCAACCAAAACCCCAAAAACCCGTTCAAAGGTAAATGTCAATGGTGTCACACACAAGGCCACACCCTTTCCTATTGCCCGATCTTCAAATCCTTGTACCCCGACATCAAAGTCCCTCCCTACCCACGCACCCCAGTCCCCTCGGCCCAAGCTAACTCCACCATTCTTCAACAGCAACCCGTGCCCAACCCATGGCTTCTCGACAGCGGCGCATCCCACCATGTCACCGCTGACCTTGAAAACCTTGTCCTCCATCAACCTTACGACGGTACCGATGAAATTGTCATAGGCGATGGCTCCGGTCTCCAAATTCTTAACACTGGTTCCACCTCCATCTCCTCTTTTAAACTCCAAAATGTTTTTCATGTTCCTTCTATGCACAAGAATATTATATCTGTTTCAAAGTTTTGTCTCGATAACAATGCAACAATTGATTTTTGTTCTCATTCTTTTGTTGTGAAGGACCGAACTAGTGGAGCAATCTTATTTACGGGACCAGCGAAAGACGGAGTCTACCATTGGCCGATGTCGTCTTCGCCTCAAGCTCATGCCGTCTCCCTCACCTCCACCGAGATGCGCCACCGTTTTGGCCATCCCCATGTTTCTGTTTTAAAGAATATTGTTTCCTGTTTTAATTCCAAGACTATTATTCCAAATAATATTGATTGCAAATCTTGCCACTTATATAAAAGTCACAAGTTACCTTTCACTGCCTCGTCTCTAAAATCTCAGTATCCACTTGAAATAATTTTTAGTGATTTATGGTCATCTCCAATATATTCTATTAATAATTACAAATATTACGTAATCTTCGTTGATCAGTTCACTAAATTTACTTGGCTATTTCCGTTAAAAAATAAATCCGACACCCACTCCACTTTCCTAACCTTTAAAACTCTTGTTGAGAAACAATTTTCTCGACCTATCCTTACCTTCTATTCCGACAATGGAGGAGAATTTGAAAAATTAAAATCGGACCTCGCCAAATTCGGAATACAGCACCTTACCTCACCCCCCACACCCCGGAACACAACGGCTTTGCGGAAAGACGACATCGTCACATAGTGGACACCGGCCTCGCTCTTCTCGCTCATGCCTCCATGCCTCTCAAATATTGGTCCTATGCCCTTCAGACAGCTGTCTATCTCATTAATCGAATGCCAACACAAACTCTTCAAAAAGACTCACCCTATTTTCGTCTCTTCAAACAACACCCCAAATACAACAATTTCCACAATTTCGGCAGTCTCTGCTTTCCGTGGCTCCGGCCCTACACTCACCATAAACTCGACCCCCGGTCCATCGCATGTGTATTCATCGGTTACTCACCCTCACAACACTCATATTTATGTCTTGACCCTTCCACAAATCGAGTCTATAGCTCTCGCCACGTTCGTTTCGTCGAGGACACTTACCCCATTGCCACCACCACGTCACCCTCTTAACCACTCCCCACCTCTACTGAATGGTGCAACCTCACCATCCCTCTCCTCCCTGCCTCCCCGACCAATCGCCCACCTCGCCTACATCCCCAATCACCCCAGACACAACTCCCGCTACTCTTACCACTCCCCAAACCCCAAACACAGTCCCCAACGCTTCTGCCCACACCTCTCCTGCCACCCCGCAAACCTCCACCACCACACCCACGTCCTCCCCAGCCACCTCCCCTGCTCGTCCTCCCTCTCCACCACCTAATCCTCACCCTCATGCCACACGGGCCTCCCACAATATCTTTAAACCTATAAACAAACTAAACCTCGTCGCTCAACTCCAATCTCCCGAGCCCACCACTGTGAAACAAGCTCTCCTTGAGCCGACCTGGAGAGCCGCCATGGAAACCCAATTCACTGCCCTCACTACCAACGGTACCTGGGAACTCGTTCCCCCCTCCCCGGGTCAAAACATAGTCGGTTGCAAATGGGTCTATCGCACAAAATACAACCCGGATGGAACAATTCACAAGCACAAAGCCCATCTTGTCGCGAAAGGGTTTCATCAACGACTCGGTCTAGACTATTCCGAAACCTTCAGCCCAGTCATAAAACCCGCCACCGTCCGTTTAATACTCAGTCTCGCAGTTACCCATGATTGGACACTTCGCCAACTCGATATCAACGATGCCTTCCTCCAAGGCACCCTCACTGATACTGTTTATATGGCTCAACCCCCGGGTTTTGTCGATCCTGCCGAACCGACCCATGTCTGCAAACTTCGAAAGGCTCTCTATGGGTTGAAGCAAGCCCCGAGGGCTTGGTACCATGAGCTACGCTAATACCTCCTCAGCACGGGTTTCATAAATTCAATCAGTGACACCTCTCTTTTTATTTATCACGGAACTCATACCTTGTTCGTTCTTGTCTATGTTGACGATATAATTGTTACAGGTTCGAGCTCCTCGCAGGTTGCTGCCTTCATCACCACTCTTTCCAAGCGGTTTTCACTCAAGGATCTTTGCTCGCTCTCGTACTTTCTCGGTGTTGAATTTCAACCGTGCAAAGAGGGTCTATTTCTAAATCAACAAAAGTACACCCTTGATGTCCTTACCCGTGCTAACATGTCTCATGCCAAAGCTGCAAACACACCCATGGATTCCGCTGCCCAACTCCGTCTTCACGATGGTCCACTCCATGACGATCCTACCCAGTTTCGCACTCTTGTGGGTGGTCTCCAATACCTGTCCCTTACTCGACCGGATATCGCCTTTGCCGTGAATAAATTATCCCTGTTCATGCACTCCCCTACTACCTGTCACTGGCATGCTCTAAAACGACTGCTGCGTTACCTCGCTGGTACACCTTCTCACGGCATCTTCATCCTTCGCCACTCCCCCTTGACTCTTCATGCTTATTCTGACTCCGATTGGGGTGGCAACAATGACAACCTTCATTCTACAGCTGCTTACATTGTCTATCTCGGCCGAAACCCGATTTCCTGGAGCTCCAAAAACCAACGCACTGTTGCTCGGTCTACGACTGAAGCTGAATATCAATCTGTTGCCAACGCAACCGCTGAACTTATGTGGCTTGAAAACCTGCTGACCGAACTCCATATAAAGCTCCCGTCCACTCCCGTTGTTTATTGTGATAATAATGGTGCTACGAGTCTCAGTGCTAATCCCGTTTTTCACTCCCGTGTGAAGCACATTGCTCTTGATTATCACTTTGTTCGTGAAAAAGTCCAAGCTGGCTCGCTCCGTGTCACGCCCATTGCCAACGACGACCAACTGGCCGATGCACTCACAAAGCCCCTAGCGCGTCCTCGGTTCCAAATGCTAATGTCCAAGATTGGTCTTTCCCGAAGGCCGTCCATCTTGCGGGGGGATGTTGAGAAGTCAACACCAGATAATTAGGAAACTAATTATCTCCCTTTATTCTAGCTAACTTATTATTATGTTCATATTGTAACCTATATTCTCTCCTTAATTATAGTCTCTCCCTAACCTAACTTACCCTAGGATGCACTATATAAACTCATGTATTTGTTCACAGTATTAATTATTCAAATATACAATTTATCATTCTCTACAAATTGGTGGCGGAGGTAAAGGGTGGCAGGAAGGGCGTAAGGGGATCAGAAATTAAGAATACGACGCGGCTGTATTGATTATACCTTGAATGTTCATCGGCAAATTTGCAAGAACATTGGTCCACTACAACATTGGAAATCATCTAAAAATTGGTAATATCATTGCCGAAATTGTCGATGCTCTAAGATATTATCAATAGCAATGTTATCAACAATGGTTATGTTACGTACTTACGTAATACAAGTACATTATTTTGGAGGAGGAGGGGAGATGAGAGGGGAATTCAAAGCAAAAATAATGGGGGAAAATAAGAAGGGTAATATTGAAAAATATGAACTGCGAGAGTAAAAAGAGTACTCGGAAAATCAACATCTTATTACAAGTAGCAACTTTCAGTATCCTAAAACAATTTCGGGTGGATTTATTGTACGGAGTACTTCCTTAATCTTAATCATTTGATTACTTCCTAAAATATCCAAAGTGTTCTAATATGTTGTTTTGTTATGTTTGATTTATGCACTTTTTATTGATTTATTTGAAAAATTATTATCACAAATTCCATTTACTCAATTTTAGATATATTTTCTTTTTAAATCAACCGTTAGAATGCTCAAATTTTATCAATTTGGATATTTTGTAAAAAATTTATAAAATCTAGGGGTATCAGTGATGTTTTTAAAAACCAAGGGATATATGGTAAAAATCAATAAACACGAGTGTATCATTTAGAAAATCCCTTTAACTTTTTATTTTCGGTAAGAAGTATTTTAATTAAAGGTAAAACTAAATAATGGGGGCAAGGTGATTAACTTTACACATTATTAACAATGAACATTAGACTACATATTCTGACCTATAACTCTGTATCAAATTATTTTGTCACATCCATATTTTGAGAAAGGGACGTTTGCGACGGAAGGTCGACAGCCGTGGGTGTAGGTCGACGATGCATGGTGGTTAGGGGTCGGGATTGGTGGTCACGACATTATGCTGTTTGCCAATGATTATAAGTTGTGTTGTACGTAAAAAGAAAACAATCTCATTGATGAAGAAAACAACGTGTATCCATGATGATCTTATATCCACTTTATGATATATCACTTTTCATAATTTAAAAATTCAAAGAAAAATGCAGGTACTTCGAATAAAATTAAGAAATATAACCTTTTTTCTATAATATATATGGGGCAAACAAAGTAAAAATTTGTAAGTTTAACTTCTAATACTCTCCCTCGTCTCAATGAAATATTTATATCAAAGTAAAACGAAACAGAAATTGCTTTTAATAATATTACTATCACTCCGTAAAAGATAAAATACAAAGTAAAACATACCTGCAGAAAGAAAGCGTAAACTATTGATTGAAACACCTAAAAAGGAAAAATATAAACTATTCACCGAGACTTAGGGAGGAATACTTTCCATTACCACCTGTGCAGTGCACGGTTTTAACACTAAAGCTAAAGTCGTTCGTATTATGGACTATACGTAAGATCTACTTCGATTAACATTCTACATTATCACTCGTGCAGTGCACGAGTACAATAACTAGTCTTTATATATGCACAACCAATAATTCCAACTTATTCGAGGTCGAAAAAAGATTTAGGTACTCTTTCTTAAGGATCGATCATGTTCCGAGGTCACTTGTCCATCCATTCATTTAACACATATTAGGCCATTGTCAAAATTTGATCTCTAAGACAAGAGTTGGCAATTCGGGCCGTGGGTTGGCGGGCGGCACGACATGGCTCCGGGTAAGGCACAACATGGCATGACGAGTTCTTCGAGGCAGCACGAACCCGACACGATCATGCTTGAGGTGGCCTTCGACGCGATTTTCTTCAAATCTTCGTGCCCAGGTACGGCACGGCACGGCCCAGGCATGGGTGGGCCTGGTACGAATCAGGCACGATACGGCCTAGAAATTGGCATGAAAGTACTAAAAATATAGCAATTATAATACAAAAAGTATTAAAAATATAGCAATTATAGTAATTATAAAACAATTATATATCAACTCATCATTTATTAAACAAAAAGTACTAAAAATATAGCAATTATAAACAATTTTTTTAGAAAATATAAAAAATAAAATAAACTTAAGGCACAAGGGTCGGCCCACGTGCCAGGCACGAATAGCCCATGGGCCGGCACTACCCGAGCACGAAACCGGGCATGCCAAGAGCGGGCTGCGGCGGGGATTGGGATGAGTGGGCCAAGCACGACACGGCACGGGAAGCCCAATATCTGTGCTTGGGTCGGGCCAATTTTGGAGAAAAGCACGATAGGCTGGCACGCGGGCCGGCCCAACACAACCCATTGCCAACTCTATCTAAGTGTCTAAGCCTTGCATTCGATCAAACTGCAATTTTCATTTCTTTAGTTATTAATAGGGCTGAGCAAAACCGGATATCCGATTCGTATTTTAAAACCGGATCGGATATTCGAATTTAAAATTATCATTTTTCCTTATCCACATCCGATCCAAATAATTCAGATATCCAAAAATTCGGAGATCTAGATTTCGGAAACCGGATTCGATCCAGATTTAAATATACAGTAAAAATTTCCACCGAGGCTGGTGGTATTGGGCTATTGGCAGACTAAAAGTAAAGGCAATTTCGGTCCATTTCGCATTTTGCAACCCACTAAAAAAGGTAATGTCTTCGATCGCATAAATTACAAATCTCGATCGCATAAATTACAAGTCTTAATTTCATAAATTAAAAGTCATTATTATAAATTTCAAAAACTAGTCTAAAAACCGCATAAACTAAACATAAAGTTTTCCTTTTTTTTTATACATATAATTTTTTAAAATTCGGATAGGATTCAGATATCCGGATTTAAGAAAATCACAATCCACAATCCAGTTTATTCAGAAAAACCCGGATCGAATATCTAATTTAAATGGTATCTATATATTTAGATTTTTTTATTCGGAATTCGGATCGGATTCAGAAAAAAACAAATCGGATCAGATATTTTTTGCTAAGCACTTGTTCTTAATACACAAAAAAATATGACTAATAATAATGACAGACTAGTTGAAATGCCCGTGCGATGCACGGGCCTCCCAATAGGTTCATCAATAACAATATAACCTAAGTTGATAAAAAAAAGTCCAACTATGTTGAAACCGAGATGAAACAAAATTTCGGGATTAGTGTAGTTGATGACCCATGAATTATCTGTCCTTTAATAATCCCTTCATTCAACTTTTATCATCCAACTTCTCCAATATATGTAAGGAGTATTATATTGAAGTGTGGTGGTAAAAGTTGAATGGAGGGAGTATAAAATTTGTGTCCTTCGGTAGTAATTATATAGTGGTACAACATTAAGTGACATAGCTGTAGTATTTAGTTAACCCTTTCATTGTTAAAACCACTGATTTTTAATTAATAATACAAAACGTTATTCTCATATATGTGGTGGTGTTGCAAAAAATGAACTCTTGGTAACTAAGATGAACCTTTATGAACTTCCTAAGTTAGATTAAGGGAAAAATGTACGACCAATTGACATCTTCCTGAAGTATAAGCGATGAGTGGTTGAAAGCATTTCTTTTTTCTTCTCTCAATATTGTCTCAGAGCATATCATACCTATTCTCTCATAAAGTTTTAACGTCTGTTACCTCACAAAAGAGAATTATTGTGACAAACAGTTCCTGAACTGAGATGACATAGCCCACAGATTTCCTTCCCTTAATATACTTGTGCCACTCCTTTTCATTACTTAATAAGTCAAGGGCAAAGTATACTTCCTTATACGAAGGATATAGTCTCCCATTTGTTGTCTTGAGCCCTTCAAATGAAGTTGATCATTTGACTATGTTTCGTAGAAGACGTAGGTAATATCTCTCCCCTACCGTTGGGTGAACGTAAACAATTCTCCATATGCCCCTGCCCTTTGAGCACTCCATCCAATCATCCTTTCAGACATATTCTGTTGGGCCTTTTCGTTTTTGGGTATATTACATTTGCAGTGAATTACCCTGTTAACATTACATCGCAGTTGTTTGCTCGGTTTATAACACCCTATAGATTAGATGTGCCACTCAAGACAACAAACAGTTCGCCAGGTACACATATATAACCTAGAGATTTCGTTGATAAATATTCAAATCCGAATATCCTCTATGACGCTTCACAAACAAATAATATTTACAGTCTAGGTAGGCGCTGGATCTCATCCTCATTTTCACTTTTTAGTAGATTGTAACTTTATCCGACCCTATTAAAATATACTTATATTAAAGAGACATTTTATCATCGTCCACGCTGTGTCTCATCAATCAACATTTATATGTGCATTGAACATCAAGAGCAATCTATTTGTATAAAATTGAGATTTCTTAAATTGTAAAAACATATCTTGGATAGCTAGGAGGTGATGAATAAAAATAGGATGTACTGTGGTTGTTCTTTTAATAAATAGGATATGGTGTATTGCATTTTGAACACGTCAGCACTGTGGTTGTTCTTTTAATAAATAGGATTCCTATTTTTTTTCCCATAATGGATGAATAAAAATAGGATGTACCTTGTTGCAAAAAAAAAAAAAAAAAAAAAAACATATCTTGATTCATTGCATATGGTGTATTGCATTTTGACCTTTTAATTGCATTAAACCTTACTGTCACTGGTGATAAAAGATACTAGTTTTAAACCCGTGCAAAATTGCACGGGTTTGTATTTAAGACGGTATGAATGTTTTTTGATGAATATTTTATTTTTACAATTTTATTGTAATTATCTAATAGTTCTATATCAATGATCTACATGTTTAATGTAGATCAGTGATTTAACTGGAAATGAACATTTTCCACGTAAATAGGATGCGTTAAAATCACAACTATCTGGTGAATGTTCATTTCCAATTACAAACGGATTAACATCAGTAAGAGTTTTACCATATTCGGCACATAGATCTCTCACTAAGCGCTCAACAACATCGTAATATCTAGTTTTAAAAATTATTTAAGTTATTTAATTTATTCACATTGTTTGTAATAATTAATTTCATTAATTTCTGTAATATATTCCCATTATATGTAATTCATTCCCGTAATTAAATGTAATTTATTCTCGTAATTATGTAATTTTATTATTAATTATGTAATTCATTCCGATTATATGTAATTTATTCATTTATTCCAATTTGTAATTCATTCCGATTATATGTTATTGATTTCATTTATTCCGATTGTATGTAATTATTTCATAAATTTTTTTAAGACGAAAATTGTCGCATGGTTGTATTGGCAAACGATTTGAAGAAATAAATTCTTTGCACACCAACGGGACCCACCATAACCTGAATTTCCAAAAAAAAAAGTTGTACAAATGACGTGGCGCATTCTCCATTCAGCATTATCTTCTGAATTAATAAAGATAAGATAAGATTGTTAATCATTTGAGTGCGCGGCTGGTAGTTAAGTTGCCGAGTTTTTTACTCGGTAGCCTGTCATTGTCACCTACCATTTTTGGTGTGCGCGACTGGTAGTTAAGTTGCCGAGTTTTTTACTGTAAGTAAATACTCCGTCATGATTTTTTTAAAATATATCGTACTATCTAGTTTTAAAAAATTATGCATGTAATTTATTCACATTATATATAATTCAATCCTGTAATTAAATATAAATCCTTCTCGTAATTATGTAATTTTATTGTTATTTAATTTTTTTTTAAAATTATGTAAATTCTATAATTTGTAATTAGTTTTATTTATTCCGATTTGTAATTCATACCGCTTATATATATGCCATTAATTGCATTTATTCGGAATTTATAAAATTATTTCATAGTATTTGTTCTACGACGGAATTTGTATTGACGGAATTCTGAAGAAATATACTCCTTTGCACACTAACGGGTCCCGCCATAACATGATTTAACCAAAAAAAAAGTTTGAATTAATGAGGTGGCACGTCCTGGATTGAGTATTGTCTTCTGAATTAATAAAGATAAGATTCTGTAATTATACATAAGAGCAAGTCCAATGGTTTGGCTTAGGGACTTGCTTACAATTTTTTAAAATTGTAAGCAAGTGGCTAAACCATTGGACAAGTACATATAGGGTTAGCTTAAACTAAGCAACTAGCTTCATTAAGCTAGTAGCTTAAATGACCCTACCATAAAATTCAACCAATAGAAATTAGTTTGCTTAATTAACATATGAGTCAAGCTAGTTAAACTTTTGGCTAAACCATTGAAATGAATTAGTAGCTCAAAAATAAACTAGCTTAAAATGTGATGTGGCAATGGTAAGCTAGTTGAAACTAGCTTACCATTGGACTTGCTCTTACAAATAATAAAGATAGAAAAATTATAAACAATTTTTTAATGATTTGGCATGATAATATATAAAGTTATAAAATTATTACTTCTTTTATATGTCACGTATGACTTATTCAAAAGAAAAACATATTTCATATAACCAGAGTTCCAATCAAATCCCTAAAATAACAATAAAAACCGTAAGATGCAAATATTACGGAGTAGTTTGAGAGGTGAATAGGTGCTTAAAAAAAAGATAGTTGCATGTTTATACCATTATAATTTGTTCTAAAATCGTCGTATGAAACTGATTTCTATCACTTATTGTAGTTGTCATGACCCTTAATGTTTCATTAATAATATCCATCCTTAAAAGCATCTTGATATTAGTTATTTCGTATTTTTTATCTATAGCCTTTAATAAATGAATTTTTTTTTTTTTTGGTAAAAAGTTTATATTATATAACTGTTTCTGTTATGCCAACTTTATTTCATTCAAATTTTTAGTTTTGTAAGACAAATATTAAGGCGTGGGTCGGGATTAGTAATGATAACATGCATTTAATTAATCCTCTAACTCCAAATTTTAATCATCTAAGACGAAAAATAAGGAGAGCGTTGTGGATGTGCCACGTGTCCTATACAGCTTTAATGACAAGCATTAATTACAGCTAATCATTTAATATGAGCATAATAAATGCCGTATAAATCTCAGCAAAATATTAATTATAGTTTAATAAATTAACTATAAAATTACATAAAAAAACTACGGGAATTTGATTCTAAATTTAGTAAAAAATTATTTTGATAAAAATTCTAAAATGTAAATAATTATGTTCATTGCGAAAAATGCTTTCAATTGAGTATAATTTTGATTATATTTATTAAAATATTTTTATATGTAGAGATGATTAAAGTGAGTGTCTCACAATATTTTACATTTACGTAAAAAAATATTTTGAGAAAATTATAAAACTTAAACCATTAAATCCGGTAAGAAAAATATATTTGGGAGAGTCATTGTATTTATTAAAAATAGAACTTAAAGAAAACTATTAAGAGATATGTTTTTATAGTATGAGAATGAAAAAAATTAATTATATTGCGAGAAATTGAATACACATAAGATCTTGATAGGTTTAAATAGTGTGATAAGGAGTATGTATTTACACAGTAACACAATGATCGCGAGTACATTTAAATAATTAAAACTAATGTAATGATTATTAAGTAATATATATAGTATTATAACCAATATATATGAAAAAGTAGAAAACACGTTACAATTTTATTTAATATCTTCAATTAAATATGTATGCGTCAAGTATAAAATACTAGATTTCATGTCCGTGCGTTGCACGGTAACTAAATAATGTTCTGTTATTAAATGAGCTTGTAGAAAATTTAAGTAGATAATGTGTCGACATTTAAACTTGTTTGGTATATGTGAAACTTTTTATTTGATGACCTTTTATTGAGAATTTCAAGGGTATAATTTTATATAGAAGCTCTTAATTGTAATAGAATAGAACTTATTAATTTTAGTTTTAGAGGCAAGATTAATTGATTAACAATATACATAAATTTCTAATTACTCTATTGAATATGTTCGTCCTTTTTGCAATAAATTGTAGTGGTTTTCTTACGGAATCGGGCGTTTGTTATTTTAACATGAGATCAATTTGTTGGAAACTTGGAACATAAAAATTTCACCCATTGACGCACTAATCTATCAAAATGTGAAATATATATCAAAGCGTCCCACTTGCCTTCCCACTTGCATATTGTAAGAGGGCCACTATCCGTCACAAACTTGTGACGGATAGTGTCCGTCACAAATGAGAATTTGCCAATATATAAACGTACAATTAAGCATATCATATTCAAAGCATTATTATTCGTGAGTGTGGGTTCGGTGATTCAGTGATTCATGCCATGTCGAATGAGCAAGATATGCGGAAGATGGGGGCTAGCATCCTCGTTCCCTTTTACCTATGCCAAAGATGTGATCTTAGACGGTTTTTTACTACTACAATTGTAAAAGGGATCCGCCTGTAGCCCTATTAATGGGTAAAAGTTGTTAATAAAGGATCCCATTTTACCATGAATTTGTGTAAAACAGTCTTACACAAATACGTAAATTTGCCTAAACATAAAAATAAAAAAATAACAATTCTGATAGTTTATTAGGGTTTATTATATAGGAGGACGTGAATCAATCAAATAGAAGCCTCCTACAATGGTCATGAACAATAATAATCTTCTTATTATTGTTTAATGCCTGTGCGCATACATACAGACTGTAATAAAATCGCCCCTGAAAATAGGATTAGGAGCATAAGTTAGGAAAACACTCAGATTCTTTGTAGAAGAATCATATGTTATCCAAGCATTCGATGTTGATCCATTCTTGATGCTACTCTTCCATTTGACAGTAGCTTCTGAAACTATGGAATTAACATTATACCAACATGATTATCACTTGGGTCCCAAGGATTCTTGTAGGTGTCGAACTCGACAGCTACAAGGTGGTTTTTGATTGGATCATTATATGATTGGTTTGAAACTAACTCGAGATACGGACCACTTGAGTTGTCATAAACGGAAGAGTTTATGGGTGCATGGAAAAAAGAGAGACCGTCACCGTCACCGCACTGAGGAGGGTTTTCGCACACGATGATGAATGAAAAATTCTATATATGATTTAGTTAATAGCAAGATAAGACTTGGAATCTTAAATTATATTTATCTCTAAGTATGCCTATTTAATTATTTATTATTTATTGATTATTTTATTTAAGTGTTTTAAAATAGTTGGAATCTCTAAAATTGCCTGAAAAAAACCTATTTTATATATATACTAGATGTAATGCTCGTGCGATGCACGGGCCTATCTGTAATATTCTATTTTTTTTTTGGTTACAAGAAGCGGGGCGAACCCAGAATTAAAAAAACGGAAAGCGAAAACAAGAACAGAAAAATAAACTAACAAACTAGAAAGCATAAAAAGGCACAATCCTTGGCCATGACACTCCTCCCACGTCTTGCTGCAATAGCCGAAACAGATGATTTGGTATGTCATCCGGCTCCCAAATAACCACTCTTTGGTCTTGTCCTACTCCTATATTCGCTAACCAGTCCGCACATGCGTTGGCCTCTCTGTAAATATGATGAACCTCGATTGGCCAAGTGTGATCATTCAAAAAACACTTACAAATTTGTACAAGGTGAGCATGCGCCGATGGAAGCTCCTCCTTCTCCTTCAAGAAACCTATGACCGTCTGAGAGTCCGTTTGTATGATTAGACGATGGAAAAGGCGTTCTTTTGCAATCATTAGTCCTCTTTTTAACGCCATCAGCTCCGCTCTTGTCACCGTTGCAATGCCCAACTTCTCCATGAAGGCCAACATCATGTTCCCTGCTGCGTCACGAAACACACCACCTGCCCCTGAAAGTCCCGGGTTGCCCTTCGAGGCACCGTCAATGTTGAGAACTATCCACCCCTCCGGTGGGGCTACCCATCTTATATAAATTTCCTTGTACCTCTGTTTTTGTGCACCTGCCACTTCTTCCATCGAGTCTTTCGCATTTCGCACCTCCTCTATTTTCAAGAGCAAGAAACTAGTGATGTTTGCTGGAATCTCATCCCTCCTGCCAAAGCTGCGGTAGTTCCTCCATTTCCAAATCCACCACCCGACTATAGCGAAACAAGTCGGCCATGTATCCATCTCCCTTGTCCTTGGTACTGAGATATTGGCCACCACCCAATCCCGTACATTAGCATGCTCGTAGAAATTATGCGGTAAAGACGCATTGAACAAACTCCAAACCTTTCGTGCCTCCCTACAATCTCGTAACAAATGTAGTGATGTTTCCTCATTAATTTCACAACTTCCACAGCTTGGGTCGTCAATAAAACCACGTTTTGCACGATTGGCATTGGACATGATTCGGTCATGGAGTAGTAACCATAGGAATAAACGGATTCTCTGAGGTACCCACGTTTTCCATGGCAACTTCCAGTAGCTTTCGTCTCCATCCGTTGACTCCTCACGAATTAAATGAATAGCTGATTTAATTGTGAAGCGTCCAGATGGTGTAGGAGCCCAGTACAAAGCATCATTATTGTCCATATCGCTAACTACCTCGTACGATGCGATTGTTTGTAGTATATCAGATGGAAGTACTCAGCGAACAACTCCCACTTCCAACCCGTGCTCTCCTCCTACATTTCCTCAACCATACAATGGCGTATCTGGGCAGGAATCTCAACCAGCGAATACTCCATCAGAGGCCGATTTGTAACCCAGCATTGTTCCCAAAACAAGGTATTACGGCCATTCCCTATTGAAGAGTTCAGTCCATTATTTAGGATGCTAGCTGCTTCAACAATCCCTTTCCATACATTTGAGGAGACTTGCTTTGGCTCGAACATATTAACGTCACACCTGCCCTGGCAATACTTGTGCCTCAACACTCTCGCCCACAGAGCATTCGGTTCCGATAACATGCGCCATCCTAGTTTTGCCATAAAAGCAGCGTTAACTTGCCTCATCGATCTTAGCCCAAGTCCTCCTTGATTTTTTTCCTTGGTCACCGTATCCCAAGACACAAGGCTAAGTCCTCTCTTGTCCTCATCTCCCCCCCATAAAAACCGTCTAGCCTTCTTGTCCAGATCGTCACATGTGGACCGAGGTAGATGTAACACCCCCATACTCCAAGTGCCTTACCAGGACCACTCAGGTATAAGGATACTACCATCTCGGTTGCCCGAGGTACTGAATATCATAAGACAATAAAGAAACGTACTTTTAAAGTAATTATAGATTAAGTGATTACAGGTTCCAAAACCAAAACTAATAAAAGGAATTACAAGGTTCTCATACGGTCTACAGCTAAAACTATCAAAGCTACTAGACTTCGTCTGACACAGCGGAAGACTTCTAACTGCCACGTGATGACTCATCCCGGCTATCCCATACGCGTCATATCACACCTGCTCAATAACTGCTCACCACCCCCGAATGGATCACCACAGTTTTTAAAACATTTAAACGGGGTCAGTACTAATCACACAATTCAATACATATATCAACAATAAGATAAACAGACACCGAATCGTCACACACACACACACACCACCAACTCCCATCGTCTCAATCTTGTTGTCCCTTTGGACCGCCACGCGGTGGGGGACCGCAGCCGTTCCCACCTAAGCCCCGCTCATCGTACGAGCGATAACCCTGTCCCATTAATGTGCACATCCCCTTCCGTGGCGGGTTCCACGAAGGGCGAAACTAGGGCGTGAAGTCACTCCCGCAAGTGACCCCACTCAGCCGAGAACGTATCTCGAGAGCCATAGACAACCAATCACAATCACAATCACAATCACAATCACAATCATCATATCAAACAACTAACTACAAAGACATCACCAATATCCCATTATGGGACTAATCGAGTAGGAAATCCTACGGAAAGCACAACACGCAGACGGTATCTACAATTTGTATCAAAACAGCTCCTTTACGAATTCTCCTCCTATCATACAGCACATAAAGACTACACATCACAAACTACACACCAAAACCCCCAATTCCTAAATTAGGGTTTAACCAATCTTAACAAAACATTATAAAAACTATATTAAAAGCTTACCCTCGACGCAAGAAATCCAACGACACGAAAAACGACAAGAACCGACCGTCTGAACTCAGGGAATTCTTTGAGAATGCGATTAGGAAGATGAAGTGGCGCTTTCTCTCTTAAACGGGGTTTTAGGTTTTGTAAAAGTGAATTAAAACAATGACGAATATGTTTAAATACCTTAATCGCATAATTAACAAAACCCGAGAAAACTTCCCCGTAAAACCGGACACTCGATCGAGTACCCAAGGTACTCGATCGAGTACTCTACTCGATCAGTACCCCGACTACTCGATCGAGTACCCAACAGTCGAAACTATTTTATCTCGCAACTTACCCTTACTCGACAGAGTAAGGGCTACTCGATAGAGTACCCCAAGACTTATAAATACGGAGTATTACGGTCTTCCCTCCTTAAAAGGAACTTCGTCCCCGAAGTTCAACCCATACATAAAAACAACCATACCGACTCGACCAAGACACAACAACTTAGCTAAGGACTCAAGAACTCGACCGAACATAGAACATGAACTCTTAACACCCACTCCACCAACTATGTTTACTTCCACAACATGACTCACTATATCGTATCTACCACATATATATCTCTCACGACACCAACTCCATACATAACCAACTACCATCCTCTAATGCCGCTAGCTCCATAATATCATCAACTATCAAATCCAATACCAAGACACTCATAGACATCAAACGGAATGTTACATTCTACCACCCTTAAAAGGAACTTCGTCCTCGAAGTTTACTCACACTCGTAACCTCATCATCCAACTGTCAACACTAGCGAAATATTCTCACACTCCTAAACATCACGCTACTACAAGCACGGTCATGACCTTTAATAAAATCACCCACAACACGAATCGATCTTTTATTCTACATCAAGACTCAACTTCCGAATATATTACCATATGTACAACCATCAAAATCTGTTTTATCGCATCCTACTCCTCTTAAGACAAATGTTACGTCCTCGTAACTCACTAATACCAAACCATATCTATATCTCATTACCCTCTGTACCACCACATGTCAAAGACAACCGTCTATAAACCAAACACTCACCATTCTTATATCCAAGCCTCCCATACATAAACATTTCCCATTCCTCAACTCATTCGGCAGCGCACCTAACCTATACTATAAACTCGTAGCAAATCACCATACCCACTCTTCATTATTCTTCGCCAAACAACATACCTCTCTATGTAAGGCACTTATCTCCCGGAAGCATAACTCACGATCCGCACTCGTTACGTACACGCACACTAGATCCTCAAGTTCTTTCTTTCATTACCGCAAAATTCATACACAACTTAACATGACACTAATTTCCCCAACACCCTACACTCCTTTGTCTCAACAAAAGATTATGAACTACTGCCGCTTTCAGCTCATTACAACACATGTTCCACGAATCCTTTCCCATTATCATGTCTACCGATGTCTCATCTGCAAACAAGATCAAAATTACCGTAACAACCTCTCACAACAGTGTCCCATCAACAGATTATCACTATCCCATGACAACAACGAAACATATACAACTCTATTTCACATCATACTCTACCTCATTCCCAACTTAACATGGTAAAGAAAACATGAATAAGCAAGACAAGCGTCTATCGACAAACCGACACTGCAGAGAGCAACATCAAACAAAACAACAATCTATGTATAACTGGTATGTACTTTCGAAAACTCGTATCATAATCATCCCTCCTACTCCACCACAACCGGTGACGGCATCACAACACCGCCACCAACAGCCACACCGTAGTGCAAAAGTACCCGCATCACAACACTATGTACCGTGCCCGGATCACCACCCGAGGCACCAAAACCACACCGATAGACTTCACAACTGCATACAATTCCCATAAATACTGACTCAGCATATAACTTCTCAGACAAGAAAAACTTACTCAAATCCACCTTATTAAATCACCACGCAACATATTATATGGATAAACAGTAAAACAGATAACATCTCATGAACATCATCTCTATCATTTCCCGGAATACACATGTGTTATCAATACACATAAAATTATAACTAGCCATGTCAAATCAATCAAATTATTACCTTTTTGGATATCATTCAATTAAATTACCGTGTCCAACATATATATTACCGAACATTCATAAAACAATTTTATAATTATCATACCATACCACTTCTTGTGAGGTCAGAACCTCACACAAACATTTACACATATCATAGACCCGTAATCACAACCAACTAGTCAATCCTGACCACGTAAGTTACCACTCGAAAAAGGTTACCTGCTGCCCGAGTTTAACTCATATGCCTCTCATAACATATTCCCCCATTCGCACAACCATCACTTCCTGCCAAATATAACCATACCTTCACTATTCAACTAATAGCGTCCGCCTCATCTAACCACATCTTATGCCCTCTCACAATCATACACAACAATCAGGTCCCTACCAAATCAACCTCTTTAGAATTGCTACCTTTCTAATATTCCATCACTCTTAGCCATTAGTGATAACACCACAATGCCACCGCTGCTCGTATATCAAATCTCTTACACTCATATCAAAATAACATGGTTTTTCTCCTATTTTTGGTTAATATTGCAAATAACGAACATCAAACCCATCCACAAAATTACCTCAACATTATTCCCAAAGCTAACTTATTTGTATTGTCATCCAACTCTCCACCAAATATCTCGTATCGTGCCAATGCTCCACCAACTTCTTACTCCCTTAATTCCTCGAAACTCATTACCAATCATGTTGCCCTGAGACTCCTATATAACCTTTAGCTAACATCCTCGTGATACCATCACATATTTCGATGATTTCTCATCTTTATATCACATAGCTCCGGTGAACATTTTCCTCAGCTTACTTTTATCCTTCTTTTCTCTTTACACTCAATAATACCAATTAATAGTTCAACTCCTTATTCCTTCTAGCTAACTCTTTAGAAATCTGGTCACCCCTTCGTTGCTCCAAAACTTAGTTCCATTATTTTCTACCGACATCATCTCACTCTTTCTTCCCATGGATCTCCTCTTATTATGCTATCACTCATACTTGCCACTAATCTATCCATAGAACCAACGTTTAATGTTCAAACAATTGCATCCCCCTTTTTACATCTCTAGAAATCAGAATTCATTTAATACCGTTAATTACCCAAGGAAATCACACAGTAGTTTCATCTTTTAATAAACCAAACCTCCTAAACTCACTCACTGTCTACAAATACACCTCGCGACATGTCTCCACAAAGTTCACTATATATTACTCTTCTCAACCCCTTTAAACGAACTTTCACTACATAAATCCATAACCCACACGACTCCTAACCATTTCCTTCCATAACTCTTTACACATCTCAAGCTGCCACTATCCACATTCTTACTTTCAATCTTTTCATTCTCACGTTCATTATACTCACATCATCCCTTGCCTATATTCACTTATTTTTACCTTACTCAACACACAATCATATCACTCATCCCGTCTCGCAAAACGTGCGCCATGCCTCAATAAACTATACCAATCTTCCTTTTCTTTTTCCACCATCTATCATAATCACATATAACTCATGTCCTCCCCACCGGACTCATACTCATCATAGTGCCACTCTTTACATCATAAGCTTGGGTAACTTACGCTTCAGGACCAACACATACGTAAAACAATGCATAAAGAAGTAATACAACACCTTTGAATTAAACATAATATGCAACGAATGTCAAAAGACAAACATATGACCCGAAATACGCATATGACCCGACAGACCCACTCGATCGAGTACGGAACCTACTCGATCGAGTTGAGGCTACTCGATCGAGTGCCCAACATGCTCGATCGAGTGCCCCGACTCTTAACCCAAACGGACCTTCCGATCTCGACTTACTCGACCGAGTAGCCCGGCTACTCGATCGAGTGCCCCCATACTCGATCGAGTGCCCGAGGTACTCGATCGAGTGCCCAAAAACACGATTCGGGTCAAAATAACGACAAGTACCCACTCGATCGAATCAAACCCACTCGATCGAGTCATGCGGACTCGTGAATACTACCCGCATGTTATCTCACATACCCCAACGTACTATGCATTCATTATTATTTCAACATTATGATTACAACTACGCATTCAAATCTGCGCGACTCCTCATACAATTAACAAAATAATCTACTTCGTGTTATCAAGTGCCACGTTATAAACAACCATCATGCTTTTCATCCAATTCGTTATATAAAACACATATCATTGAACCTCTATTCTTCATGTTACTACTCACCAAAAGCCAAACATTACCATGTATCATGCTCATATAACATTCAACTTTCTATTACCCGCATGTTTTAAATTTTCATAACTTTTCATAACACAAACCACACCCATACACTACAAATCCTATTCCCATGTTGCTAATACAACAACATTACAAATCCACTTCATCACACATCATCATATACGAACTACTTTCTTTTTCTACCATATCATTCATCATTCTCATATACTTTTCCAACGATTCCAACCAACATGTAAGCCAACTATCATGCAACATGCTTTCAACAAACCATATACAAAGACAATTAACATACACGTCGCACATATACACACGGACTCCACGTTCCCATACCATGTGATTGGCTTAAGTATCATGGGGCCAAGATTTTGAAGTGAGGGCGCCTACTCACCCAAAACCTAGCATCAGGTGGGGCTCCCATTACACATACACCAGGTTCATTTTATTAGACTCCCTATGTTCATTATGTTCATTAGTTACTGAGTTCCAAAATCGTCGCTCGATACCATTTGTAACACCCCCATACTCCAAGTGCCTTACCAGGACCACTCGGGTATAAGGATACTACCATCTCGGTTGCCCGAGGTACCGAATATCATAAGACAATAAAGAAACGTACTTTTAAAGTAATTATAGATTAAGTGATTACGGGTTCCAAAACCAAAACTAATAAAAGGAATTACAAGGTTCTCATATACGGTCTACACGCTAAAACTATCAAAGCTACTAGACTTCGTCGACACACGGAAGACTTCTAAGCGCCACGTGATGACTCATCCGGCTATCCCATACGCGTCATATCACACTGCTCAATAACCGCTCACCACCCCCGAATGGATCACCACAGTTTTTAAAACATTTAAACGGTCAAGACTAATCACACAATTCAATACATATATCAACAATAAGATAAATAGACAATTTGAATCACACACACACACACACACCACCAACTCCCATCGTCTCATCGACTGCCCACTTTGGACCCGGCCCGCCGATGGGGGACCGCGGCCTGTTCCCACCTAAGCCCCGCTCATCGTACGAGCGATAACCCCGTCCCATTAATGTGCACATCCCCTTCCGTGGCGGGTTCCACGAAGGGCGAAACTAGGGCGTGAAGTCACTCCCGCAAGTGACCCCACTCAGCCGAGAACGCATCTCGAGAACCATAGACAACCAATCACAATCACAATCACAATCATCATATCAAACAACTAACTACAGCACATCACCAATATCCCATTATGGGACTAATACTGAGTAGGAAATCCTACCTGGAAAGCACAACAAGCAGACGGTATCTACAAAAGTTTGTATCAAAACGGCTCCTCTACGAATTCTCCTCCTATCATACAGCACATAAAGACTACACATCACAAACTACACACCAAAACCCCCAATTCCTAAATTAGGGTTTAACCAATCTTAACAAAACATTATAAAAACTATATTAAAAGCTTACCCTCGACGCAAGAAATCCAACGACACTAAAAAACGACAAGAACCGACCGTCCGAACTCCGGAATTGCTTTGAGAATGCGATTAGGAAGATGAAGTGGCGCTTTCTCTCTTAAACAGGGTTTTAGGTTTTGTAAAAGTGAATTAAAACAATGACGAATATGTTTAAATACCTTAATCGCATAAATAACAAAACCCGAGAAAACTTCCCCGTAAAACCGGACACTCGATCGAGTACCCAAGGTACTCGATCGAGTATTCCTACTCGATCGAGTACCCCGACTACTCGATCGAGTACCCAAAGTCGTAAAACTATTTTATCTCGCAACTTACCCATACTCGACAGAGTAAGGGCTACTCGATAGAGTACCCCAAGACTTATAAATACGGAGTATTACAGTAGACGGGCAGTTTGCATCGCATAGGCCGGTATAGTGGATAAAGTTAACTGAATTAGAGTCGCCCTTCCCGCTATCGATAAATGCTTAGCCTTCCATCCCGTCAGCTTCCTATCTACTTTGTGCACAATATAATCGAAGGTATTTTTTGTAACCCTTCCATTAATCGTCGGCATTCCCAAATACATCCCCAAGTCCTTTGTTCTTTGTATTTGTAGCTCATTTGAAACGAGCTCAGCCATCTCCTCATTGGTATTTGCGGAAAAGAACACTCGTGATTTGTTGCAGCTTACCTTTGTTGGGGCTGGTGTCCTTAACAGTTAGTGCAAGGACTTATAAATCTCTAAAAGGATCAAAGGGTATACTTTTGTATCATAATCAGTTGGTCCACGTTTATCAATAACGGTTGACTTGCTAGATAAGTTTGACGTTATTGTCATACAGATGGCGGTGATCAACTGGTCCCTAAAAGTCACACCTATAGGATACGTTTGAGAGATGTGACGGTATGAAAATACAGTCATGTAGATGCCAAATTTGACTAACTTGAGTTAGTAGAGTTATTTGACTAATAATTAGTCAAAATGTGATGTTGAGATATTTTATTTAATACGGATTAAATAATAATGGCTAAGGCGAATTAAGCAGTAAATTCGTAAATTGAATATAAGCGTTTTATATTTAATTAAATGTATATTGAATATAATTATACAATATCGTCTTTGTCGGACATGTATTAATGTTTCAACTAATCCGTATTATTAGTTGATGCTTTAATAACCGATAACCGATGACGATTTATAACAAAACCGTGTCATATACATTTAGCGCATTTCGGGTCGTACCATGAGTTAAAAATAAGAGAAAGTGGAAAGCCCACTCTCCCTATCAAAGCTCACGGCCGAACAAGCTAAAAGGAGAGCTTTCTCTCCCATTTGCCCTAATCATTCATTTGAGAAAGAAATTAGGGTTTTGAGAAAAATTGCCTCTCAAAATTCGGATCTCACATCCAACCAAAACTCACAAAACAATCCTCTCTATATTGCAAGGCAATTAGAGGATTCTTTCTAGCACAAGGGCATTTCTCGGACAATCTTGGGTGCAACAATTAGGAGGAGATCTACTTTGATCTCTCATTGCCGAATTGCACTAGGACCGGAGGTTATTGCTTAATCTTTATCGTTTCCTTGTTATTTTCGTTTTATGACTATAAATCACGTATTAATTTTGCGTTATAATCCTATAAAGAAAGGGTTTTATACGGATATTCCCCTACAAGTGGTATCAGAGCGAGGCCACGTATATTTTTCTATGTGATTTTCATGAAACGATTTTTGAATCGATAATTTTTTGCTTAAAAATCCCCTCGGCACAATTTTTTTTTTGCTCTCGGCAATTTTTTTTTTGCTGCGTTTTTTTTTGTTTTGTGCCTTGGGATCCGTGTCTTGTATACACGGTGATGGTTGTCTTTTGTTCTTTGTTTTCATTTTGATCTTTGCATATTGTATTGTAATCGATATTCATTGCAATGTGTAAAAGATCTATCAAAATGATTGCATAAAATTTCGTGTGGCACAAATTTTTGTCTCGAAAATTTTTGAAAACCGTGTGGCCTCATGTCACGGCCTGTTTTCTGTTTTTGCATTGATTTGCGTGCTACACATTTTGTTAGATCGTTCGATCTCTTGTTTTCAATCGTTCTTCACATGTTGTAATTTTAACCGATAATTATTGCAATATGTTGAAGATGTAACAATTGTAGTTTGATTTCTATACGGATTAGATTAAAATTGCAATTGTATTTCATCAAACCGTTTTGTTTTGATCTCTTGTTGCTCTCGTTTTAAGCCGATTGATTTTTTTTTTTTTTTTTTTTGGCCTTTTGAGGCTCTCGGCATTTCAGCCTTTTAAAAAAAAAAAAAAAAAAAAAAATTCTGGTACTGTTCACGTACAGCAGTACAGGAGAAAAAAAAAATTTTTTTTGTTTGTTTTTTTTCTTTCGGCCAATTTTGCATAAAACGGATTTATGCTCTCGCTTGATAGTGAAACGGTTCACCCATGTAAAATTAAGTTACTTTAAAACGATTTATAGTAACGGATTATCACGGATTAAAATTAACTTGACTAAAGCGGTTTTGTCATATAATTTTAATTATCTTTGGTGGTTTGGACAAATTTAACATAATTACGGAATTATGTCACGAATAAATTTAAATTTAGTTGATGCATTTTATTTATCGTTCTTGTTTAATTTGAATGCTTTTAATTACGTATTTATTTATTTTTGCAAACTGTTGTAACTTAGTGTGGCCTTAGTAGAACGTGTTACCGTAATGATGGAACACGGTCTTGGTTGTATTTTGAGATCTCGTATCTCCATTTTTATTTCTTTTAATTACAGTTTTTATTTAGAATGTAAATAGGTTTATATTTGTAAATTTTAAATTGGAATTTTTGAGAAGACCAAAGATGGAGACCGGATGCTCACTCCCGCTACATGGATCAAGATGGAACATCAAGACAAGCTTCTCGGGTCCAACGGTGGATTCCAAAGTTGTTTTATGTTCTTTTTATTAGGATAGGCCACACTAGGAATTTTTATTTACGTATTGCATTCTTTTATTTATTTCTCGTAACGATAATATGCATCATATTCCGCCTAAAAACCAAACCACCTAATTATTGCATGAAAACTGACACATATAGAGGTCACGAGTTAGTTTTCTTTGACATTCTCATGTCACACGTTTTTTAAGCCATCACCCAAATTAATTCAATCACGCAGACGCTAGTTATTCGTTCACTTAATATGAATTATAATTTAGTTGATGGGATCTTCCTCGTATAAACAAAAATTGAGAACGGTCTTTATAGGTCAAACTCCAATGAGTCCCTTCTTCGTCGGTAGGCATAATATGACCCCTTCTACGTCGGGTAAGTTGGAACCGATTGACCTATTTTATCTCAACACTATGGTCACTAAACGATCCTGTGACTATGGTGGACTATAGATAGGATTTACGGAAATCTATCGACCAAGAGTTCTTACGGAAGAATTAGCTAAACAGTTGGCTTATCAATTTACGAAAATTGAGTCTTGGGATCACTTGTATCATTCTTGAGGGAGATCAATTATGCAAGTGCGAGAGTCTACATGTTAAAATGAATTTTAAAATAGACTTAAATCACCTCGATGAGTTGCTTATTTCGTTTTTGTTTTTCTTTCTTTTTCGGTGTAGATCACGAACTTTTAAATGCTAATAACAAATGGTCTGGTTCTACGATAACCCAATGCCAAGTGCCACATTGGACCGTGAGTCCGGCCGGATCTTCATGAATCGGATGAATCAGTCTACTCGATCAAGAATGATGGATCAAACTTCGCGATGGGAGGCGGCATTACGGAATCTGCCGCTGCCGACGGGAAGCTCAAATATCTATTAGAGCCCATCCCGGCAAACCCAGGTCCCACGGCTAGAGAGTTGAAATCACCAAGTTTAATGATTTGTATGGAAGCGGGTGCGATTAAAAACGTACTCATTTTTGCAATGGAACCCAATTTGCAGAAACGCTTCATAGCCCATGGTGCGAACAAGATTTTCACCACGCTCACCAAGGAATTCTCGAAAGCACCGAGAATCGTGACCTATGAGCATACCACTCGCTTCTTTGATGCGAGACTCGAAAGGGCCAACCCGGTTAGCCCACACATTCTCAGCATGATTGAGAATGTCGAGAAGCTGGAGACCTTTGATTGTAAGATCAGCGAGAACATTGTGATCGACCGCATGCTTCACTCACTCCACGATGGTTTTTCGCAATTTAGAGCGAATTACTATATGAATGATTTGAAGAAAAGTCCCCATGAATCGCACTCCTTCTCGTATAGACCGAGAAGGACATGAAGTTCAGTGGGAGCAATAAACAGGATGTTCTCGTTGTGACAAACAAGGGAAAGGGTAAGGGCAAAGCTCAGGCAAACCTAGCAGTAGGTAAACCGAAGTTCAAGAAGTCGGGTCCAGGTAAGAGTGGGCCTGGTGAGTCGAGCACCTCATCAGGCGCGACAAAGAGCAAAACCGAAAACATGGAATGCCATCACTGCCACAAGACTGGGCATTGGAGGCGGACATGTCTGTTTATCATGAGGACATAAAAGCGGTCGCGTTAAACCTGTTGGTATGTCTTCTTCTTCTACTTTTATTCATATGATTGAGATTAACCATGCAAGTTACGGAACTTGGGTACTAGATACTGGTTGTGGTTCTCATCTGTGTAATCATGTGCAGGGCCTCCGAAATCTCGAGCCTCTCGTAAAGGGTGAGGTTGACCTGCGTGATGGGAATGGAGCAAGAGTGGCTGCCGTCTCAAAGGGGACATATGTGATCCAGCTTCCTAGCGGATTTGAGTTGTCATTATATGACTCCTATTATGTACCCAGTCTTTCGAAAAACATTATTTCAGTTTCTGCACTTGACAAACTTGGATTTTCATTTGTAATAGAGAATAATACTTGCATTTTCTCATTACACGATATGATTTATGGCAAGGCAGTCTCCATGAATGGAATTTATGTTTTAGATCAGACGACCGAAATATTACACGTAATGAATAAAAAGTTAAAGGTTGGTGACAAAGATCAAACGTATCTATGGCACTGCCGTATGGGACACATTAATGAGAAACGCGTAAAACAACTCATTAAAAATGGAGCTATCTCTGCCTTTGACTTTCAATCATTTGGCACGTGTGAATCATGTCTCATCGGTAAGATGACTCGGATTTCCTTCAAAGGTGTTGGAATGCGCGCTGCTGACCTATTAGGACTCATACACACGGATGTATGTGGTCCTATGTCAATCACCGCACGAGAAGGCTATATGTATTTCATCACTTTCACGGACGATTTAAGTAGATATGGCTATGTCTACTTAATGAAGGACAAAAGTGAATCCTTTGAAAAATTCAAAGAATACCAAAATAGGGTCCAGAACCTACTTGGCAGAAAGATTAAAACCCTACGTTCAGATCGTGGTGGCGAGTATCTTTCTCACGAGTTTGATCAACACCTTAAGGACTGTGGGATTGCCTTCGATTAACTCCACTGGAACACCTCGGTTGAATGGTGTGTATGAACGGAGAAATCGAACACTACTTGATATGGTTCGATCCATGATGAGTCACACCGTGTTGCCCGACTCATTGTGGGGTTATGCTCTTCGTCATTTGCTCTAATACTTAACCAAGTCCGTCTAAAGTTGTTGACAAGACTCCATATGAACTATGGAAGGGAACGGTCTCTAACTTGTCCTTTATACGGGTTTGGGGCTGCGAGGCTTATGTCAAGTGGAGACACGAGGATAAGCTCGGCCCGCGATCGGTCAAGACGTACTTTATAGGTTATCCTAAAGGAACGCTTGGTCATTACTTTTATTCGCCAACCGAACAACGTGTTTTTGTTGCGGCTAGTGCGACATTCTTAGAGAAGGAATTTCTCGAGAATGCAAAGAGTAATAGAACCTTCGACCTGTCGGAGATTCCAGAACCAAATACCGAGCAACCATTGGAGGAACCAATTCCTTCAATCCCGGCTGCGGTGAATATTCCTGAGGAACCTAGGAGGTCGGGAAGAGTCTCTATTCCTCCGCATGACGGATACATTGGTATGGTCGAGGAACATGACATAGATGACGTTCTACTCTTAACGAGTAGTGAACCCGCAACCTATAAAGGTGCCATGACTAGTTCTGACTCAAAGCTATGGCTTGAGGCCATGCAATCCGAGATGGACTCTATGTATGAGAACCACGTATGGGATCTTGTTGACTTACCTGCTAAGGTTCGTCCCCTTCAATGCAAATGGCTTTACAAGATAAAGCATTCGTTGGAAGGTCAACAAGATATCTATAAAGCACGACTAGTTGCTAAAGGTTTCACCCAAGTGCCAGGTTTGCACTACGATGAAATTTTTGCACCCGTAGTCATGCTGCGTTCCATTCGGATTATCTTAGCGATCGCCGCTTTTCATGACTATGAAATTTGGCAAATGGATGTGAAAACCGCCTTCTTAAACGGCTTTTTGGAGGAAGAGTTGTACATGGTACAACCCGAAGGTTTCATCGATCCACAACATCCTAAGAAAGTGTGCAAGCTTAAGCGTTCCATTTATGGACTTAAGCAAGCATCTCGGAGTTGGAATCATCGCTTCGACCAAGTGATTAAAGAAAATGGATTTACTCGATCGGTCGAGGAACCATGTCTTTATATCAAGTCGAGTGGGAGCAAGATTGTCTTCCTAATATTGTATGTCGATGACATACTCCAGATTGGGAATGACATACCTCTCTTAACTTCGGTGAAAGTATGGTTGAAAAACCATTTCCAGATGAAAGATCTGGGAGAGGCACAAAGAATTCTAGGCATCCGTATCTATCGAGATAGATCACGACGGATGTTATCTCTCGATCGGGAGTCTTACATAGACAAAGTCCTAGAGAGATTCAGCATGACTAACTCCAAGAAGGGGTTTCTTCCTATGGCTCCAGGGGTGCATTTGAGCAAGTCTCAGTCACCAGAGACACAGGAAGAGAAAGAGCGCATGACACGGATTCCTTATGCCTCGGCTATAGGATCAATCATGTATGCCATGATATGCACACGTCCGGACGTGGCATATGCATTGAGTATGACAAGTCGATTCCAACAGCATCCAGGTGAATCACATTGGATGGCTGTCAAGAACATTCTTAAGTACCTACGGAGGACTAAAGATTGGGCATTGACTTATGGAGGCGATCAAAAGCTATGCGCAACCGATTCTGCAGATGCTAGCTTCCAAACGGATCGTGATGACTCGAAATCTCGATGCTGGATTCGTTTTTACTCTTAATGGCGCTGATCGGTGGAAGAGTTCCAAACAAATGTTCAAGCAGATTCTACGATCGAGTCCGAGTACTATGCCGCGTCGAAGCTACAAAGGAAGCGATATGGATGCGTCAATTCTTACATGGACTATCCGTAGTGCCTAGTTCGAATGACCCGATCACCATCTATTGCGACAATAGAGGTGCCATCTTCCAAGCTAAGGAGCCAAAGTCTAGCAACAAGTCTAGACATGTACAACGGAAAGCTCATCTAATCCGGGATTACGTGGAGCAAAAGGAAGTAGTGATAGAAAAGATTGCTACAGATGATAACATAGCAGATCCTCTCACTAAACCATTACGACAAGATAAGCATGAAGGGCACGTTAATTCCATGGGAATTAAACGTGTTCCTAAGTTGTGGTACTCTTTTATGGATTAGATTCATCCTCTTTTGTACTCTATACGACATCATCGTTTTGATATTTTATATATATTTTGTTTTTCATGTGGATTTGTACGACAAATTTTGAACACCACAAAGTGAACTGAACAAGCATTATATTTTTGGTCCTTAATTACCCACGTGAGTTGATAACTCAAGGTAATTATTTTGTGACGTTGGTTGATGGTGGGTTCAACGAGCCATAAGTCAACAGGTTGACTGACCAATCACAGAGGCGATTTATACGGATATCTCGTAGGACACAATTGTGACATCAACGTGGAGTCCTAAATGTTTTACAACATTAGGTGCCCGGTCGTGGATAGGACCTCCATAGTGATCCTAAGAGTCGATTCTTTTGACTATCGACTGTCTCTTGAGACTAAGGCAGATTTTGGGTGACTTTGGTTTCTTTCTCACGGTCATCCGTAATAGGGGGGCAAGTAGATTGTTTCGGGTCATTTCATCTTTGTGCTTAGATCGGAAGGAGTTCGAGTTGAAGGAGATATTCAGCCTTTATCAGGTACTCGACATTTCTCAGGGCCACTCGAGGAGTCAGAATCGAAATGCATGGCCATGCTCGGACACGGATTCGTTTTATCAGTTAAGTTACTCTCTAGTCGGGAAACCACTCTAGATACAGATCGATTGTAAATACGACCTTTGCGGATCCGGATCTGCAAATTGTTTTACATTGAGTGGGAGAAATTTTAAATGAATATGAGAATCGGTTATCGCACATACACTTGTACGGACAAGTGGGAGTTTGTTGGAGCTGTGTCCTCCAGTTAGTGCGGATAACGTCATTGCACATACACTTGTACGGACAAGTGGGAGCTTGTTGGGGCTGGTGTCCTTAACAGTTAGTGCAAGGACTTATAAATCTCTAAAAGGATCAAAGGGTATACTTTTGTATCATAATCAGTTGGTCCACGTTTATCAATAACGGTTGGCTTGCTAGATAAGTTTGACGTTATTATCATACAGATGGCGGTGATCAACTGGTCCCTAAAAGTCACACCTATAGGATACGTTTGAGAGATGTGACGGTATGAAAATACAGTCATGTAGATGCCAAATTTGACTAACAGATTAGTCGAGTTATTTGACTAATAATTAGTCAAAATGTGATGTTGAGATATTTTATTTAATACGGATTAAATAATAATGGCTAAGGCGAATTAAGCAGTAAATTCGTAAATTGAATATAAGCGTTTTATATTTAATTAAATGTATATTGAATATAATTATACAATATCGTCTTTGTCGGACATGTATTAATGTTTCAACTATTCCGTATTATTAGTTGATACTTTAATAACCGATAACCGATGACGATTTATAATAAAACCGTGTCATATACATTTAGCGCATTTCGGGTCGTACCATGAGTTAAAAATAAGAGAAAGTGGAAAGCCCACTCTCCCTATCAAAGCTCACGGCCGAACAAGCTAAAAGGAGAGCTTTCTCTCCCATTTGCCCTAATCATTCATTTGAGAAAGAAATTAGGGTTTTGAGAAAAATTGCCTCTCAAAATTCGGATCTCACATCCAACCAAAACTCACAAAACAATCCTCTCTATATTGCAAGGCAATTAGAGGATTCTTTCTAGCACAAGGGCATTTCTCGGACAATCTTGGGTGCAACAATTAGGAGGAGATCTACTTTGATCTCTCATTGCCGAATTGCACTAGGACCGGAGGTTATTGCTTAATCTTTATCGTTTCCTTGTTATTTTCGTTTTATGACTATAAATCACGTATTAATTTTGCGTTATAATCCTATAAAGAAAGGGTTTTATACGGATATTCCCCTACAACCTTTTGACCCGAAGCCGTACAAAAAATGTCCAAAGTCTGCTTAATCACCGATGCTTGTTCCACAGTTGCTTCACCAAATAAAATAATGTCGTCGGCAAAAAAAAGATGGGTTAGACAAGGACCATCTCGGCTGGTTTTAAAACCAGTCCATTAACCCACCCGATTAGCCTCCACTATTAATTGGCTCAATTTTTCCATGCATATAGTGAAAATGTAGGGCGATAAAGGGTCTCCCTGTCTTATTCCGCGCGTAGGTGAGAATTTTTACGTCTTTTCACCATTCCATAGAACACTTAGTGAAGAGGACGTAATGCATTTCATGATCGTTTCAATCATTCTTTGAGGTATTTTCATATCCCCAAGTGTATGTCTAATAAACGACCACTCCAAACGATCATAGGCTTTCTCTAAATCGAGCTTCAACGCCATAAAACCTTTCCTCCCTTTCTTGCTCCGCATCGAGTGAAGTACCTCTTGTACAAGGATAATATTATCCGTTATCTGTCTGCGAGGTACAAAACTACATTGCATCGGACTGATTAAAATAGGAAGGACTTTCTTGAGACGATTCACCATCATCTTGGTAATAATCTTAAAGGTCACATTGCACAAGCCAATTGGTCGAAATTGAGATGGTGTATGTGGGTGCTCGACCTTGGGAATCAGAGTAAGGAAGGTCTCACATAATCCGTCCGGAAAAATATTCTCATGAAGGGCTTTGAAGCCTATCTGTAATATTCTATGGAGTACTATTATGATGTCACAATTGGCCAAAGTTAAGAGGCTCAATTACTACTTTCGTGTATTGATGTATATGTATATGTATAAATGTGCAGCGTAAGTGTTGATTAAAAACACGAGACTTTTTGTCTCATCCTTTTTACTTGATTCGTCCTAAGTTTAAGACGGATTCACCTATCTTAAATAAGAATTTGTGTTAAAAATAATGAAGAAACGTTCCTTGTTTGCAAGTCATCATCTAAGTTTATTGCATGTCACACTCTTACTATTTATATATCCCTAACTTAGAGAGACGATTTCTTATAAGTTATTGAAATACGTACCACAATCTTTCGTAACTATATGTGTTTTTTGTACCGTTTTTATCGTTGATTGTAATTTAATATTCTTTAATTTTGTATTTATAACTTTTATGTGTTTATAGTTTAACTTAGCGAGTCTTTACATATATGAGAAACAACTGATAAAAAATAGACATGTTATTTTTAGAATTTAATTGTATAAACGATGCTATTATAAGAGTGGGGGACGTAAAATACATAAGAAAGAAAATTAAAACTTCAAGTCTTGGGCAATAGCTAGCTCAAAGTACATTTCCAAAATTGCGGATAGTCGTACAAAGTTGATATGTTCATTTCGTGTTGGTATTTTCTAAATTATTAGTCCATAATTATGATTGTGAGTATATAAACATAGTATGGTGGAGATGAGACTATCAATTACCGTAGCCTTATAAATTTGTATTTATTAATTAGAACTTTAAAGATCAATGACTTTTGATTCTAATACAAACTCTTATCATAAAGATAAAACCCCAATTCAACTTCCGAGGTATTCAAGTCGGTAGTATTTAAATTATGTAGGATTTGATAGTTAAGAGGACATCTATGTATTGTACTATGAATAATCTACCACTATTCTTATTTTAGCATTATTTATTTCAAGTATTTTGAGAGAGTTGAAAAGTCTAATATTGCTCGAAAAAAACTTTCTTTAATACAATATCACAACTGCCTTTTTAGCTCTCTTTGGACAAAATACTGAAACAAACAAACTCCATCATAGAAACCAAATTGTGTTAGACTTAAACGTGAAAATAAGTTAGATAACAAACAACTGTAAAGAAAAGACAATGCAAATATAATAAAACGAACACCATCATGTACAGATGGTATAAATGATAAATGCTTCATATTAAATAAATATATAACACGACACCCTCTCTAAAAATTCATGTACATATAAATCAATTCACATGGTGTCGATAATATATACATGAGTCAAAATTCGCATAGATGTACAGTGATTGAATTAATTTACACTGGGCGAATTTTACTTGTGAGAATATAAGGTTCTAAAAATTAAACGAAACTGAAGTTTGTACAATTGAATTGTTGTCTTTGGCCTATTAATTTGCCGCTAATGTAAGTGAAGAATTTAGTCTAACAGCTTGCCAGTTGACAGTTGACACTTTACTAATATTGCCTTCCGCGCTTCACTAATCACTATTACATCTTCTACTGCATATATGGCATTACCAATTCAATTTACTTTCTGGTTGCTACCTTTCCTCTTTGGTTTTTAATGCAATTGTTCCTTCGATTCAAAAAATAAAATAAAAATAGTCAGACCATTCCTCTAGGTCTCCTTTTGTATTCAGGTTGATTATCGTGTTGTTGAGAAGGGTCACATGATCGCTGCTAACTTCGTATGTTTATATAGATATTAGTACAACATGACGTACAACTCAAATTAACAAAGACGATGACGAACGGTAAAAGACTCCTAAAACATTAGAGAGTATTTATACTGTATGTATATCATTATAAATTTAAACATTAATTAAAGGAAAGAGATATCGAGGGAAACAACGCAAGTCAGAGTACAACATGAATGTATTATATTTCAACCTGTAATTGCAAATTTGCAACTATGAGAAATTGACATACTATATTCCAATAATAATAAGAAGAAAAAAAAGTACTTCTAAAATTCTAAAAATCTCTCTCACAGTATATGTACTGCAGTAATAAAAGGTGTAGTATCCGTACCTTAAATAGTAATAAGGTGTAGCATCCGTACCTTAAAAAGTAGATGTTAGTATTATACCTACAAAACAAAATCAAGTGGTAGATAATTAGAGAAATAACAATAAGAAGAAGAAACGGAAAACTAACACGCATAATTGATGAAATTATGGAGCCTGGAGGTAATGTTGAAGTATATATACACATTCAGGTAATAGTGTTTTCCTAGTATTCTTATTCTCATAGAATTTTAACTTATGAACAACTCAAATAGGCATTAAAAACCAATTTCACGTATGCGTAGGTATACATGAGAGGAGTATTTTTCTAAATTATTTTAATTGTTAATTAATTTTAGATAGTTCGTAAAAGGTGGACTCTCTAATATCGCTCGAAAAAAGCTTCCTTTAATAATATAGATAGATAGATAGATAGATTTTAGGTAGTTCGTAAAAGGTAGACTCTCTAATATCGCTCGAAAAAAGCTTCCTTTAATAATATATATATATATATATATATATATATATATATATATATATATATATATATAGGCGGGATCTCGTGAGTTTGATTCTTATGGTGAGTTGTGAGTTTGTGTGCTCACAAATATCGCCCATCGATCAAGCAAAACTAACTACCGGGATTGAATTAAAAAAAAAACAAAAAAAGAAAGAACGACCATGTTGCAAATCCCGAACTCGGGATAAAAGTCTTCCCCCGCATCTTTTCATCACCAGCCACCCATTCACACACCAATTTCATTTTATCATCATCAGCATCATCAATCAACCATGGCTGCTTCCCCTCGATCCCAGTACAACCATCACCATCATCAATTCAACCCGCCATAGCTTCCACATCCGCAAACATCACATTCATCTCCATCAAAACCCGAGTCCGGAGCTGCCCATTCGCCTCACCACCAACTTCAATTCCATCACTAATCTCCGCCATTCTTGCGACTAACCAGTCCAACACCACCATACAGAACAAGTTAATAGTTGTGATTTCAAGTCTACCTTGGCTTTATTTCGGTCCCATAGTGTTGATATCATCTCAATTCATCAATTTTGGTGCTTGAAATTGCGTCAGATTTCGATTCGATATGGTTTAGCAGTTGAATTCTGGGTTGCTCGATGATTGAAGGGAGATGGTGGCCGCTCATGAAGGATGCAGATTCATCTGCTGCTATTTGAACGGAGTAGAAGCAATGGTGGGGTGTGATGACGGGTCTGATTTGTATTCTAAGGGGATTTCTTTCTGCAATTGGTAGCAACGCCATGTTCGAGCTTCCACGTCTTAGCTCATGGAATGTTAACATCCTGGTTGACTCTATTAAGCAGCTAGTGAGTTAATCTATATCTATGCATACATATTGTGTAAAATTTAATTTTTAATTTTCATATTTGATTAAATGTCGTATTCATATTTGATTATTTCGTTGATGGAATTTCTCTTGTGATTGTATTTAAGGCTGATGCTTCTATCATGTAAGATGAACAAAATATTGTAGAAACTAGTTGGTCTAGGAAGGAGTTAACCAATGTCGGTATTGATTTATCAACGACAGGGGAAAGAGAACCGAAAACCCTATCAGACAAGTGAGACCTGTGGTTGCATATGGCTGAATGGCTGATAACTGATGGACATATGTGTGACTAATTGCAAATATTGGCAATGACATTACTTCAGGATTATACTAAGTTTATTCCTGAAATCGACTCAAAAAGTTACTTGATTCGGAAAATTCTATTGTGTTGTTTCTTGATGATTTTCGACAAGAATGCTAGGAAAATGATTATGTGATGGGGTTACCGGTTAACAATTGTTGTCAACCAACTTGAAGTGAACACGATTAGTATAATGAGATCGTATACAAATGGAATTATCAGCTGAAATACTACCAAAACAAATAGTGATGGAGTGGTAGATGGTAGAGTTATAGATCACAGACGGATAACACCACAATAACACTACAATAGCACAACAATAACACGGGGGGGGGGGGCAAGCAAAAAAAAATCAAAGTGACACCGGAATAACATCACAATAACACCAGAATAACAGTATCACCAGAATAACAGCACAATAACACGGGCAAAAAAAAGTAAAAAAAATATCAAAGTAGTAAAAAAATCAAAGTGACACCGAAATAACATCACAATAACAGCAGAATAACAGTAGAATAACAGCACAATAACACGTGTTAAAAAAAATCAAAGTCGTAAAAAAAATCAAAGTGACACCGGAATAACATCACAATAACAGCAGAATAACAGTAGAATAACACGTGGTAAAAAAAAAAAAAAAAAAAATCAAAGTCGTAAAAAAAATCAAACTGGCACCGGAATAACATCACAATAACACCAGAATAACAGCACAATAACATGCGGTAAAAAAAGAGTAAATAATCAAAATAGTAAAAAAATCAAAGTAGTAAAAAAATCAAAGTGACACCAGAATAACATCACAATAAGCGAATAACGGAATAAGAATAACAGAAGACAATAACACGTGGTAAAAAAAAAAAGGAAAAAAATCAAAGTCGTAAAAAAAATCAAAGTAACAACAGAATAACATCACAATAACATGTGGTAAAAAAAAGAAAAAAAAATCAGTCAAAGCCGTTAAAAAATCAAGTTAAAAAAAAGCACAATAACAGCATAATAACACGAGGTAAAAAAAATAAATGTGAAAAAAATTAAAGCAAAAAACATTTTGGTACAAAAAGAAAAAGAAAAAAAGGTAACATAATGAGAAAATTAGAGAAAAACATAAGAGAGAAAAAAAATCAAAGTTGTAAAAAAAAAACATAATAACACGACGTAAATTAAAAAAAAAGAGAAAAAAAAAAAAAAAAAAAAAATTAAAAAAAAAAAAAGTAGCACTAAAAAAAAGAGAAAATAAACTAAATAACAATGCTTTTATATGACAACTAAGATTAATCTTGGTCACTCATCTCTAATTTAATCTAATTACCGAGATTCCTCAACTCACAACTCACCATAAGAACCAAAATCACCAAATCCAATCTCTCTCTCTCTCTCTCTCTCTCTCTCTCTCTCTCTCTATATATATATATATATATATATATATATATATATATATATATATATATATATATATATATATATATTGATTGACTATGACTAACTAAATATTAATTTAAAATAAATATATTTTATGTTATCTTTTAAATACTTTTAAGTTAAATCTCAAAAAAATATTATTTGAGAAAATACAACCTATTTTATTCATAGGTAATTTATTAAACATCATTGTAGAAAAATAATACAATTGATAGTTGTTTAAAAAAACAAAAGGTGCAAATTTCTTATAAATATGTTTGACACATAGCAATTGCAACACATAATCAAAAGAATTGAATAAGTTGAGTTTGGACGTTATATGTTTAATACATAATTATCATACCGTTATACATAAAAAATTATAAATTACATAAAATTATATTCACATCATTTTGAACATTATATTAACTGATTCGGGACATAATTTATCGTTAAATAATATAATTTGAGAACTCAATGTTGATCGTTGCGTTATTCAAATAAATTTTATTTTAATTAATATGATATTAGTTAAGTCACAAATTTATTTATAAAACGTTGATCATGCATAATTAATTATCACTTATTAGTTTTAATAATTAAAATTGTATGTATTTTATTTTAAAATATTGAAGTTAAACCTAAAAAAAATTAATTTATTTTTATTTATAAGTAAAAATATTAAAAATCATATATAAATTATATTATTTTTCTTCAATTATAATAACAAAATATTAAAACAGGCCGCGCGAAGCGCGGGATACTACCTAGTTTACTTTTAAAGTTATGTTAAAACTTGTATGTAAGATCTCTTATTTCGTAAAACTTATACATTAGAAAACTTTGTCCTTAAAGAGAGTATTTGATTTAATAAAAGGCACTTTTATTTTCTTGATAATTTAGAAGGGTTTTACTATGATACATACTTATTCATACGAAATACGGAGTACTAAAAAAACTTTATAGGTAATTTGGGTTATTGGTGGTACTCTATGGCTGTACAATCCACCACGTGTAGATGAATTATGATTATGATTATAATGCAATAATCACCAATTCTTGTTTAAAAAGGTCTTATTATATAAGACAACTCTCACAATCGATTAAATTAAAGATGAAAATATAGAAAGATTGTGGGAGGTTTTAAGTTAAAAGGGTCTTTAACAAGAGCAACTGTCAATCACCAATTCTTAACTGTATGTAAATAGATACTATACACGTGGAAATATATGACTCACTTTAACTTTAAAACGGTAACGAAGTGTGTGGCCCTCAAAGATCCGGCAAATTATATCCTACTCTCAGGAGTAGGGAGAAAGACACACCCATGGTAGTTATGGGAAAAAAAACAAAAAAACAAAACAAAAATAAACTACCCACTACATCTCTCACAGTACCTTTTTTTTCTTTTCTAAATTACTCAATTTATCAAATTTAAAATCCTATTGAATTTATTAAATTCGTAGTTTTATTTCATCTATTTGTATTCACGTTTTATCAAATTTACAGTTCATAATCATCAAATTAGACCGATATTCGCTTAATTCAAAGTGAATATAATAGTGTCATAAAATGAATATCACATTACATAACACACGTTCATCAAATTACACTATCATATTCATTTAACTCAACGTGAATATAATAGTATCATAAGGTGAATATCACACTAAATACTACATATTCATCAAATTATATTATCATATTCGCTAAAATCAAAATGAATATAATAATGACTTATGATGAATATCACATTTGATAAGACATAATCATCAAATTAAATTATCATATTCACTAAATTCTAGTGAATATAATAGTGTCATATGATGAATATCAAACTCGAGACCACAAATTTAATCATAAATAATGATAGATAAAACATAAAAACTCAATTTAATTTACACTATTATACAACTTTTAGGGTTTAATATAATTTAAACATAAACCCGATATATTAGAATTTTATTAATCAAAACACGAAGTACTTTTAACACATACCATCCTTGAATGGTAACACTTTTGGATTTTTCCCTGGGAAAAGAGGGCTTAGGCAGGGGGATCCCTTATCCCCCCTCCTGTTCACTCTTTGCATGGAGTACCTTTCAAGGATACTTACTGTTGTGGGGCAACAGAGTGACTTCAAATTTCATCCCCTCTGCTCTCATCTGAAATTAAATCACCTCCTCTTTGCTGATGATCTCCTCTTATTTGCAAAAGGGAATGCTTCTTCTATTATGTGGATTTTAAGAGCATTTGCCACTTTTTCTGCTGCTTCTGGTCTTCAGCTTAACAAGGATAAATCTGAAATATACTTCAATGGGGTGCAACATAATACTCAGCAGGATATACTACAAGTGTCTGGGTTTGTGAAGGGCTCCCTGCCTTTCAAATATTTGGGTGTCCCTATCTCCTCTAAAAAATTGACTAGCAATGAAGGAAGGAAACTTATTGATAAAATTGTGGCTAGGATAAGAGCTTGGGGGGGCCAAACACTTATCCTATACTGGACGGCTGACTTTGGTCACCTCTGTTCTACAATCCCTTCACTCTTATTGGTCGAATATTTTCCTCATTCCCAACTGTATAATGAGCAAGATTGATGCTATCTGTAGAAACTTCTTATGGGGTGGCAATGACCTATACCTAAGAGCACCTGCTATCCACTGGGATCAATGCTGCAGGTCTAAATCTGAGGGTGGCTTAGGTTTTAAAGCTACTAAAGTTTGGAACAAAGCCATCCTGGGGAAGTATATTTGGTGGATTGCCAATAAGAAAGACCATCTGTGGGTAAAATGGATAAATCATGTGTATATGAAAGGGACTCATTGGACTATTTACACACCCCCAACTGATTGCAGCTGGACTTGGAAGAAAATTGCTCACCTCATGGGTATTTTCAGGTCAGCTTATGTTAATGACAAGTGGAATGGTACCATAAAAGATTACAGTGTGCAAGAGGGGTATAGGTGGCTCAGGCCTTCCCTTCCTCAAGTTCACTGGTGGAGGGTTTGTTGGAATAATCTGAACATTCCTAAAACTTCCTTTATTTACTGGGCAATGATTCAAAATAGGCTGTTTACCCGTGATAGAATGAATAGAATGGGGTGTCATCAGGGTCTGAGTTGTTACATCTGTGCAGGAGCTGATGAGAGCCATCTTCACCTTTTCTTTGATTGCCCTTTTAGCACCAGATGTGTTTACCTTTTGCAGTCATATCTTGGTATTCACTTTGATCCCAGGAAGCTTACTCAGTGGTATAGATGTGGAAGAAGACTTAGTCTGCTGGTCAGGAAGTTTGTTACCAGTTGTCACATTAAGCTGGTCCATTCTATTTGGCTGGCTAGAAATAGAGCTCGGCTTTCTGACCAGGTTATTCATCCAGAGCAGCTATGTAACACCCCCATACTCCAAGTGCCTTACCAGGACCACTCAGGTATAAGGATGCTACCATCTCGGTTACCTGAGGCAATGATGATCAAATAGACAAAACGAAATAACATTTAAATAGTAATACTTTAGCGAAAGGTTACAATCCAAAACCAAAACCAAAACCAAAATACGAATACAAGTTCTCAAACCAACTGTCTAACAACTAACTGAAATGTTTATTAAACTACTAAGCTACAACGGAAGACTTCTATCATCAGACGGTGGCACATCCCAGCTATCCCAGTAACTCGACTCATACCTGCTCAATAACTGCTCACCATCCCCGAATGGATCACCACGATTTTAAAACATTAAACGGATCGAGACTAATCACACAATTTATATAAACCAACAACACAGTAAAACAAACAGCTCAATTATCACAGTTATTCTCCGAACTCCAAACCCAACTCCACAATCCTGACTACACACTAAAGTGTGTAGCCCTGCCAGAGTGCCCATCGCAACAGTCACTCCGCCGCTGGGGACCGCAACCGTTCCCACCTAAGCCCCGCTCATCTCCATCGAGCGATAAACCCAAATCCATTAATGTGCACATCCCTTCTGTGGCGGGTTCCACAGAAGGCGAATCATGGGCGTGAAGCCACTCCCGCAAGTGACTCCACTCAGCCAGGGACGCACCCCGAAGAACACAGACAGATACAATCAATCACAGCTACAACCGACAATCAAAGCCAACAATCGTCACAATACGAGTATGATAATATTCAACAATCACAAACACCAATCAACACATCATGGGACTAATACTGAGTAGGGAAACCCTACCTGGAAATCACAACACAATCAGACGATCTCACAGCTGATATCAAAACGCTTCCCCTACGAATCCTCCTCCTAACATACAAACATATAATCACTACCAATCACAAAATACAACAAAACCCCCAATTCCCAATATTAGGGTTTAACCAACTTTAACGAAATACTATAAAAACGGTACATAGAGCTTACCCTCGACGCAAGGAGTACAACGGTATAAAGAAAGGTAAAATCCGACCTTCCAAGCTCCGGGATTTGCCAACAATGCGATTGATGCGAAGAACGTAGTTTGATTTCTCTTTTTGAAAGTAATTAGGTTTTAAAAGTGTTTAAAGAAATGTGGCGGAAGTTATTATATACTTAATCGCATTATTAACAAAACCCGACAAATCGTCCCCCGTAAACCGGCTACTCGATCGAATAGCTGAGGTACTCGATCGAGTGCCCCTTACTCGATCGAGTATCTACGTTACTCGATCGAGTACCCAACAGGTCAGAAACTATTGTTAAGACGCAACTCACCCTTACTCGACAGAGTACGGCCTACTCGATAGAGTACCCAGAGACTCATAAATCCGTAGTATTACAGTCTTCCCTCCTTAAAAAGAACTTCGTCTCCGAAGTTCAAACCACAACAAAACAAAGACACACTACAACACTCCCGACTCCACAACCAAAACATAACTCGGCATAAAACATGTTACTAACCCAAACTCAACCCGACTCAACGACAACAACCATACCGACACAACATAAAAAGGGTATAAAAACTCTTAAAAACTCTTTGCGATCATCTCCTACCCCCTAAAAGAAACAAGGTTACGTCCCCGTAACCATACATACCTGATCAAAAAGGAAAGGGTAACGCTCTCTCATGGCCTCCTCTGCCTCCCATGTAGCTTCCTCAGTCTCGTGGTTAGACCAAAGAATCTTAAGCAAAATTGTCTCACCACTCCTAGTCTTCACTACAAGAAAAAGGCCTATTTGCAACGGACCAATCCGTTGCGAAATAACCCTAATCCGTTGCTTATATACAGTTTGCAACGGATATCCGTTGCAAACTGGTGCGTTGCTTATATGGCGTTGCAAATGAAAAAATATGCAACGGATCGGCGTTGCTAATTTTTATGCAACGGACGTATATTATTTGCAACGAATGATCCGTTGCTTAAATGAGGTCCACGCGGCACCTGTTTGGTCAATTATGAGACGGATTTCCGTTGCAAAAAAAATGTTTTCCGTTGCATAGTAGAGGGAAAAGTCAACAAATTGACTTTTTAAATTAATGGATAGCCGTCACAAAACCTGTAATTTCCGTTGCAAACACAAATGCATTGACTTTTTTAATTAATGGATAGCTGTCACAAAACCTGTAATTTCCGTTGCAAACACAAATGGGAGATTCAAGCATTCCTGCATCCATTTTCCTCCATTTCGTTACGATATCAAACAATTAAACAATAAACTTTACAGAAGCCACCAATATAGAAACTTGGAATTGTTCATTTAGCAAATTTAAAAGAGTACATACATTGAAAACATCCTCAAAAAAAATCCATACGTAATTTGCTAAGCAATTTCGTTGTCTAGCTATTATGGAGTAATCTAGCTAATTAGTTGGGATTGATGTCGAGTTGCCACTTCCACCATCATCATTGAAGTCGTCTCGATTTTGGAACTATCACAATTTGGGTCAAAGTCAGACCCAAACTTTGCTTGTAGAAACGCCTCCATTCTTTGTACTTTGTCTTCGAGCACTTTGTTGCGGAGCTCAGTTTCAACATTCTTGCTCACAAGTCGAGGTAGTATTCCGGGCGAATAATCCTGGTCGATATTATTGGACTCTCTACTTCCAGTAGCCGAGCGTTCTAAGTAATGCTCGCGTGCGGCTTCAGTACCAAAAACTAACCCCTTCTTATTAAAGCCGCATTTTTCAAGGTAGATTTTATCTTTATTGATATCCGTTTCACCTTGAGATTGAAGGGCACTAATTTCTGCCTCAATAAATACCTGGAACATAATCCAACCTCATCATGTCCAGTCCTTATTCTGAAGGCGGGGCTCTATATGCTCTAGGTTTAATGAACACTAATCATGGGGAGGGCATCAAACCATTTCTTCGTGATAGCCTACGCAGTACTAATGTTGAGGTGTGATATTTATTTTTAAGGATTTACTATTTAGTGTCATTTTGTTTGGTTCATCAGTGGAGTTAAATATGTGGGAGGCTAGAGTTTACATAATTTAAATTCCTACACTACAGCTAAACCATCATAACATCCAAGCCTACACTACAGCTAAACCATTATAGCATCCAAGCCTACACGAATCAAGCCTACACTGCACTTGGTGAAAGTTCAACACCATCAAACCACAAGCCTCACACATCCCTCCATTGTATTTCAATACTCGGGTTGGAATCAAAGACAACCAGCAAGACGAAGTTTCAAAATCATTTAAAAAAATCAAAACTTACAACGTAATCTTCAGCACATTGACATCTCTTCTGATTCCATCACCTCCATAAAAACAGCTCTTCTGAACGAACTTAGAACAAAAAACAATATTTTTATCAGACATGAACAACAATAAACTACTGAAAATTTGAAGTCAAAAGGAGGCCAACGTATTGAGATAGGAGTAGCTTGTTTCACTTTTGTGTAGCAGAAGCTCATAACAGTCAGGATTTATAAACAAACACAAATCTTCAAAGATGACATGCCTAATTTGACGAAGGATATGGTAGAAAAGTATCGAGAATTACCTTCAAAAATTAATATCATCACACATCGCATATTTGTTTACGTCTCCGAATTCAATTATCAAAGGAAGAAAGCAGACTACGATCGTGGGTTCTTATTTAATCTTAGAAGGATGATGGGAAATATTAATATAACCCAATAAAAGATGAAACTCAAAAAACTTAGCAACTATTTAGTACATACAAGACTAATCTAATGGAAAGATAATAATAGGATCACAAAATATCATACGTATCTAGACCAATATGAGCATAACTTACCTTCATACCCATTAGGGTCACATCGTACAAGTGTGATGGAGTATGTATTCACCATGTTATTAAAAAAATTAGTCACAAAAAATAGTGCTCTTCAAACACACAATATGATTAACAAATTCATATCCAAAGTAAGCAGAAAATAATAACAATTCATGTCAAAAACATTAAACCGTATGCGCATTATCGAAGATTAAAACAACTCTTTCAAAGAATAAAACGAGAAATAAAAGTCGTAAATAAGGACCTTGCATAAACGGCATTTGATGGAGGAAGGGTGCTGAGAAGAAGATGACTTGCTAGAAACAACTTTGGTCCAACGTAAAATGCAATCATAGCAAAATTTATCTACAAAAAAAGCCCATAATTTATAGTTAGGGTGCCTGAATTTTTAGTTTTAGGGTGCAAGCAACTAATGCTAAAAAGAAAAACTTTAATCCTACGCCCTCCCGTCTCAATCAATTGTTTACCTTTTATTAACATATCTATCCTCACAATGAGCATAAAAGGTAAACAAATGAGTGAGACGGAAAGAGTATAAATAAAGAGTATAAATAATTGAAGAAAGTGAGAAGAGGGTGGTAGAGGAGACATACAGAGACAGTGATCCAAAAAAGATTCATGGGTCAGCTAACATCACACTGACAAGTGCAAAGGACTTAGCTTTAAACATGGTCTCTACACAACATTCTAGATTCAAACACAACACTTCACTTCTACATTGGCAAGCTGCACCTAGACTGCTAGCGTATACAAAGCGGCTGTTGCTGTAGAAATTTCTGAAGGTTTGCAAAAGATCATTACCAAGAGCCTAAGAGGCACACTTATGAATGCAAGAAAACAAGAAATTAATAAACAAGAATTTGAAAAATAATGACTACTATATCTCAGTTCAATTCTTTAGTATTATCTCAGTTCCGAATCTTGGGTCGAAGATATAGAAGCGAAAAAGGTTACTATATCTTACGAGTACTATACAATTACCGCAACTAGAGATGGTTAGGTGTTAATTTATATATATGCTGACATGTATGTGAACGTGAAAATATGACCAGGGGTACCTTCCGTAGTGTACCTCGATACGTCTTTGTTTTTAACCTTGAAGCTTCAATATTCACAAACTTAGCTCAACCTTTATTAATGAGCAATCGCTCTCAATTTTATCAGTCTCGGACAAGTTTAACCATAGATTACACTTTCAAGTTGATGAAACGCCTGAAGCTTCAATTCTAACACACTACGCTCAACATTTATTAACAATTGCTTCCGATCTAATAAATCTCGAGCAAGTTATAACCATAGACTATGCTTTCTCTAGCTGATGCAACATAGTCTAAAGCAATATATACCTAATTTAAATTGATTAAAAGCCCCCAATTTCAATAACCCTAAAAATCAAGTAATATCAATTCAATCCTAGTAATTCAAATACAACAACAATTGATTATCAAACAAGAATAGTAACATTGGACAACAAACTAATGCAGTCGATTAAGCATAAAATCGGATGCAAAACCCATAAACCTAACTAAAACGAAATTATTAAAATGGTAGATTATACATACCGTGTTCAGAAATTACTCAAATGCGAGAACGGAAAAGACGGAAAGAAGGATGAGCCGCCAATGAGAGATCGATTGGGTCTAACGGTGGCAGATTGATTGGTTTTTGGTTGGATGATAATGGTGTTAATCAATCGATTATTTTTTTGGGAAATTTTGTTTTCCTTTTGGCAGTGGAAACTGAAAATTAGCATTGTAGGTTTAATTTTAGGTTTGGGGAAAATTTTAAGATAATTCACAAAGTTTTGCGCCTTTTTTTTTAAAAAAAAAGAAATGTTTAGATAATGTTAATATGAAAAGCGTTTTTTATTGTTTTTTTAACACAACGCTTATTTAGGAGAGGCGTTCTCTTTATTGCTAGAAAACGTTTAAGTAACTTAACCGTAGCCTTTTCTACTTGCCAAATGTGATTTTTCTACTAGTGGAGTTGGGGTTGTGAATTTGGGGTTGTGAATTTTGACTTGTCTAAATAGTATAAAAGATGAGTTTTTAATAAAGAGGGAAAATGGAAATAAAACCCGCGCATGATGGTTTATTGGGAATTGTAGGAGTTTAACCAATATGCAACAGATAGGCATTACAAAATCCGTTGCATAAATTAACCAGCTTTAAATTTATTAGGCGGGTAAATAGATATGACGCATATCCGTTGCAAATTTTCATTAAGCCGTTACATAATTTAATATCCGTTGCAAATTTTCATTTAGCCGTTGCATAATTTAATATCCGTTGCAAATATAATAATATCTGTTGCAAGTAATACTTAGCAACGGCTTATACAGTTCGTTGCAATTAGTCCGTTGCAAATCAGCCTTTTTCTTGTAGTGCTTCCTAACCTTCCGGTCAAGAATCTGCTTAGGTACCTCAAGATATGATAAAGACTCATCAAGCTCTAAGCTCTCTGCCTCTAACACATGTGATGGGTCACTCACATACTTCCGCAGCTGAGATACATGAAACACATTATGCACTCTCTCTAACGCAGCTGGTAAAGCCAGACGACATGCAACCTCTCCAACCCGCTCTAAGATCTCATAAGGCCCGATGAACTTATGACTTAGCTTGCCCTTCTTCCCAAATCTCATAACCCCACGCATAGGAGACACTTTCAGAAGAACCTTGTCCCCAACCTGAAACTCTATACCCCGGCGATGTAGATCTGCATAACTCTTTTGCCTATCCTGAGCTGCTCTCATCCGTTCCCTGATCATCTTAATCTGTTCAACCATGTCATGTACCATCTCTGGTCCTAGAACCACTGCCTCAGCACTGTCGTCCCAATAAATCGGACTCCTGCATCTCCTCCCATAGAAAGCCTCAAACGGTGCCATGCCAATACTAGTGTGATAGCTGTTGTTGTAAGAAAACTCCATCAAATCCAACCTCTGTTCCCAGCTACCACCAAAGTCTATCACACAAGCTCGTAACATATCCTCAAGAGTCTTGATGGTTCTCTCAGTCTGACCGTCTGTCGCCGGATGAAATGTTGTACTCATCTTCAAAGTTGTTCCCAAAGATTCCTGCAACTCTTTCCAAAACCGTGAGATAAACCTCGCATCTCTGTCAGATACTATGTCCTTAGGGACTACATGTAACTTAAGCACATTCTTCCGATAAGCCATAGCTAATTGTGCTTTAGTCCATGTATCTTTCATTGGCACAAAGTGAGCTGACTTGGTCAGTCGATCCACTATTACCCATATCATGTTGTTACCTTGTTGACTCTTTGACAAACCCACGATAAAATCCATAGAAATGGATTCCCACTTCCACTCAGGTACCTCTAAAGACTGAATCTTACCTTGTGGTCGTCATTTGTTCCCCTTTAACTCTCGGCATGTCAAACAACGGGCCACAAACTCATTTATTTCTTTCTTCATCAGGCCACCAAAACGTGTTCTTCAAGTCCTTGTACAGTTTGTCACCACCTGGATGTACTGAATATGGTGTATAATGTGCCTCTGTCATGATAGTCTTTTTCAGCTCCTCATCATTAGGGACACACCACCTACCATCGAACCTCAAACTACCATCTGTATGAATAGAGAATCGAGACACTGTCCCTTTCTCTAATCCAGCTCTCCACTCAACCATCTTAGGGTCTATCACCTGTTTACCTCGAATATCATCATAAAGATAAGGCTGTACTGTCAAATCTCTCACAACATCCCCTCTCTGCATCATATGTATCCCAAACTTCCCCACCTCATCTCTCAACCTCATAAAAGATAGAGCTGTACACAGGGAATGTACACTCTTCCTACTCAAAGCATCTGCAACAACATTGGCTTTCCCTTCATGGTAGATAATATCCATGTCATAATCGCCAATCAGCTCCATCCACCTCCTCTGTCTCATGTTCAACTCCTTTTGAGTGAAGATGTACTTGAGACTCTTGTGATCTGAAAATACCTTAAAGGTCACCCCATAAAGGTAATGTCTCCAAATCTTGAGAGCAAACACCACTGCACCCAACTCTAGATCATGTGTAGGGTAGTTCTCCTCATACGGCCTCAATTGCCTAGAAGCATAGGCAATCACCTTACCTTTCTGCATCAACACACATCCCAACCCATTCGTTCAGGCATCTGTATAAACCTCAAAGTTCTCGATCCCTTCAGGCAATGCTAAGATAGGAGCTGTGGTCAAACGCTCCTTTAATGTTTGGAACGCCGTCTCACAACTATCATCCCAACGAAACCTGTTCTCTTTCCTCATCAAAGTTGTCATAGGTCTAGCTATCTTGGAGAAATCTTTCACGAACCGTCTGTAGTATCCAGCTAAACCCAAGAAACTCCTGATCTCAGCAACATTCTTTGGTGCTTCCCACTTTGTCACTGCCTCAATGTTTTTAGGATCCACGCCTACTCCCTCCTTAGAGATCACATGCCCCGGAAAAGCAACTTTTCTCTAACAGTAACTCACACTTGGACAAGACTTAGCATATAACTCATGCTCCCTCAAAGTCTGCAACACAATCCTCAGATGCTCCTCATGCTCCTCCTTAGTCTTGGAGTAGACTAAGATGTCATCTATAAACATAGCCGGTGCATTAGATAACCCAAACGACATCACCACGTACTCATAATGACCATACCTCAACGTGAAAGCTGTCTTTGGTATGTCCACCTCTCTAATCTTCACGTGATGGTACCCCGACCTCAAATCAATCTTGGAAAAGACTGATGCACCACTCAACTGATCAAACATGTCATCTATCCTTGGCAAAGGATACTTGTTCTTCACCGTCACTCAGTTCAGCTCTCTGTAGTCTATGCACAACCTCAAACTCCCATCTTTCTTCTTCACAAAAAGAACTGGTGCTCCCCACGGTGATACACTAGGTCTAATGTATCCCTTCTCTATCAGATCATTTAACTGTTTCCTAAGCTCCTCCATCTCTTTAGGACCCATCTGGTACGGTGCCTTAGAGATTGGCCCCGTCCCCGGTTTCAACTCAACTGTGAAATCTATCTCCCTCTTCGGTGGCAACCCCGGAATCTCCTCTGTAAAGACATCCGCAAACTCTCCCACTACTGGTATCTGATCAACTGTCGGACTCTCTATCCGGTCATCTCTCACATGGCATAAGATCAAAGGGCATCCCTTCCTTAGATAAGACTTCAAGGTGACAGCTGCAATCAACTTAATTTTGGGTTTGACCACAAACCCACGATAAGACACACTAACACCCTTAGGACCTCTCAAAGACACTTTCTTTTTATGACAGTCTATCTTAGCTTTATACTTTCCCAACCAATCCATCCCGACTATCATCTCAAAACCGTCAAAAGGAAACTCTAGCAACTCTACAGGTAGATCAACTTGCCCAAGTACCATAGACATATCTCTATACAACCTCCCACATGATACAGATTCACCCGAAGGTATAAAAAATTTCTCACTAACAGACTCATATACCCTCAAGCCCAACCGTTTAACATGACTCGAAGATACAAACGTCTGAGACGCCCCCGAATCAAACAAAACAAAGGTATGAATACCGTTAACAAGAAAAGTACCAGTGATAACATGTGCATCATCCTCAGCTGCTTTCTTATCCATCATGAACAACTTTCCATCGGTCTTTCGTCCACCTCCCGGACAAGATCTTGGCCGATGTGGTGGCTTAGCACCACCCCTGGTTGTTGTTGTGGTTCGTAGCTGGTTTGTGATAAGAATTATCGCCATTGCGGTTACCTCCACCCCGATAGCTCGACTTCCCGGTTAGACCATGACCGGACGGTCTATTGCTCGCATAACTCGTGCGGGTCCCCGAGAATAGCTTCCCGAGCCGATCCCCGAAAAGCTCCCGGTGCACTCGTGCACTCATGTCTCTTGTGGCCTACACTGCCACAGCCAAAGCAAGTCATCCCCCAACTACCACTACTACTCACACGGCCACGCCCAAAGGAAGCCCCAACACTGAACCCTAACCCAGCAGAAAACCCTCTAGCTTGATTGTGGTTGCCTTTCTTGTGACTAGATTGGCCACCACCCTCACTCTTAGCCTTTCTTTTCTCAACACCCACTCTCTCCTGAGCCATCTCCACCAACCTCTCAGCTCTCCCAGCCCTCTCATAAGCTTCCTTAACATCAGTAAGGACTCCCACAGGCAGCTTATCCATGATCTTAGGGGTCAACCCCCTCTCAAACCTCAGCGCCAGGTTCTCCTCACTCAAACCCATATCCTCAGCATACCTAGACTTCTCATTAAACTGCTTGTAGTACTCAACAAGTGACATATCAGATGTCATCTTAAACCCATCAAAATCCTCTCTCAGCTTACTCCTCACATGTTCCGGTACAAACTCTTTCCTCATAGCCCTCCGAAACTCTTCCCAAGGTATAGTAGGTAAGCCCTGGTTCGCATACATCTCCCTAGCACCCACCTTCACCTTATCCCACCACTCGCCAGCTGCTTCCCTCAGGTAGAACGCAGCTTGTTCTACTCTCATCTCATCAGGGCAGTGAACCACGTCTAGTATGTTCTCCATCTCACGATGCGAGTTGTCAAGAAGGTTTGGTTCCCCGGTCCCCTTGTACTCTTTTGGGTTAAACCTCGCTATATAAAGGCTGATCTTAGAGTGATCAACCTCCTTGTCCTTTCCCACTTTCTTTAAGGCCTCTGTAAGAGCATCCTGATGCTCCAATATCTTAACGATATCATCTATGTTCATGGTCTCAGCTCTCGCATACAAAGCGTTTCTCTTGGGCGGCATCTTGAAACTATATAAGAAAGGGTAGACATAGACATACACACTAAAACCTCAAAACACGAAAGCGGATTGCCCAGAACACACTCGATCGAGTGCCTAAACATACTCGATCGAGTAGCGGCTACTCGATCGAGTGCCCACCATACTCGATCGAGTGCCCCGACATCAGACCCCAAACAGACCTTCTAATCTCTAACATACTCGACCGAGTAGCCAGGCTACTCGATCGAGTGACCCCCTACTCGATCGAGTGCCCTATGTACTCGATCGAGTACCCGAAAACCACTATTCTGGTTATAAAAACATCAAATACCCACTCGATCGAGTCAGACCCACTCGACCGAGTATCTCACCTACTCGATCGAGTACCCCTTTACTTGATCGAGTCATGTTGACTCGTATATACTACCCGCATGTTATCTCACATATCCCAACATACTATGTGTAACACCCCCTCATACCAAGGTACCTTACTAAGGACTACCCTAACATGAAAGGCTGTTACCATCTCGGTTTCCCGAGTTTAGTATATCAAAGTTACAATTTCCAAACAACATTTATTAAAGTATAAAGAATTAGCGAATACATTATCTCAAATCAACTCAAACTAAAAGTGTAAGAACTTCAATACGATCAAATCATTGACGGCTAAACTCAGAATAAATGGAAACTAGACTCAAGTGATGTCTCCCCATGTCCGTCCCATAACTAAACATCTCGCATTACTGTCATATCTGCTCACCATCCCCGAATGGATCACCGCAGGTTTACAAAACAACAACACGGGGTCGATTATCGCATAATTCAAATAAGACAAACAAATAATGTAACCGGCTGATCATCCTCCATCCCCGGTCTCCCAATTTCACACATTAACCGACTACACACCGAAGTGTGTAGCCCGCCATTACCCATCGCGACAGGTAATCCTCGCCGCTACTTGATGGGTGACGCGACCCCATCCCCACCTAGTCCGGCTCATCAACGAGCGACTAACAATCCCTGTCCCTTAATGTGCACATCCTCCCGTGACAGTTCCACGGAGGGCGAACTAGGGTGTGAAGCCACTCCCGCAAGTGACTCCACCACAATCACACATACCACAAAGATCACGGTTGCCACAACACCACTTCCGTCACAACACAACCACATCACCACCGTCACCACAACACCAACACTCCGATGATCGTGACAACAATCATACACAATACAACAAATATCTCAATTCAATTACGGAAAAGAACCGAGTAGGAAACCCTACCTTTTCGCAATTCGCTTACGCCGCAATCAACCATACAAATGCATAACAATTACCACATCGTCACCTACAACAACAATCATATAGTTCCAATCACTAATTGCAAAACCCCATTTCCCCCAATTCATGAATAAAGACAAACCCTATAATTAATCATCAACAACATAGGGATAAAGACTTACTGGCGAAAGAAACAAAGGATGAATGCACTTGCTATGATCACACACACACACAAGGGGAGATTTAGTGAGGATTAGAGCGTCGTTTGAGTGATTAGGTTTTATGAAATGTAATAGGAAACTGTTTTGCGTTTATAAATAACTCTAACCCTTTCTAAATCAATCGCGGAAAAATATAACCGTCAGACCGGATACTCGGTCGAGTAAAATGTATACTCGGCCAAGTATCCTCTACTCGGTCGAGTATTCACCATACTCGGCCTAGTATTCCTACAGTAACCCAAACAAACTACACTCTTGGCACTACTCGGCCGAGTAGGCTCTACTCGGTCGAGTACTTAGCTTATAAAATCCGTAGTATTACAGTCTTCCCCCTTAAAAAGAACTTCGTCCCCGAAGTTCCAACCCAACCTATAAACCATGGACACTTAACACTAACTCCACAAACCACTCTTCCTTCCACAACATGGCTCATGATATCGTCTCAACTATAGCATAGGCTCCCAATACTGACTCCATAACATTACCAAATAACCACAATATAATGTTGCCAACCTTGTCTCACTTCCATAACACTCAATAGCACTCAATCCACAAAAGAAGATCAACCATCAAAACGGAATTTTACATTCTACCATCCTTAAAACGAACTTCGTCCTCGAAGTTTACTCAAACACATAAATATCATCTTCCAATCACAAAACTATCGGACTCATAATCATCATCATTTAATCACAACACTATTGAAATATTCTCTCATTCCTAAACATCGAACTACTACAAGCACGGTCATTACCTTTAATAAAAATCAAAACAAATATCCGTCCTTTATGCTACACCAACACTCTACTTCCAATTATAGTACCATATGCACAACCATTAAAATATCTTTTATCGCATCCTATTCCTCTTAAGATAAATGTTACGTCCTCGTAACTCACTAATACTAAATCCTAGCTATATCTTCTCATTATCCCCATCACCACCGCATGTCAAAGATAACCACTTATAATCTGAACAGTCGCCATGCATATATCTTAGGCTCTCTTACTTAAACAACTCTCATCCTTCAATTCACTCGTCACACCCCCTAACCTATACCTCAAAATCTTTAACTTAACCCAAAACTTCAACTCTTCCACATTACCGCAACATGACACACCTCTCTATATAAACTATATAAAACTCATATCACCAAAAGCATAACTCACACTCCACACTTGTTACGTACACTCACACTAGATCCTCAAGTTCTTTTCTTTCATTACCGCAAAACTCATACATAACTTAACATGACACCAATTCCCAATATCCTGCACTTACTATCTCAACAAAAGATTATGAACCACCTGCCGCTTTTAGATCATTACAACACATATTCCACGAATCACTTGCCATGACTATGACTACCGATGCCTCATCTTAAAATAAGATCAAAATTATCAGAATAACTTCTCACAATCGTATCCCATCAATGAGAATATCACTATACCATGACAACAACGAAAACATATACAACTCTCTTTCATATCCTACTCTACTCTCATTCCCAAACCAAATCGGTAAGAAACATCAACAAACAAAACAACAGTCTACATGTTCAACCAAAACTCACAAGGAACAACAACAAATAAAACAACAATCTATGTTTAACTGGTATGCACTTTTGAAACTCGTATCATAATCACCTCACCTACTCCACCACAACCGGTGACGGCATCGCAACACCGCCACCAACAGCCGCACCGCAGTGCGAAAATACCCGCATCACAATACTAAGTACCGTGCCCGGATCACCACCTGAGGCACCACAACCACACCGATAGACATCACAACATACACAATCCCATAAACACTTACTCAATATAACATCTCGGACAAGAAAAACTTACACAAGACTGCTTTACCAGATCACAACACCATATATCATACGGAATAAATAGACAAGAATCTCATGCATACCATCCATACTTTCTCATGGAATAAACATATATCATGAATACACATGCAAGTATAACCAGTCTTGTCAGACCACCCAAACTATGAATTTTGATCATCATTCCATTAAGTTATCAGATTCAACATATGTTACAGAACATTCAGATAACAACATTATAACTATCACACCATACCGCTTCTCGTGAGGTCACAACCTCACACAAACATTTATATATTTCTTAGACCCATAATCACATCTAACTAGTCAATTGTGATCACGTAAGTTACCACTTGACAATGAATATCTCTTATCCGGACTTAACTCAGGTGCCCTTCCTAACATATCTTCTCTTACACACAATTATCACCCCTCCGGCAAATGTAGCCATAACATCAGTACTCAACTTCCAGCGAACACCTCGTATATCCACATCTTATACTTCTTCACAACCAAACATACTAACCAACTCCCCAAAATCAACCTCATTAGAACAACTAACTTCCCTAAAGTAACATCACCCTCAGCCACTAGTGACACTACTATGACACCAACATCCTTCATGTGACTACTCTCTTACTATCACTTCTTAATATAACAATCTGTTTCCTCTCTTTGGTTATCATCCCAAATACGAACATCCAATCCATCAACAAAACATACCTCAACATTATTCCCAATTCTATCCTTTATCATATCGCTACCTAACTCCCCACCAAAATCTCAGATCTTGCAACACCCCACAAGCTTCTTATTCCCTTAATACCTCGAAACTCACGGCTAACACGTCGTCCCGCTCTCCTATATAACCATTAACTCACACCCTCTAGTGGGGATATCGTACATTTCATAATTTCCTACCTTCATGCTCCTTAACTCCGGTCAACGTTCTCTCAACTTACTTCCATCCCTCTTTCCCTCTTTTTACTCAATAATGCCAATTAATAAGTCATCTCCTTTCTCTTTCTACCTAACCCTTTAGTCATTTGTTTATTTTCCATAGCTCTACAACTCTAATTCCATTAATTCATATCAATATCTTATCATTCTTCTTATCTTTTATCATCTCTCATCTTGCTTCACACTCACCCTTGTCACCATCAAGTCCACGCACTAACAGTTACTCTTCAATTAGTCGTATCTCCCTTTCGCATCTCTAGAAACCAAAATTCACTTCATACCGTTTGTCCAAAGAATTACACACTAGGCTCACCCCTTGATATTCCAACTTCCCAAACTTAGCCACTTTCTACAAATCCACATCGCGACATAACTTCCTTTAAGTTCACTATATACCTCTCTTTCCTATCTTCTTACAAAAACCTTCCATTACATATATCCTTAAGCAACTCTATCCTAGCTGTCTTCCTCCATAAATCCTTACACATCCAAATATGCCACTATTCGTATCCCTTATCTCAGTCTTTCATTCTCATGCTTCTTTACACTTACATCACCCTTGCCCATATACACTTACTTTTATACTACTCAACACACGACTATATCACTCATCATATCTCACAAAACATGCTCTTTACCTCGATTAGCTCATCATTCTTCCCTTTTCTTTTTCCACTATCCTTCACAACCACATTAACACATGTCTTCCTTACCCAACACATGTCCCTCATAAGCCGTCATTCTCCATGTCATAACTTCCGGTAACTTACGTATCAAGACCATATCACATATAAAAGAATGCGTTAAGACTCAAAACATACATGTGTATATACCCTACGACTCAAAACAATGTAAAAACATAGCCACCGGCTCAAAACAAAAGTAAGAACATAGCCACCGACTCAAAGTGGCCGCCCAATGAGGTACTCGGTCGAGTACATAACATACTAGGTCGAGTAAAAGGTACTCGGTCGAGTAACTATATTACTCGGTCGATTTTTCAACTCCAGAAGCAAACTCAATTATCGCATAAGGATTACTCGGTCGAGTATTGGGAATACTCGGCCAAGTAGACCTTACTCGGTCGAGTATGAGACTACTCGGCCGAGTTCACGACTCCATACGCTAAACAGTATTATCACAGAGAGATTACTCGGCCGAATATGGAATACTCGGTCGAGTATAAAAGATACTCGGCCGAGTAGGGACTACTCGGTCGAGTATCGGCGCAGTTCTCAGCACCGACCAGTTTTCGTAAAACAGTCATATCTCACTCGTTACTTGGTCATTTTGGGCGTGTGACCTATCGTTAGAATCGTAAGAGGACAGGTTATCACCTCAACTTGGAATCACAGCAATATCATTTCCAGAACTCGACTTATGACAGTTTTAAGACAACCCTTCCCTAATCGTTCTTTATACAAATCAAGTTTCCTAAGCCAAAACAACTTGAACATACATAAGGCAACAATAATAATTCAATACCTCTAAAAATCAGTACATAGTTGAACATTTATCATACTCACATTAAAATTAAACACGACATTTACATATATAGACGCATGACCTTAATCACATGCTTCTACCAACAATCAAGCATTAAAATCATCATGTTCATATGCACATGTACCACTACCATACTTCATGCTCAGCATTGTATTAAACAGATAACATGATCACATTCTTCATAATCAATATCAATCAGATACAAATTCACAATTCACCTTTCATATTTTACCATGTTCCAACACTTAACATGCCAACATATTCCTTCTCAAAGTTTAACATGAAAAATCCTCGATGCATCTTTCAACAACTATCACATTCCACTTCTTTCATCATTTCATCCAACCATGCACAAGGTTCAAACTATAGATATCACACTCACAGAACTCAAGCATACAACAGTTTCCCCCCCATGTGACCGGCTTGAGATCGTAAGGGCCTTAATGCGACTTCGGGACGTCTTCCAAGTCCTTGCGGTAGCTCCAAACAACTCTCCCCGGGTTAATTTTATTTAGACTCCCTAAGTTCATTGGGTTCATTTATTTTAGGTGCCGGAATCGTCGGCTCTGATACCACTTTGTAACACCCCCTCATACCAAGGTACCTTATCAAAGACTACCCTAACATGAAAGGCTGTTACCATCTCGGTTTCCCGAGGATAGTATATCAAAGTTACAATTTCCAAACAACATTTATTAAAGTATAAAGAGTTAGCGAATACATTATCTCAAATCAACTCAAACTAAAAGTGTAAGAACTTCAATACAACTAAAATCATTGACGGCTAAACTCGTAACGGCGGAAACTAGACTCGAAGTGATGTCTCCCCATGTCTGTCCCATAACTAAACATCTGCATTACCTGTCATATCTGCTCACCATCCCCAAATGGATCACCGCAGGTTTTACAAAACAACAATACGGGGTCAGTTCTCGCATAATTCAAATAAGACAAACAAATAATGTAACCGGCTGATCATCCTCCATCCCCGGTCTCCCAATTTCACACATTAACCGACTACACACCGAAGTGTGTAGCCCTGCCAGATTACCCATCGCGACAGGTAATCCTCGCCGCCAGTGGGTGACCGCAGCCCATCCCCACCTAGTCCAGCTCATCAACGAGCGACTAACAATCCCTGTCCCTTAATGTGCACATCCCCTCCCGTAACGGGTTCCACGGAGGGCGAACTAGGGTGTGAAGCCACTCCCGCAAGTGACTCCACCACAACCACACATACCACAGCATCACAGCTGTCACAACACCACTTCCGTCACAACACAACCACATCACCATCGTCACCACAACACCAACACTCCGATGATCAGCAGACAACAATCATACACAATACAACAAATATCTCAATTCAATTACACAAGAACTGAGTAGGGAAACCCTACCTTTTCGCAATCCGCTTACGCTACAATCAACCATACAAATGCATAACAATTACCACATCGTCACCTACAAAAACAATCATATAGTTCCAATCACTAACTGCAAAACCCCATTTTCCCCAATTCATGAATAAAGACAAACCCTATAATTAATCATCAACAACATAGGGATAAAGACTTACCGGCGAAAGAAACAAAGGATGAATGCACTTGCTATGATCACACACACACAAGGGGAGATTTAGAGAGGATTAGAGCGTCGTTTGAGTGATTAGGTTTTATGAAATGTAATAGGAAACTGTTTTGCGTTTATAAATAACTCTAATCCTTTCTAAATCAATCGCGGAAAAAATATAACCCGTCAGACCGGATACTCGGTCGAGTAAAATGTATACTCGGCCGAGTATCCTCTACTCGGTCGAGTATTCACCATACTCGGCCGAGTATTCCTCGGCAGAACCCAAACAAACTACACTCTTGGCACTACTCGGCCGAGTAGGCTCTACTCGGTCGAGTACTTAGCTTATAAAATCCGTAGTACTACACTATGCAACATTATAAACTCAACATTATAATATAGTTAAGCATGCAATTCTACCAAGCTTTTCATATGATCAACAAAACAACTATATCATATTATCAAACGCCACATAGTAAACAACCAACATGCTTCTTGATCGAACAACATTTCTATACATTTCACCAACCTTTCATGCACAAACTCAACCTTCTACTCCAAACATCCAACAATTACAGCATACATCACCACATTCACATACAAACTAACAAACATCACATACGACCTTGACATATACCCCCCATGTGACCGGTTCAAAATTGTAGGGCGAGTTCGCGACTTTAGGACGTCTCCCAAGCCTTTGCATTAGCTCCTACAACCTTTACCCCTGGTTCATTTTAATTTACTCCATATGTTCATTAGATTCATTGGTTACCGGTTTTAGGATCGTCGCCTTGATACCATTTTGTAACAACCCCATACTCCAAGTGCCTTACCAGGACCACTCAGGTATAAGGATGCTACCATCTCGGTTACTCGAGGCAATGATGATCAAATAGACAATAACGAAATAACATTTAAATAGTAATACTTTAGCGAAAGGTTACAATCCAAAACCAAAACCAAAATACGAATACAAGTTCTCAAACCAACTGTCTAACAACTAACTGAAATGTTTATTAAACAACTAAGCTACAGCGGAAGACTTCTATCATCAGACGGTGGCACATCCCAGCTATCCCAGTAACTCGACTCACACCTGCTCAATAACTGCTCACCATCCCCGAATGGATCACCATAGTTTTTAAAACATTAAACGGGGTCAGTACTAATCACACAATTTATATAAACCAACAACCCAGTAAAACAAACAGCTCAATCATCACAGATATTCTCCGAACTCCGAACTCCAAACCCAACTCCACAATCCTGACTACACACTAAAGTGTGTAGCCCTGCCAGAGTGCCCATCGCAACAGGTTACTCCTCGCCGCCAGTGGAGGACCGCAGCCGTTCCCACCTAAGCCCCACTCATCTCCATCGAGCGATAAACCCAAATTCATTAATGTGCACATCCCTTCTGTGGCGGGTTCTACAGAAGGCGAATCATGGGCGTGAAGCCACTCCCGCAAGTGACTCCACTCAGCCAGGGATGCACCTCGAAGAACACAGACAGATACAATCAATCACAGCTACAACCGACAATCAAAGCCAACAACCGTCACAATACGAGTATGATAATATTCAACAATCACAAACACCAATCAACACATCATGGGACTAATACTGAGTAGGGAAACCCTACCTGAAAAGCACAACACAATCAGACGATCTCACAAGCTGATATCAAAACGCTTCCTCTACGAATCCTCCTCCTAACATACAAACATATAATCACTACCAATCACAAAATACAACAAAACCCCCAATTCCATATATTAGGGTTTAACCAACTTTAACGAAATACTATAAAAACGGTACATAGATCTTACCCTCGACGCAAGGATTACAACGGTATAAAGAAAGGTAAAATCCGACCTTCCAAGCTCCGGGATTTGCCAACAATGCGATTGATGCGAAGAACGTAGTTTGATTTCTCTTTTTGAAAGTAATTAGGTTTTAAAAGTGTTTAAAGAAAAGTGACGGAAGTTATTAAATACTTAATCGCATTATTAACAAAACCCGACAAATCGTCCCCCGTAAACCGGCTACTCGATCGAGTAGCTGAGGTACTCGATCGAGTGCCCCCTTACTCGATCGAGTATCTACGTTACTCGATCGAGTACCCAACAGGTCAGAAACTATTGTTAAGACGCAACTCACCCTTACTCGACAGAGTAAGGCCTACTCGATAGAGTACCCAGAGTCTCATAAATCCGTAGTATTACATGCTAGTCAAGCAAGTTTTGCGAGATATGTCCATCAGATTTTGGGCCATAAATCAGCAGATAGTTCAGAGTAGAGATAAGTGTTGGCTTGATAAGATAGCATCTTTGAGTCTGTAATCTTTTTGTTTTCCGTTTATGTTCACATTGTATGTAATATCCCCTGGATGATGTACTTTTGTTAATATTAATATACTTACCTTTTACCAAAAAAAAAAATTTAACACATATCCGCTAAGTTAGAATTTAATTAATCAAAACTCGAATCAAGATTACAAAACCACTGTGTTGGATGGAAAATTAATTTTTATGCATGATTTTTTTTGATAAAAACGGAAGACGTAGTTTGAAACAGGAGAAAAAAAGAGTTTATGGAAAGTGATAATTGTTAAGTAGTGGGGACTTTTGTTATTTTTTTTTTAATATTGGGAGTAGGAAGTACCATACACCTAAGTGTATGGTATAAGAATTGCCTACATATTACTAATCACTTGTATGGAGTATTATATATGGAGTATGTTATAACTAAAATCCCACTACTTTGGTACTAACTTTGTTTTTTTGTTTTTAGTACTAAAATTTTTGTTAGAGCCTTACTAAAGCTCTTGTATTTCACATATATTATCCTACAACCAGTTGTATATTAGCATTATACAACTGGTCTAATCCAATCCCACATTTTAAAAAAAAAATACACCAAAATCAAACGTTAAACCAGATCCCTCTTTAGAAAACTTTCAATGTTCTCCTATTCATCATATAATGAAAAACAATAAGCAATTAACAGTACCATAAAAAGAAAAAAAATGCTTTTAAAAGTATTTTAAGCTAAAGTTCTACATCAATTTACATATTAATATGTATTTTTGGGGAATATTTTGAGATCTCGAGTTTTGTAAGATACATTCTGAGCTTTCGAGTAAACTTCTTGAGCTCTGAATTTTCTTTAGCCTTGTATTTTTTTGAGTTTATAAGTAAAGTTTTTGAGCTTTTCAAGATATATTCCGAGCTTGCGAGTAAGTTTTTCGAGTTCGATAAGAAACTTTTCGAGCCCGGTAAGAAACTTTACGAGCTGTGTAAGAAATATTATGAGCTTACAAACAAATTTTTCGAGTTTCATATGTATCAAAGTGTAATGCTGTGAATTATTAATAAAGGAAATCAAAGATGAAAACCTAATATATTGTTACGTGTATTAGGGCCAATGCTCGTCTAATCGTCTTATCTCACCTTATTCCTTCGTTTCTCCTTCTACCATTCTTTTACATTTCATTCTACACCTCCATCATCATCTGGTCATTATCATCCCGTCTCCATCACCGGTCTACTGCTAATTGTCCATTAAATCTTTGATTTTGTTTAGAGATGGAGAATTAAATAGTCGAAATAATGATATTAAGGGAGAAGATGATTGAGTAATTATATATATTGGAGAAGCAGTGAGAAAAATATGGAGAATAGTAAGAAGAGAGGAGAGATCTAATGTAATACTACGGTTTTCTATGTCTTTGAGTACACTATCGAGTGGGGCTTACTATGTCGAGTAAGTATGTTTGGTTTACGAAACAGTGTTCTGCTGATGGGTACTCGATCGAGTAAGTTGGGAACTAGATCGAGTAAGGGTCACTCGATTGAGTAAGTTACTTACTCGATCGAGCAAGTTGGTTTTACAGGTTGTTTTTGACGGGTTTTGATAGCAACGTGAGAAAGATATATAAACTTAATCCGTCAATTTCTTTTCATTTTTACACTTTTCTAAACTTCACAAAAATAAAACAAAGTTACGTTTCTTCTCTATCTCTCATTGCTATCAAATCCTAAGGGCTAGAGTCGACGGATCGTTGTGTTCTTTACGCCGTTGAGATCGTCGTATTGTGGGTAAGATCCTAGTATAGTTTTTTTGTTGTTTCATTGATTTTGGTTGAAACCTTAATTGGGTAAATTAGGGGGGTTTTAGGAGTATTGTGTTTATTAGATAGTGATTGTATGATTGTATGTTTGATAGGATGTGATTTCATTGAAGAACGATGTTGATTAGCTGATTGTGACGATCTTGGTGATTCCTATTCCAGGTAGGATTTCCTACACAGTTATTGGTTACATACATGTTGGTTGGTTGATGCATTGTTGGTGGTTGTTGATTATTAACATTTGTCTATATCGTATTGGAATTGGTGATTGTTGGTTTTGTGTTTGGCTGTGATTGTTTGTCTGTGGTTCTCGAGGTGCGTCCTCGGCTGAGTGGAGTCACTTGCGGGAGTGGCTTCACGCCCTTGATTTGCCCTCTGTGAAACACGTCGTAGAGGGGATGTGCACATTAAGGAACATGGGTTATCGCTCGGATGAGATGAGCGGGGCATAGGTGGGAACGGCTGCGGTCCTCCACTGGCGGTGTGGAATACTTGTTGTGATGGGTATTCTGGCAGGACTACACACCTTAGTGTGTAGTCAGGTGTGTGGAATTTTGATGGATATTGGATGATTAAATTGGATGATTGTTGTATTGCTTTAGTTGTATTGTTTTATGTAAACAGTAACTGACCCCGGTTTAAAAGTTTTGAAAATTGCGGTGATCCATTCGGGGATGGTGAGTAGTTATTGAGCAAGTATGAGATGATGCACATGGGATAGCTGGGTTGAGTTGCCACGAGATATCTAGAAGTCTTCCGCCGCGTCTTAAACATTCATTTACATTATTTGAATTAGTTTTTTTGGGAACAGTTGTATTTTACTTTATCAGTTCTAGTTTTGGACTTGCTTCACTTTAAACATATTTAATAAAGTATGTTTCTTTATTGTCTATTTGATATACATTGCCTCGGGTAACCGAGATGGTAGCATTCCCATGCTTTAAGTGGTCCTGGTAAGGCACTTGGAGTATGGGAGTGTTATAAAGTGGTATCAGAGCGACGATTTTGAAACCTGTAACTAATGAACCCAATGAATCTAGAGAGTCAAAATAAAATGAACCCGGGTAGAAGTTGTTAGGAGCTACTGCAAAGGCTTGGGAGACGTCCTAAAGTCGCGATCTCGCCCTACAACTTTGAACCGGTCACTAGGGGGTGTCATGGGATCGCTATGTGTTTACTAATATTCTATTACGTATGTTGGATGATATGTTGTATAGCAATGTTGGATGAATGATTGTGGTGGACTGGTGAATTTGGTGGAAAAAAGTGAAGAAGATGTACGTAGTAATATGTTGTGGATGATCATGTTGTATGGTGGAAGTGATTTATAATGTGGCAATCTTAGTAACATGAGATTCGGGGATGTGATATGATTATACATGATTTTGTTTGCGTAAATATATAATAAAGTTATATACTTGTTTACTGTTGTTTCATATGCACATGTTGGATGAAGAATGTGGTTGAAATGGATGAATTGATTGGAAAAGATGGAGTGGCAATTGCATGAGAATATGAATTTCGTGATTAAGAATATGTTTAGGTAATGAAGTGGAGTTGTAATATTGTTGTATTAGTAACATGGGAATAGGATTTGTAATGTATAAGTATGTTTTGTTTTACGAAAAGTTATAAAGTTAAAGCATGCGGGTAGTACATGATTGATAAGTTGAATGTTATGTGAGCACGATATATGTTATTATTTGGCTTTTGGTAGATAGTAACATGTGGTTAAGGATAATGGTTTTATAAGTATCGAGTCTCTTTTGTTCACTTTGTTGATATTTAAGTTGTTTGAAAGGGAAAATCAAATAGTTATGTTGTTCAATTATAGAGGAGTTGTCTTTAAACTATTATAACTTGAGATTTATATATGAGTTTTATGTGATTCCAATTTGAGGTGATAGCTTGTTCTTTTACAATTCTAAAGACAGGTGACACGCCCAAAATGACCAAGAAACGAGTGAGATATGACCGTTTTACGAAAATTGGACAGTGTTGAGAACTGCATAGGGTACTCGATCGAGTGGCCCTTACTCGATCGAGTGCACTTCGTGTTACTCGATCGAGTAACCCTTACTCGATCGAGTAGCCCTGGTAATTTATTTGAAGTGCTTCTGACCTTCACCTACTCGATCGAATAGGCTGTACTCGATCTAGTGACCCCTGTTTTGGGTCATATGCTTATCTTTTGACTTCGTCGCATATCATGTTTAATTGAAAGTTATCCTTTTGCTTCTTTATGCATTGTTTTACATATGTGTTGGTCGTGATGTGTAAGTTACCCAATCTTATGATGAGGGGAGTGGCACCTTCTAATGGGTATGAGTTTGGTGGGGAGGACATGAGTTATATGTGGTTGTGATGAATAGTGGAAAAAGAAAGGAAGATGGATGAGCTTATCGAAACATGGAGAATGTTTTGTGAGATGTGGTGAGTGATATAATCACGAATTTGAGTAATGTAAAGGTAAGAGTATATGAGCAAGGAGTGATGTAAGTTTAGGGAACGTGAGAATGAAAATATTGAAATGAGGGATGCAAATAGTGGCAAATTGGGATGTGTGAAGATTTATGGAGGAAGATGGTTAGGATTATGTTGGTTAAGGTTATAATTAATGGAAGTTTGTTATAGAGGTATGGAAACGAATGGTGTATAGTGAGATCGAGTTATGCCGCGATGTGTAGGTAGTGGCCGAGTTTGGGAATTTGTAATATCAAGAGATGAAACTAATGTGTGATTTCCTTGGACAATTAACGGTATGAAATGAGTTTTGGTTTCTAGAGGTGAAAAAAAAAACTCTGCTTGTATGGACGGATTGGTGACAAGTGTGAGTGATAGCATGATGAGAGAAGATTCATGGTAAGAAAAAGTGAGATGGTACTGATATGAAATAAAGGGATTCGAGTTTTGGAGCAATGAGAAGGTAACTGGAGCACTAAAGAGTTAAGTAGAAGGAATAAGGAGTTGAATTGTTAATTGATTTTGTCGAGTATAAAAGGAAAAGAATGAGAGGAGTAAACTAGGAGAATGTTAACCGGAGTTATGTGATATAGAAGTAAGGAATCGTCGAGATGTTTGATACTATCATGAGGATGTGAGTTAATGGTTATATAGGAGTTTCAGAACGACATGTTAGTCATGAGTTTCGAGAAATTAAGAGGAGTAAAAAGTTGGTAGAGTATTTGCAAGGTACGAGATTTTGGTGGTGAGTTAGGTGACGATACAATTAAAGACAGAACTGGGATGAATGTTCAGGTAATTTTTGTTGATGGACTTAATGTTCGATATTTGGGATGTTAACCGAAGATGGGAAAGAAACCGTGATATTTAGAGATGAGTGTAAGAGGTTTGATATACGAACAGTGGTAGTGTTGAGGTGTTGTCACTAGTGTTTAAGGGTGATGATAAGCAGGAAATATAGTCATTCTAAAGAGGTTGATTTTATAGAGACCAGATTGATATGTATAATTGTGAGGGAGTATAAGATGTGGTTATAGGAGGCCGTTGCTAGTAGTTGAGTATTAGTGGTATGGTTACATCTGTCAGGAGGTGATAGTTATACGAATGGGAGAATGTGTTATGAAGGGCATGCGAGTTTAAGCTCGGGCGTGAGATAACCTTTATCTAGTGGTAACTTACGTGATCAGGATTGACTAGTTGGATGTGATTACGAGTCTATGATGTGTATAAATGTTTGTGTGAGGTTCTAACCTCACGAGAAGTGGTATGGTGTGATAGTTATACAATTGTTATCTGAATGTTCTGTAATGTATGTTGGGTATGGTAACCTAATGTAATGATATTCAAAAAGTGATAGTTTGGGTTATCTAGCATGGCTAGTTATACTTGTATGTGTATTCATGATATATGTTTATTCCGTGAAATGGTGTGGATGATATTCATGAGGTTCTTATCTGTTTATTCCATGTAATATGTTGCGTTGTGATCTAGTAAAGCGGTTTTGAGGAAGTTTTCTTGTCCGGGAAGTTATATTGAGTCAGTGTTTATGGGATTGTATAAGTTGCGATGACTATCGGTGTTGTTGTTGTGCCTCGGGTGGTGATTCGGGAATGGTACTTCGTGTTGTGATGCGGGTATTTTCGCGCTGCGGTGTGGCTGTTGGTGGCGGTGTTGAGATGCCGTCATCGGTTGTGGTGGAGTAGGCGGGATGTTTATGATACGAGTTTTCGAAAGTACATACCAGTTATACATAGATTGTTGTTTTGTTTACAGTTGTTTCCTGCGAGTTCCGGTTTGGACAGATAGACAGTTGTTTTGTTTATTGATGTTTCTTACCAATTTCAGCTTGGGAGTGAGGGTAGACTATGATATGGAATAGAGTTGTGTATGTTTCCGTTGTTGTCATGGTATAGTGATATCTCATTGATGGGACACAGTTGCGACAGGATGTTGGAGTACTTGTGATCTTCTTTTAGAGGAGGCATTGGTTGACATAGTAATGGCAAGTGATTGTGGAACATGTGTTGTACTGATCTAGAAGCTACAAGTGGTTCATAATCTTTTATTTGGACAGTGAGTATAGGGTGTTGGAAATTAGTATCATGTTAAGTTGTGGATGAGTTTGTGGTAATATAAGAGAGAGCTTGAGGGTCTAGTGAGGGTGTGTGTCACAATTGTGGATCGTGAGTTATGATTATGGAGATAAGTACATGTATAGATGAGTATGGCGTTTTGCGGTAATGTTGAAGAGTTAGTGTGGTGATTTTGCGGAAGATTTTATGGGATAGATTAGATGGGGTGCAAGATGAATTGAGGAATGATGACTGTTAGAGGAAGAAAGACCTGGATATAGGAATGGTTGTAGGTGTTGAGGTTATAGTCGGTTATCGTTGACATGCGGTGGTGATGAGGATTTTGGAAAGTATAGCAAAAGATTTAGTATTTGTGAGTTACGAGGACGTAACATTTATCTTAAGAGGAGTAGGAAGCAACAAAGAGAGTTTGATGGTTGTACATGTTGTAGTAGATTTGAAAGTTTGAGTCTTGGTGGAGAATAAAGAATGGATTTGTATTGTGGTTGATATCATTAAAGGTCATGGTCGTGCTTATAGTAGTGTGATATTTAGGAGTGTGAGAATACTTCGATAGTGTTTATAGTTGGATGATAATGTTTATGAGTTCGATAGTGTTGACAGTTGGATGATAATTTATAAGTAGGAGTAAACTTCGAGGACGAAATTCCTTTTAAGGGTGGTAGAATGTAACATTTCGTTTGATGTTTATGAGTTTCTTGATATTGGATTTTCTAGTGGATAATATGTAGTGAGGCGAAGCTAGTGTTGTTGGTGGATGGTATTTGGAAAAGTATGGAGTTAGTGTCGACAGACTATAATGTGGTGGATACGATATCGTGAGCCATGTTGTGGAGGTAGGCATAGTTGGTGGAGCTGGTGTTAAGAATCCATGTTTTAGAGGTTGGTTTTAACTTCGGGGACGAAGTTCGTTTTAAGGAGGGAAGACTGTAATACTACGGTTTTCTATGTCTTTGGGTACACTATCAAGTGGGGCTTACTATGTCGAGTAAGTATGTTTGGTTTACGAAACAGTGTTTTGTTGATGGGTACTCGATCGAGTAAGTTGGGAACTCGATCGAGTAAGGGTCACTCAATCGAGTAAGTTACTTACTCGATCGAGTAAGTTGGTTTTACGGGTTGTTTTTGACGGATTTTGATAGCAACGTGAGGAAGAAATATAAACTTAATCCATCAGTTTCTTTTCATTTTTACACTTTTCTAAACTTCACAAAAATAAAACAAAGTTATGTTGCTTCTCTCTCTCTCATTGCTATCAAATCCTAAGGGCTAGAGTCATCGGATCGTTGTGTTCTTTACGCCGTTGAGACCGTTGTATTGTGGGTAAGATCCTAGTATAGTTTTTATGTTGTTTCATTGATTTTGGTTGAAACCCTAATTGGGTAAATTGGGGGTTTTGGGAGTATTGTGTTTATTAGATAGTGATTGTATGATTGTATGTTTGATAGGATGTGATTTCATTGAAGAACGATGTTGATTAGCTGATTGTGACGATCTTGGTGATTGCTATTCAAGGTAGGATTTCCTACTCAGTTATTGGTTACATACATGTTGGTTGGATGATGCATTGTTGGTGGTTGTTGATTATTAACATTTGTCTATATCGTATTGGAATTGGTGATTGTTGGTTTTGTGTTTGGCTTTGATTGTTTGTCTTTGGTTCTCGAGGTGCGTCCTCGGCTGAGTGGAGTTACTTGCGGGAGTGGCTTCACGCCCTTGATTCGCCCTCTGTGGAAGCCGTCGCAGAAGGGATGTGCACATTAAGGAACATGGGTTATCGCTCGGATGAGATGAGCGGAGCTTAGGTGGGAACGGCTGCGGTCCCCTACTGGCGGTGTGGAATACTTGTTGTGATGGGTATTCTGGCAGGAGTACACACCTTAGTGTGTAGTCTGGTGTGTGGAATTTTGATGGAGATTGGATGATTAAATTGGATGATTGTTGTATTGCTTTTGTTGTATTGTTTTATGTAAACAGTAACTGACCCCGGTTGAAATGTTTTGAAAACTGTGGTGATCCATTCGGGGATGGTGAGCAGTTATTGAGCAGGTATTAGATGATGCGCATGGGATAGCTGGGTTGAGTTGCCACGAGATGTCTAGAAGTCTTCCGCTGCGTCTTAAACATTCATTTACATTATTTGGATTAGTTTTTTTGGGAACAGTTGTATTTTACTTTATCAGTTCTGGTTTTGGACTTGTTTCACTTTAAACATATTTAATAAAGTATGTTTCTTTATTGTCTATTTGATATATATTGTCTCGGGTAACCTAGATGGTAGCATTCCCATGCTTTAAGTGGTCCTGGTAAGGCACTTGGAGTATGGGGGTGTTACATTTAATGTACGTTGAATTTGTGTTTTAGGTTACAACTGTAAGCAATTATCCATACTCTTTAAAAATCCCAAACTTGGGTTACTGTAGCCGTAACAGTACTTTGATCATTTTTATCCATTATGCCCTTACCTTTGCTTCTTATTACTTCCGTACCCTTTTTTCGACTCATCTAAAGCTCATTCTCCCTCTTTTTCGTGTCCCACACTGCTCCTCATTCTCCATTTTTGTTTCTCTATGCTCTTCACTCTCCATTTTTGGTTCCTCTATTTTTCGTGGATGGTTTGCTAATTTCTTCATTAATATCAATCATCAATCAATTCAATTATGGAGAAAACCCTACCCAAAACAATCACCATAATTCCTCTTCCTCCTCCAGAAAGCAGTTCACTTATCAAATCAACAACAATGGCGATGACGAATTCAATCCGGCTGTTACAAACACGTAGCAAGTAAGTTGTCTTGTTCATTATTCTGATTTTCTTACTAATTATTGAGGTGGATTTATTGATTTGTGAGTTAATTATTGATTTGTGAGTAAATTAAATAATTTCGAGTTTATTTTTTGGCTTTAAATTGATTGCATGCAATTGATTTGGGGCATTTTATAGGTTTAAATTGATTGCATGTAATAATTTGGGCTAATTTTAATTTCTGAGTTATTTTGGTGCTTTGCTATTTCGCAATAGCCATGTTCTTGTATAGTACTCCATAATTATGTAAAGGGCGTTTTGTTTGATTATGAATTAAATAAGTCAAGGTTTTGTTTTTGGGGTTTCAATTGATTGCATGCAATAATTTGGGTGTTGATATGTGTTTTTACCTAAGTGACAATCCCTGCAAAACTGGGTTCATGCCAAAAACTTAGTTTTGTTAAATTTGACTGGGACAATTCATGCGTAAAGAGCACAAAAATGCATTCAAAATTGCGTAATCACTTAATTTCATATGTCATTCATCTATTGGTTTCTTTCAGTTATTGTAGATTCGAACTAGCTTTAGATTTGTATTCTATACTTTCATATTATCTTATATCTGTATTCCTTAAGTCCTTACTACTATGAAGAATCGGAATAACATTGTCTGTCATGCTGTTTGGTCAGGGATCAAAAACTCACTTGGGTGGCACAATGCGACTTGGTTCAAGGAGAACATATTGTCATGTCAACGAATGCACGAGTGCAAAACTGTATGAATATAATCACTATTATGAATGAAACAGTCTACTACTATGTTCTTTCATTGCAAGATTCATATAAATTTGACCTGGAGGCTGGAACGTACTTTATTCAATCTCTGTCAATAGTTACGGAAATACAAATTTTGCTGAAGAGAGACATCAGCATAGATATGAGGTTTGTGTACATGACAATCAGCTTAAACAGCTCTATGTGACTCCAAATGACTTGATGTTGTTTGACTGACTTTAGTGTATGCTGTGTATTTTAGGTGAATCCAGATATATGGTTGCTCAACTAGAAAGTGTTGATATGTCTTTCACCGGAAAAGATGAAAGTGGCTAACGAATGGAGGTTGGAATTCATCTTGTATAGCTATTGCTTCAGCCATATATCCGATCATTCAAAATTTCGTAATTTTTAAATTTTGAAATAGCACTCATTTGGTGCAACTCTTAAAGGGTTGTTAACATAACGGGGTAAAGTTGCAAACATCCGACCCCGTTTACCATGCTATTTGCAGGAGCTCTCGGGCTACTGGGGTCGGTTATGCTGTTAGTGTATCGTATCTTTACTAAAAGTATTCTGAAATTTTATTGTGTCACAGATTGTTCAGCTGCTAGATCATCCTTTATTCATCGGATCTCAATTCCATCCCGAGTTTAAGTCAGATTCCATGCTATTTGCAGGAGCTCTCCGGGTACTGAGGTTGGTAATGCTGTTAGTGTGTATCCTATCTTTAAGGGAGAACTCTATTAAAAAAATAATTAATTAAGAGCCTTTTGGTGATTGATGTTTTTTGGGTTCATTATTTGTCCAAAGTATTGCTGGGTTAAGCTCTAAGGATGGAATCTATGAATAAATGCAGATTATTTTGGAATTGATTGAGCTGGAAGTTTAATAATTGGGGAAGTGAGTGGATTGCTGCGGTAATGTTTTTGTATATTATGATAACAATCTTGGCTGATATTCATGGTTCTAGTGGCAGGTTGAAGGAGGATGCAAACTACCCAAAGGAGCTCATCAGAAGAGGCACAACATATGCTTTTCAACAAGAACTTGACGCTGCAATTGCCGACTTTACCAAGGTATCAAGTTCATGCTTCTGTTCTGAAAGAGTTTGCTCTTTTTGACAAGAGCGTTTATAAACTTGTATGTACGCCATGGATGCAAATCCACTAGATGGTTGAGGCATGGAAGCGTCGAGTGCAAGCTCGTGCTGCATTAGGAGACTCTGAGAGGGGTAAGAATAAAGGGGAGGGACTCTGATGTTCTTTGTATAATCTACGTTTCCTAAGAAACCGGAGACTTATTGTTCCTTAGTTTTGGAATATGATGTAATAACACAAATTGACATTTTTTTAGTCCTCGATTTGTTAGTCGTCTCTGATCATTTGTCACAAACGCTTTCTGAATTTTACCACGGTGTTGAATTTGTGATCCAGATAATTAATAACCTGACTGAGGCATTGGCGTTAGAGCCTAATCCAGCTGATATACTTCATTTGAGAGGTCAGTTAGCTAGACTCATTTTCAGTTCATTTGATTCTACATTCTCCAACCTTTCATTCTGCATTTCCATTTGTAATTCTATCAACCACAAGAAACACTTATAATATAATCGTCTTCCGAAGTTGAAAATTAGTGAAGGGAAGGACGACCCCTTAAGGAAATTAGAGAAAATGACTTCACGTTTAAGTCTCATTATAATAATATGACTCTTTTATTATGTTATAAACTATTTGCTAACTGGAGTCGGAAAATCTACATGGCATTTATAGTGTTGTGAGATGTTTTTGGGGTTTGATGATTTCATGCTGATTTGTTGACTCCCTCCTTGAAATCGACTTCAACCTTATGTTCGGGTATGCTGATTTCCTTGCCCAAGCTGAATCACTCTTTTGGATAACACTTGTTGCGTCCCCGAAATAGACCCTTACATGGAGTAAAGGCAGTTTATGCATTAATTTAATTGCTTACAATGAATTTGTGGTGATGGTGTCTTTTCGTTTTCAGAATGAAATGACATCAGTTGAGCACAAGAAAGTGGAGGAGAATGTTCTGAGACTTTTTGAAGAGTGGCAGGTTATTACCCCACCTGAAAATTATTATCTATGTTTTTGAACTAAGGCAGTACTCATCCTCCTGATCAAAATGTGCTTATCCGACTCGCGCACTAATTCTACCCATGTTTTGTAGAGGGAATAGAAACAACGGCACAGGAAAATATTGGAGCTTCAGAAAGAAATTGATAAGAGGCAGGCTCTGGAGTTAGTAATAGAGCAAATTAGAGGAGCTGTTCAATTTATGGAACATATGGAAAGAGATGTCGATGCAAAGAAAAAAGGAGAACAACAATAAAGAGTTAAAGGATAAGGAAGAGGAATTGGAGGCTTTAAAAGACCAGACCCAGGCTTTGACTGTGAAAGAACGGAATTCCAACGATGTTGCAGGGTGCACGAAAAGAGCTCATCAATGTAAGTATTCTTGTTCGCCGAGCTATGTTCCTTTGAATCCTATTTTTTACCCGTGTCTGATACTTGCGCATATGTTTGAATGTTGAACCCAATTCGTACTATGACGGCTTCAACATTTCTAGATAAGCCGTAGAGGAAGGGTTGCTTGACGAATGTAGAGAAAGAGATTGACATATTAAGTATTTTTATGATTGTAGTGATTTCAAGCCTTATTTGCCAAAAGTCTCTCCTTCCACTTTAAAAACTCTAAAACGCTTCAAATTTGTAAATTTTACCGCCTGACCCGTTTCACAAGTATATCCCACCCATGATTCTCTATATTTTTAGTTACTCCATATAAAAAGGGACATTCTGTGGCCTTCTCATGTCATGATAGAGTGAATGAATAAGGAGAGTTGCAGACTCCTCTATCCTCTAATCTCTGCTATTCCCTTTCCTTTCAAATTTCATCTATTTTTATGTAACAGATTCATTGCTTTCACATATAGTCTAAGGTTTTCACTTCAATACAAACTGCCAAGGGTAATTCCCAAATGTACTTTCGTGTGAGAATTGTGAAGATATATCGATAGCTCTGTTTGGTGGTTGCCTCGTTGGTTGCTCGGAAATTTGGGGTTTGCTTGACATTGATTTTGTTAGTTGAGATAACTGGTTGTGGAGTGGATAATTGTTCTTGAAATTTTGTTAGTTGAGTTTTCTATTGTTTATTGATCATAAAGTCTTTAGCTTGATTGTGTAGTTGGGAAAACGATGGCGTAATTTTGAAGAAACCAATTTTGAGTTTGATTCAGGTTCAAATAATGTCATCATCTATACAAAATAAATATAAATGTCATGGTCGGAACAACTATTCATTTAGGTTTCGGTTTCTTTAAGTTTTATAAGAAGTTACGCTTGTATCCTCAGTCATCACTTTCAAATTAGCAGGAAACTTTCATGGTCTTCAAGATGAGAGACTGATCACTACTTAAAATGGCAGCTTATGACTTCAATGAACTGTTCATAGCCTAAGCTTATGACTAGGACACTAGAAACTCAATCATACCATGTTCACTATTGTTACTATGTAGGTAATCAAAATGTATATATTTTCTGGACATATATTTTAGCTATTTATCTTAGACATGGGCATGTAGATAGTTAAATGGTAGAAGAAAGTCGGATGTCATGCGGTCAGGCCTTGGTGAATATTCTATTACTACTCAATATGATAAGAAGCAATCTGGATATCGGGTTGCAGAGTTATTAATTTCGTTTTTTGTTACTCATTATGAATGGCTCAAAATTGTACTCAAATCAGTTTCCCTGGAATTTGTTTGAGATGTACTTGGAGCAAGTCAGCAAAGATGCTGCTTCCGCTGGGAAGAGCTTAACATATTCTTGCCGGATAATTGTGTTTGTGGATTTTTTTGGGGTACCTTTTAGTCTACGGGTAATTACTTCATATTATAACATCTACCTCAGCGCCTAGCCCCCTTGTCTAAATTAGCAATGATTATTGTATAAGATAGACTTTAAATATGAGACGGTGATTATTTATTGGTGTTGCTTGATTTCATTGTAGGACGGCATTATTCTGTAATATTGTGGTTTTGTTTAGTTAATACTAGGTGCGATTTTGATAATGTGTGTGGTTGTATGCAGTGTACATAGTCAGGACTCATGTGTGCATGGTTTTAAATTTCAAGCACATATTGTTAGGTGAAGAAAATAGGACTAGCACCTAAAACTCGTAGTTTATAAGTCACAGCTTTTCGACCAAAAAGAGCAATACATGCCGAAAAACCTTCTTGTTAGACAGAATGCTTAGAAAGAGGCTTCAGTACAGTTTGTGTTGAGTAAGGTTTATCTGATGTGGTTACCGGTGCTGACACTTTTTTTGGATATGTAACTTTATTGTTACCATCCACCCGATGTTGTAACTTTCTATCAAAGAACTTGATATAATACGTATTTCTGTTTTAGGAGGACCCAAAATATTGTATCATCTTATTGGTGGAGCCTTCGTTTTTTGCCATCTCTCAAAGTCTTTAACTTTAGACTATCTTTGTTATGTGAAGTCACTTTAAAGTTGGTCATGATATTGATATAGAAATCAAGATTAAATGTAGTATGATGTACCTAAATAGATTCAGAGATCAAGTCAAAGCGAGTTTTAATAGCGAGGCTAAATTGCAGATCCAAGGGTGCCATTGAATTGGGAGGAGGGGGATAGTTACCAATGGTGGGTAATTAAGAGGTAGATATCTCGCTTCCCTGATTTTTACTTGGTAGTTGACTGTATTTTTCAAGAGCATATCTTGAGCTTGACAAGAATTCTTTGTATTTTGCTTAAATTATCAATTTTTTTCTTCAGATCTACTTTTTTTATCGTACTGTAGCTGATTTGATTCAACTATCTGCCTAGCGTCGGCATGTGTAATGAAAATGTCTCTGCTGAAGAGGAACATGTTGGCACCATACCAGTTCTGGTGTGCTTATAACTTTGCTTTACTAACTCATAGCTTTAATCACATTGCTCGTGTTTTGCTTCAAAGATGTCTCATTAAATAAAGATGAGCTTTGAAACATGAGCTATGATATTATACATCTTGGACCTGGGAGGCGTGTATGAAAGAGTTGCATCAAGCAGGGGCAATTCTTGCCTTGTTTAGTCTTATCATCCGTAGATTTGTTATTTCCTCAATATTTTAGTGTGTATTTGATGAACTGAAAGGGAAAGGGAGAACAAAGGCAATTGATGTATCACTTTCATATATACTTTTATAGCTCCCTTTATACCGTTTTACATACCGTTTCGTGCCTATCATATCATTTATATGCTTTATTTCAATGAATTGTCGATACTGCCGCTATTTTGTGTTTTGATGCAGAAATGACTCGTTATGAGTATGATCAAGATAAGATTAGCATGGCGGAGACGGCATAGAAGAATACACGAAGCATGGCACGGGAAACGAGGAATCATGAAGACTAGAAGTGAAAGAAGAGAAGAAAGAACTGTGAAGCAAGTTCCTCGATCGAGTCATCACGACTCGATCGAGCAGTTTGTCCACGATCGAGTCACCTCTGACTCGATCGAGGATCCTCTCTGGCGGGTTTATTTCCGGAATTTCCTAAAACGTTAATCTTTTGTTATAAATTAAAGACTCGTGTTTTATTGTTAGACTACGTTATATTTTGCTTGGGTATTGCTGGAAAACTCTCTTAGAACCCTAATCTTTCCCTTGTATGGTACTAATCTTTCCTCGTTAATTAATCATTATTGTTTTATGTTCTTCAATTATTGTTTTATGCTTGAAATTATGTTTTCATATTTAATCATATTAATTGTTGCTATTATAATTATGAGTAGCTAATCCCCTCATCTAGGATGAAGGGGATCTAGGTTAATTAAAAGGGAAAGTCAATTAGTTGCTATTGATATCGTTAAAGTTGTTGTTTGATTATTGTAATTCTTCTAGTTAATCAACTTGAGGCCTGAGTTATTAATTAGTGTAGCAAATCGATCCTATCGCCGACCGGGTTAGAATTGATATAGGCTGCGATAATCAAATAGAAAGTATCTAATCATAGCGACCGCATGTTAGAATCAATCTAAAGGGCATAATGGAGTCGACCGATCTTATGACCTTAAACAACTTGATAAATCTAGTAATTGATTGATAATCCCCGACTGATTGACCTAGTGAACCTAATTCCTAGACTTTTAATAATATTGTTATTCATCCTTTATTTACATTGCAATTAGTTTGTTAGAAACAACTCAAAACAAAACCCCCCGAAATCGGTTACTTCCAGATAGCTTAAATACTCTTAGACTTAGCTTTTACCGCCTCCCTGTGGATTCGATACCTGTCTTATCACTAGCTATTCTTGTTAGTCCTGAGATAGTTTTACTTTGATTTGGTAATACGACTTTAGCCACATCAAATTTGGCGCCGTTTCCGGGGAGGCAACAATTGTTTAGTCTTTTTGTGTTTATTTTGTCTTTTTGTCTCAGGGAACCCAGTTCCTTGAGACCGTTCTCACACTTTCTTGTTAGTTCTGTTTATGCCCAGGTCTAATAGGTCCGAGATTATTCCTTTTGATCCTGAACCTGAGAAGGCTTTTCGCTACAGACGGAAATTTAATCAAGAAGTGGGTCAAGTTGAAGACTTGAGTATACTTGACGTCGAAACGGCGAGCTCCACAGAGTCAGCCGGTCGGTCTTACGAAGAGGAGGAGGAAGAAATTCCTATTCCTGATATTCCTATTCCTGATATTCCCGAAACTATCATCATGCCTACTCTAGCCGGTCATTACGAGCCAACCTTGGCTTCTATTCCACAAGGATTCAAGCGCCCACTACCACCAATGGAACATTCGAGATTCGGCCATCTTACATCAATTTGGTGGAACGAAACATGTTTGGAGGGACAATTCTGGCCGAGGACCCCGCGACGCATATGGAAAAGTTTGTCACTTACTCTTTGTTCTATTCCATTATCATTTGGAGTGACACAAGATCAAGTTAAGGGTGCTCTTTCCTTTCTCTCCGAAAGATGGAGTGCCGAGTGGTTAAGAGATATGGATATGGATACTGAGGGAGTTACAGACTGGAATTCCTTGGCCCTTGCTTTCTACAAGAGGTACTTCCCGCCTCAGAAGACTAATGCTTTGAGGAATCAAATTACTAGTTTCAAGCAAGGAGCTACTGAAGATTTGAATGAAGCTTGGACTCGTTTCAAGCGTTTAGTTCGATCGAGTTCCCATCATGGTTTCCCAAAGTGGTTCCTTTGCAACCAGTTTTATAACGGGTTGTTTGACAATCATCGTGCCCTTTTGGATTCATCTGCGAATGGGAGGTTTCAAGATAACACCAATGATGGTGACGCGTGGAAGTTGATTGATCAGATTGCTACCCATACCGCCAGGTATGGAAATCCTAGGGGAAGCACGCGAGGTACTGGAGTTGATAGTGCTCGGCGCAAAGACAGTGGAGACTATTTCAGCCCAAATTGCTGAGATAAAGACTACCCAATCATTGGGTAGTAAAGAGAGAGTTCATGCTATGAGTCAGCAAGTAGAGGAGACTTGTGCTAGATGCGGTTTGGATGGTCATGGTGCAGCTGATTGTATAAGCACGTTGGAGCAGGTTAATGCCTTTCAGGCTTACAGACAAGGTGCACAAGGTACACCTTTCTCTAATTTTTACAATGAAAGAACGAAGGAGCATCCGTTCCTTCAATGGTCTAGCCAGAATGTGCAAAACCCGCAGCAGTCACAACCGCAAAAGAATCCTTATATCCCTCCTAACAATCGCGGTAATCAACAACAAGGGGGATATCAAAAGCAAAATCAAGGAGGCCAGCAGTTCAACAATCCATATCAGCAGCCTCTTCAGCAAACTCCTCAACAAATTCCTCAACAAGCTCCGAACAATGATATGGCAGAGTTGCGCAATCTTTTGCAACAAACTTTGTCGATGCAGCAGAAGCAGACGACTCAGATCTCTGAGTTGATTTCCCATAACAAGATGCTAGATAATCAAGTGGCTCAGATGGCACATCAAAACCCATCAAAACAGGCCGTAGGTCTTCCTCCTCAAGGTAAACAAGCTCATGAGCAAGCTAATGTTATTCAGCTGAGGAGCGGTACTTCTTATGTGAATCCCGACCTACAAAGCCTTGAGAGAGATGTGCCCATTATTGTTGATGAGGTCCCCTACATGCATCCCAAAGGATTGGGTAATTTGGAGCTTAGTGATGATGAGAAAGAACCTGACGAAGTTGAAACACGAGCTGACGATAAAAGTAAAAAAGACGAAGCAGCTGAACCTGTAAAGGTTCCTCGATCGAGTCAGAGGCGACTCGATCGAGGATCCAGCCACTCGATCGAGTCACCCCGACTCGATCGAGGATCCCAAATTGTTAGCAGACGGTGTTTCAAAAGTTGTTTCTAAAGAGAAGCAAGCCGAGCCCATAACCATTGCACTACCTTTTCCTCACCGACAACAAAAATCCAAGTCTGTATAGGTTCGGTAAGTTTATGGAGGTCGTGAAGAATCTACGGGTAAGTGTCCCTTTTTCTTGAACTAATTACTCAAGTGCCGGCTTATGCAAAGTTCATGAAGGAGATTTTGACAAGGAAGAGATCCTTTGACGCGGTGGAAACTATTGCTTACACTCAGAAGTGCAGTGCCATGTTTCCAATTAACTCACCACCGAAATTAAAGGATCCAGGAAGTTTTTCTATCCCTTGTCAAATTGGTCACCTTTCTATTAGTAAAGCTCTTTGTGATTTGGGAGCTAGTGTCAGTGTTATGCCGTATTCTATCTGTAAAAAGTTAAATATGGGTCCGTTGACAGTTACTAATATGATACTTCAGATGGCCGATAGATCTATTAAATACCCACTGGGGGTGTTAGAGGATGTTCCCGTTCGAATAGGGAAGTTTTTCATCCCCGTTAATTTTGCTGTCATGGACATGGCTGAAGACAACCAAATCCCTATCATCTTGGGCAGACCGTTCTTACATACTGCGGGGGCGGTCATAGATGTTAGGCAAGGGAGATTGACCTTAGCTGTGGGGGATGATATGATTATTTTTAACTTAGAAAAAGCATTGAAAAACCCCATGATAGAAGAGACTTGTCATAGTATAGATGTTGTTGATTTTACTATTGATGAGTGTCTTCCTATGTGTTTGGACAGGATCCTCCGGAGATTTCCCTTGTCACGGATCCGGTGATCGACGAGTTCATGGAGTCCGAAGTTCATCAAATTGAGAGGCTTCTAACTGGAGAGGAATGCCCACATCGGAAGGTATACGATTTGGGTGTCACACCTAAGGTAACTGAGGTAAAGAAACCTGAATTAAAACCTCTTCCCTCTCATCTCAAATATGAATTTCTTGATGACTGTGAAATGAACCCAGTGATTGTCAATGCTAACCTAACTGAAGGTCAACTATCTGCTTTGTTGACTGTTTTGAGAACTCATAAAAAGGCAATTGGGTATAGCATTGACGATCTCAAAGGTATTAGTCCTGATTTTTGTATGCATAGAATTCACTTGGAAGAAGGCCACAAGCCTAGTGCACAAGTTCAGAGACGACTAAATCCTCCAATGCAGGAGGTGGTAAGAAAAGAGGTACAGTAAATTACTTGATCTTTGGTATTATTTTCTCTATTTCGATTTTAAATGGGTCAGTCTGTCCAAGTTGTACCTAAGAAGGAGGTACTACAGTAGTAAAGAATGATAAAAATGAATTGATTGCTACTAGACTTGTCACAGGATGGAGGATGTGCATTGACTATAGGAAGTTGAACACGGCCACTAAAAAGGACCATTTCCCACTTCCTTACATTGACCAAATGTTAGAGAGATTAGCATGTCATAGTTATTTCTGTTACCTAGATGGCTACTCCAGTTTCTTTCAGATACCCATTCATCCTGAGGATCAGGAAAAGACCACTTTCACTTGTCCATATGGTGTATTTGCTTATAGGAGGATGGCCTTTGGTTTATGTAATGCTCCTGCTACCTTTCAGCGTTGTATGATGGCCATATTTTCTGATTACATAGAGTCTATCATGGAGGTCTTTATGGATGATTTCAGTGTATATGGTACTGATTTTGATATTTGCTTGAGAAACTTGACTAAAGTTTTGCAGCGCTGTAAGGAGAGCATCCTTGTTCTCAACTGGGAGAAGTGCCACTTCATGGTTACTGAAGGGGTGTTACTCGGTCATTTGGTGTCAGGTAAGGGCATTCAAGTGGATAGAGCTAAGGTTGAGGTAATTGAGCAACTCCCGTACCCGGTTAATGTTAAAAGTGTGCGTAGTTTTCTTGGTCATGCAGGGTTCTATCGCCGCTTTATAAAGGATTTTTCTAAAATTGCTCAACCTCTAACTCAGCTTCTTCATAAAGATGCTCCTTTTGTGTTTACTGACAAGTGTGTTCAAGCCTTTGACATGATCAAACAAGCACTTATCTCAGCTCCTATTATTCGATCTCCGGATTGGAGCCTTCCTTTTGAGATTATGTGCGATGCCAGTGACTATGCGATTGGAGCGTTTTTGGGACAAACGAAAGGACAAGGTGTTACATGCCATTTACTATGCAAGCAAGACTCTCGACGATGCACAAATCAACTATGCTACTACAGAGAAGGAGCTTCTTGCAGTTATCTATTCATTAGACAAATTTAGAGCTTATCTTGTTGGTTCTAAAGTTATTGTACACACTGACCATGCAGCTTTAAAGTATCTTTTAACCAAACAAGAGGCTAAACCTAGACTTATTAGATGGATTTTATTATTGCAAGAATTTGATTTAGAAATCCGTGATAAGTCTGGTGCTGAAAATGTTGTTGCAGATCATTTGTCCAGATTGAGATTCTCAGGAAGAGAGATTTTGCCCATCGATGATTCTTTTCCGGACGACCATCTTCTAGTCGTAGTGCGCAAATACCCCATGGTTTGCAGATTATGCCAATTATTTGGTAGGAGGTACACTTCCTCTTGACTTATCTTATCAGCAGAAGAAGAGGTTCATGCATGATGTGAAGAGGTACTTCTGGGACGATCCCTATCTGTTCAGAGAGTGTGCCGATGGTATATACAGACGATGTATCCCAGAGGGTGAGGTACGTGCCATCCTTTCTCATTGTCACTCTTCTTCATATGGTGGTCATCATGGTCCTTCTCGGACCTTTGCTAAGGTAATGCAATCGGTTTTTATTGGCCTACTATCCTTAAGGATGCTACTAACTTTGTCCGTTCGTGTGATGCTTGTCAAAGAACTGGCAATATCTCGCAAAGGCATGAGATGCCTCAAACTGGAATCTCCGAAGTAGAGATTTTTGATGTTTGGGGCATTGATTACCAAGGGCCGTTCCCTACATCTTTTGGGAACCAATACATATTAGTGTGATAGATTATGTTTCTAAATGGGTGGAGGCAATTGCCACCCCCACTTGTGATGATAAATCTGTTGTTAAGCTGTTTCAGAAGACTATCTTTCCACGGTTTGGAGTGCCTCGCGCAGTGATCAGTGATGGAGGCAAGCATTTCAATGAGCGTCATCTCAATTCTCTCATGAATAAGTATGGCGTTACACACCGAAGAGGACTGGCTTATCATCCTCAAACCAGTGGACAGGTAGAGGTTTCCAACAGAGAGCTGAAACAAATCTTGGAAAAGGTGGTAAGCAAGAACAGAAAGGATTGGAGTCGGAAGCTCGATGACACTTTGTGGGCTTACCGTACTGCTTTGAAAACGCCGATTGGAACCTCACCTTACCGACTTGTCTATGGCAAGTCCTGTCATTTACCTGTGGAGCTTGAGTATAGGGCTATGTGGGCCATTAAAGAGCTGAATATGGATCCCTCACTGGCGGGTGAGAAACGACTGATGTAGTTGAATGAGCTAGATGAATTTGTTGCATGCCTATGATAGTGCTCAAGTATACAAGGAGCGAACGAAGAAGTGGCATGACAAGCATATCTTGCAAAGAGAATTTCATGTTGGTGAGAAAGTTCTCTTATTTAACTCTTGTTTGCGCTTGTTTCCAGGTAAATTGAAGAGTAGATGGTCTGGACCGTTCACTGTTACTGATGTGAACAAATTTGGGTCAGTTACACTGCATTCTGACACAGGAAAGACCTTCAAAGTGAATGGGCAATGCTTGAAGACATACTATGAAGGTGCTTTTGTGGGGGTAATAGAGGCTCTTGACCTCTTCCCCATTGATTCTTCTTACTGATGAAGAATTACGGTCGTGCGGGACCGCAAAAACCAGCGCTACCGAGAGGCAGCTCGGATTTTGTAAACTATTAGTTTGTAATTAGGATTTAAATTCACGTATTGCTTTTGTTTTTATGTTTCCTTGAACTTGGAGGGACGAGGAGAGGGTACTTGATATGCTTTCAAGTGTCTTTTGCAGGAATTTTGACGGGATTTGAAGTTATGAGTAACAAATGACGAAGAAAGGAGCCCATACCTACTTCCTCGATCGAGTCAGCTGCGACTCGATCGAGGAACCTATCAGCTCGATCGAGTCAGCTGCGACTCGATCGAGGAACCAGTGAAGAATTTCAAAAAGTTTAAAACGAAAGTTGGGTAGTCCTGAAATTGGTTCCTCGATCGAGCCAGCTGCGACTCGATCGAGGATCCAATTTAGACCGGGTTCCGCGTTTTATTTTCACCGGTTTTATGCTTTTGTTACTCTAATTCCTTTCAATTCCCTTCTTCTTTGGTTACTACTTTCCTGCATTCTACCTCCTCTACTACTCATTCTCTCTATATTCAGCATCAATCATCATCAAAACTCACTTAAAACTTGTGCTTAATTGCTTATTACTTGTTTGAATCGTTCTCTTGTGCTTATTTTCTCAATTCCATTGCTTAAATTGCTCAGGTAAGTCGCGATTTGGCCTCTATGTGTCTCGAAAATTCTGATTTTTCTTGCTTAATTATTGAGTTTATTGTATTAAATCTTCCATTGCTAGTATACAATTGCTATTTCCTTGCTTTCTAGCCCCTTGTTGAAATTCATGCCTAATTTGCTAATTTGGGAATTAGGGTTCTTTAAAATCCGGGTAGAAATTTTGCATTAAATTGGTTAGAATTGTATTCTATTGCTTGGAATCTTCCATATATGATACATACTCATGTTCCCCTAAGTTTTTGGATGCTTTCATTGTCATTTGGAGTCTTAAAATTTGATTTTTCGGACCCATTATTGCCAAAAACGGGACTGTTTTTCTGATGAGGTTGAAATTTGATTTTCTACTTGCTTTTATATAAATAATGTCGACTTCTGGGCAAGGAAATAAGCGGACTAGAGAAAGGAGAACCCCGGTTCAGCAACCCGAGGTGATTCCTGAAGAGATTGTGTCTTCGGAGGATGATTTGTCTCCCTTAGACGATTATCCATTTATCGAATTTCGTGACAAAGCATAGAAGGACAGGTTTGAGTATCTGTTAACTAAGTCTATGAGTGCCACTCGATGTGTTGATAGGAAAATTTTGCGCACTTTGAAGATAGACGACATTATGTTTGGCATGTTTAATGAAATCGGGTTGCAGGGTCTTTTCACGCTCCACGAGTTATTTTACCCTGCCCTAACTCTCGAATTTCTGAGCTCTTTTACTTATTTCCCCAGTGATCACCTAATCAGATTTCGTTTGCTTAATGTTGAACGGTCTTTAACCTTTGGCCATCTTTCTGAAATCCTGGGATTGGATAAGCTTACTGAAGGGGACTTGTATGGTGTTGGTGGGTTGTCTGTTGTTCGTTATTTTCCATTGTTTACTGGTTATATGGATGCGGACGTCAGTGCTATGGCTTTGTTAGATGTCCAACACGTTTGTCTTCGTATGTTTTTGAGGTATTTGAACTATTTGTTGTATGGCCGGACCGATAAGCGCAAGACCTCCACTATTGAGGTCTTAATACTTGCTAGTTACTTGAATCCTTATAGGGAGGAGACATTCCAATTCTCTCCCCCTGCTCTTGTCTATTCGGCGTTTGATAGGATGATCGGGAGGTACGGGAACCTTGACTGTGGTGCTCTTGTCACCAAGATTGCTAGGGCTGTTTGTGACTTTGAGGGTGATGACCCATATGAGCCCATGGCTGACTTTGAGCCACTTGTTGATGATGACCACCTTCGCTATGACATTTCTTATCTTGATATTAAGAATGGGAAGGACCATTCTTTGGAGGGTCCGGTGAGTCATACATGCTTCTTCCTTGCGCCCGTTTGCTGTTGTTGACCCCCTCAAGGAGAGTACCGCCGTGGAGCGACCCCACCCGTTACTTATCCGATTCCCGAGGATATTTTGGTTACTTTTCCTGGGTCTAGTACTACTACCGCCACCGGCGGGCGCCGGAGACGTCGTGCACCCACTACCCACCTGCCAGGCTCCTTCCAGCCCGCTCCTCCTCCACCTCCTTCAGCCTATCCTACTTCAGGCTATGCTCCAGGTTACCATTTTGATCCCGTCATTGAACGGGAAGTGAGGACGCATACGGGCATCAACACTGCTTTGACATAGAGGAGGATGTGGGAACAGATGGGGGCTATGACTTTAGCTTCCGGGGGGCAGTATCGCGGTGTGTCACCTTCTTACTACACTACTCCTGGTGACGACAGTCGTGTGTTCTATCTTTACGGAGTGACTCCTACGGAGTTTGGACAGTTTAGCACCGAGTTTGGTGCATTAGGCCGTCCCTTCTACACTCCAGTCCACCCCCTCACCTACTTACATTTTTGCGGAGGACACCGGCATCCCTTATTCCCAGAGAGGCCCGTTTGGCCGTTCTTTCGCTTCTACTTCCACCGCTCATTTGTTCTCGGAGGCACTCGTGGTCGAGGCCGTGTTCGGAGAGCCACTCGTGGTAGAGGCCGGCCGCATGTGCCGTTCCCGATCCCGAGCTTATGTCCTTATATGCCGATATTGATGATTTTGATGATACTGGAGCCCGTGAGTGATAGCCGGTCACTACATCCCTCTCTTTCCATTTGGTTTTGGGGAGGCTACTTGCATTCAAATTGGTATTATCTTTCTTGTTTTGTTTTATTGCATTTCTTTTTACCCTCTTTCCTTTATTAGTAGTGTCCTATAGTTTGTTGATTTTCTGTGTGATTGCTATGCTGTAGGCGTCACAATGAGGACACTGTGACATTTAGGTTTGGGGGAGTGTGTTTATTTCTGTTGTGTGCTTTTACTTATTGTTGTGTGAAAAAATCAGAAAAATTCCGAAAATTCAAAAAAATTGAAAAATTATAAAATACAAAAACATGTTTTTATTTACTTTTCTTTATTTTGAATCGAGTCTTGGTGAATTGTATAGCAATGATGATAACTTGCTTTGTCTTTGCATTTGAGTCTCATTTAGTTGTCCATGTACGTTGTTTTGACCTGTTAGCTATGATAAACAAAGCTCTTTACTCAAGTCTTGACCGTCATAATATGCCTTATGCCGAGTAGACTTGACTTTATTTTGTTGGTAAACCACTTAAATTTCTGAGGTCTTTAGAGCTTCCTAGGCCGGGAACATTAATAAACCGGTCTCATTGTTATTTAGGCTAATGAGTGTGGTCTCCTTGTGGTATATGTAATATCAAACTGCATAAGTGTGACATTAGTTTCTTAGCTTTGCGCGTTCATTTGATTAAGTACATGTGGATAGGCGATTCTTATTGTTCAAATAAGCCTTACATTACCCAGTTTTGTTAGCCCGTTTGAACCATGTAGCCATTTTATATCCTATTTCTTAGCTACATTCCAGAATTTGCCTACCTTTTTCGGGACGATCATGATTGCTTGAGTCTTTATTGTTATAGCTACTTTGGTTGGGTTGGGACTTTTATTGTCATGTGGGTAGTAGCTATCTTTTTGTAGCAATTGTGTGACCTCTTATGTTGAAAAGAGAAGTATTATGAAGCAGCGGGCAAAAAAAAAAGAAAAAAAAAGTCTCGAAAAAAAAAAAGAAAGAAAAGAAAAAGAGATGAAAAAGAAAAGAGTTTCGAAAAAAAAGATTCGAAAGAGAAAAGAAGAAAAAAATGTATGCTTCATTCGGTTTTGTTAGGAGGTTGTGTGTGGTAATTACTGGAGTCTAATGCACATTTGGAGAGCCTTTACATTTCTCTCATATGTTGTCAAAGTTGAGATTATTTCTCCAGCTGGATGTTTGTTTTACTTCTTATTAGGTTTGGCTATTGGTCTAGTGCTGCGACTACCGTCTGAGCCTCACATATCCATACGTGCTTTTGCACAAGCCACTTCTATACCCATGCCACTTTACCACCATTCTGTCCTTGATACATGTACTTGGTCTGTTTCGTGAATGCGTATTAGTTGGAGAATCTCTTATCACATTAGATTGCATGCATATCTCATAAGTTGAGTGAGAGTCTTACCTCTTTCTATCTTACATATATCTCACCCATTATGAGTGCATGAGTGAAACCGCGAGAATCCAACAAAATGGTCTTGCAAGGTTGAAAAGTATTTGGTTGAGTCTCGGTATCATGTCACATCTTGAGTAAGAGTTGCGTTAGTCTATTACCCGTGCTTTTGAATTTGTTTTATTAGCACCATTTTGGTCATTACTTTGTTCTAGATATGGACAGCTGAGTCTTGTATGTGCCTAGACATTTGCTCTGAGTTATTCATTCACCATATGTTTGTTGTTCTTTGTTTGGTCTGACTGCTTTGCTTGAGGACAAGCAAAGGTTTGGTTTGGGGGAGTTTGATGTATCACTTTCATATATACTTTTATAGCTCCCTTTATACCGTTTTACATACCGTTTCATGCCTATCATATCATTTATATGCTTTATTTCAATGAATTGTCGATACTGCCGCTATTTTGTGTTTTGATACAGAAATGACTCGTTATGAGTATGATCAAGCTAAGATTAGCATGGCGGAGACGGCATAGAAGAATACACGAAGCATGGCACGGGAAACGAGGAATCATGAAGACTAGAAGTGAAAGAAGAGAAGAAAGAACCTGTGAAGCAAGTTCCTCGATCGAGTCACTGCTGACTCGATCGAGCAGCTGTCCTCGATCGAGTCACCTCGACTCGATCGAGGATCCTCTCTCTCGCGGGTTTATTTCCGGAATTTCCTAAAACGTTAATCTTTTGTTATAAATTAAAGACTCGTGTTTTATTGTTAGACTACGTTATATTTTGCTTGGGTATTGCTGGAAAACTCTCTTAGAACCCTAATCTTTCCCTTGTATGGTACTAATCTTTCCTCGTTAATTAATCATTATTGTTTTATGTTCTTCAATTATTGTTTTATGCTTGCAATTATGTTTTCATCTTTAATCATATTAATTGTTGTTATTATAATTATGAGTAGTTAATCCCCTCATCTAGGATGAAGGGGATCTAGGTTAATTAAAAGGGAAAGTCAATTAGTTGCTATTGATATCGTTAAAGTTTTTGTTTGATTATTGTAATTCTTCTAGTTAATCAACTTGACGCCTGAGTTATTAATTAGTGTAGCAAATCGATCCTATCGCCGACCGGGTTAGAATTGATATAGGCTGCGATAATCAAATAGAAAGTATCTAATCATAGCGACCGCATGTTAGAATCAATCTAAAGGGCATAATGGAGTCGACCGATCTTATGACCTTAAACAACTTGATAAATCTAGTAATTGATTGATAATCCCCGACTGATTGACCTAGTGAACCTAATTCCTAGACTTTTAATAATATTGTTATTCATCCTTTATTTACATTGCAATTAGTTTGTTAGAATCAACTCAAAACAAAACCCCCCGAAATCGGTTACTTCTAGACAGCTTAAATACTCTTAGACTTAGCTTTTACCGCCTCCCTGTGGATTCGATACCTGTCTTATCACTAGCTATTCTTGTTAGTCCTGAGATAGTTTTACTTTGATTTGGTAATACGACTTTAGCCATATCAGCAATGGTGGTGCTATGGAAAATTTAAATTGATCACCCACCCCTTCTTATTCAACTATGCAATAAGTCTATGCACGTCTTTTACTCCAAATATCCGGAGCCCTTTTTCTTGCTTGAGTAGTGAAGTCGAAAGTCATTGTTAAGAGGCAAGAGGTCCCCTCATATACTTAAATGTCTAAAGGCATCTGATTTTTGGTGATAGAAGTTAGAACATTACATTACAAATAATTATTTGTTTCTCATAATTGATAATCTTTAGCTCCAATAGCCCGTCATTAGTTTTTCGACTTTAGGTCAACATGAATGAACCCAAATGCTTCAAAATTTTAGCATATTTAGTTTTGTTAATATCATTGCTTTATTGGACAGTAGTAGTGTGGTAAGTTACATAAATTATTGCTTTATGTCTTACCTCCTACTATATACCATGTATACCTTGGTCTATGAATCTACTTCTTGATCGATGGCTTATCTTAGATCTTGACGGAAAACATTCTTATCTGACTTTATGTCATACTGGTTATTTTGCTACTGAATTAATGCTCTGGTTCAAATTAGTTTAATTCAGTTTTATGTTGCAAATACATCTAGGAATATGCTGTGGCTAATATGAACCGACATGAATTCAAAGCTCGACAGGAGCAGGAAGGAAAACATGTAAGTATCTATTGATCATTCAAGAAGTGTGAAAGTTGAATGCATAGTCTTGTAATCTCGTTGCCTTACTGTGCTTTTATCTACTGGTGTTTTAGAGACTCGCTGATGCCATGGACGGGGAGATGACGAGATGGGCCCTGGAATAGAAGGAAAGTTACGAGCGCTATTGTCATCTTTGCAACAGGTAGAATTTTTCAGTGAACTACCTTATAAATTTGATTACCTTAGGTTGATTTATTCTTGCCTTTATTTGACACATAATTTTATGATTTAATCCTTGGAGATTGTATTTATCTTTGTCGCTAAGCATGGTGCTTGGTTACTTCCAAACCATGGTATTATATATCAATTTTGAGATTTCATCCTTAAATATGTCTTGGTGGGCTCTTCTTGGTAATAGCACTGTAAATGCGGCTAAAACCACTTTAAAAGACGATCCCTTTAAAGTTTAACCTTCATAATCTTGATGACTAAGTAACGCTGGATATTTAATACCTTAAATGAAATCCGCAACGTTTCCTATTCCCCCCCCCCCCCCTTTGTGTACACGACTGCTGACATGCTAATTTTGACGATTTTAATTAGGAATTCAAGGGGCTGATCAATTGATGTTCGTTGTGTAGGTATTCATAAACTTATTGGTTTAAAATGGTTATTGATTGTGTAGGTTTTTGGAGTTGCTTAAGATGAGATTTTGATTTTTCGATGAGATGGTTAACTTGTGAGCTAATGTCCAATAAGTGGAATTTTTGGTTGAGTGTGGTGTTATTAGCTATTGGGGGATGTACAATGCATTAACATAATTGGCTAAATTGCGGATTGGTTTGATGATAGGTTAGAGTCCTGGGCGAATTCTAACTTCTAATCTAAGAATTAGGAACCTAAGAAAGTTGTAGTCATAGTTAGCTAAATAGCGGATTGGTTTGATGATAGGTTGAAGTCCGCTCCTGAATCTCGTAATATTTGGTTTTTACTTTGTAGTGGTAATTAGAAGTCTTTGGTGTTATTTATCAAGTTAGGTAGAGAGTAATATAGTTTAGGAATAGTTAAAACTGCTATTCAAGTTAAGTCATATGAACAGTCCTACACCTTGTGTGTAATATTTTTTTTTTGTCATTTTCACTCTACCTATCTTGAAGCTTCTTATGCAAAGTACCTCTTCATCATAACCTTTATTTATTTTTTTGTCAAAACAGAGGGGCTAAGTTTCAGCTACCGGGGAAATACTATAAAAAAGGAGGGGCGAGAGTTTTAGTTAGCGTAAATAGAAAGACTATTATGCAAATAAGATAGCATTTATGAAAAGTCACGATATTAACCTGGACATGCCCACTTCACAGTTCACACTGTGTGTTAGCCCGTCTCCTTCTTTTCAATGCCTGGTGTCGTTACATAGTAGGAAAATGTATCTCCGAATAATCATTGAAAAGGTTATAAAGTGCATATATTATAGCAGCGATGATGAAGCTGTGTTTCAGTACTTATAAAGTGGATAAAGTGGGATGTTACTGTAACACAATGTCAGTTAAAAGGAAACTTTTAATGTTTAAACTTTAAACGACATGTTTTTTATGTTTAAAGGACAAGATGTTAAATGCAGACAGTCATCAAGTCCAGGCCCAACTTCTTGCATCGCCAATGCAGATGGTGATTGCGCTTCTGCTAACATCAATGACTCCCACACGGTTTTATTTGTGAACTTTTCCAAGGCGTGTCATTATGGCATGAGACAAAAGCTTACTAAGCGTGTTATGTATTCGTTCAGAGTGCTTTAGTGCAATCGTTTTGCATTATAATCTCGATCTTTATGGATGCTTGCAAAAAAAAAAGGCATTTGCCTTTATGCGAGTGTAATACTACCTCTTTTTATTAAATTAGTCGTTCACTTGTGCATCATTATTTTGCGTTAGACATGCCGTTTTCAAGCAGTTACACGGGTTTTGTAATAAAAATTATGGTCGTTCCACCATCTATAAACATATAAAGGACCAAGCACCTTTCTATTGATACATTACTGACTTACTTCCGCGTAGCATTCCACCTTTCTATTTTTACCAACTGATCCATCCCTAAGATGATCTCAAAATCTCTTAAAAGAAGTTCAATTAAATCCATAGGAAAAGAATTTTTCCGATTAAAATAGTCACACCCTGATGCACTTTCCCAAAACTTACTGACTCCCCCGAGGGTATTTCTACATCATATTTTATCACACCAGATTTACTTAATTATAAGGTACGAGGATGATCACTAGAAATAAAAGAATGGGTAGCTCTACCTGTTTTCTACAATTACAGATTATTTTGTCACGAATTCCTTGTAATTTGCCACAATTTTTTTTCGTGTCACACCATTCATGACTACTTGCCTTTCTTTTAAACATCTATCATACTACTTAATCCTTGACAATTAAATTTAAACTTTAAGACAATTCTATAGCATAAAGATCACAAATCGGTTAGGGGTAACATATTCCGCATATCTCTAGACATGTAATTCGAAGCATATAATTCACGTAAATACAACCAATTTCATATAAACATGCAATAATTCAAATAATTAATATTTCTCCATATTATGCCATCCATTATATGTCAAGAAAATTTCCATGAGTAATTATGCCACAAATTAAAATATGCTCAAAAGAAATTCAATCCACTATAGTTGCCATTTCATAGGCCACACACCTCCTCCCTTTTATTCGTCTAAAAATTTCTTAGCTTTTAGTTCTCATCCCGCAAATAAGGTTAGTAACTTTCGCAATTTCAGAAAATAGTTAGACCCTTAAGGTAAAACATCCACGCTAACTACCCCACTCTCTTAACCTTCCTCGAGGTGACCAGCTCAAAACTGAAAAGGGCTATATCGAAGACGTCTCCTTAACCTAAGAAGAGGGCTCCTAAACAGTTTCAACTCCAGTTTCATTTTATTAGATTTATCCGAAGTTCATTAGATTTTTTTTTTAGGCCTTAGGAACGTTCGCTCTGATACCACTTTGTAACACCCCCATTTATTTAGGAGCCTTTAGCAAGAGATTTCCAGATAAATAAAGGTGTTACCATCTCAGTTGCCTAAGGTAGTAAGTATAAAAGGCAAACAATTACCAAAGTACTTTAAGACGATATAAATAAAGTGCCTCAAACGGTTTTATAACAAAAGTTCCAACGAGATAATTAAATAATGAAATTATGTTTTAATACAACTGCAGCGGAAATAATATAAATAGTGTCTGAATAAATTAAGCGATCTCTAGACTCCGACGAAGGTCATACGTCCCATGCTCCCTGCAAGCATCAACACATCACAAAAGCTAACATGTAATCAATATGCTCCCCAATATTTGGTTCATCACATGTGTTCACGAATACACGATCAGCCATGAGGTAGAGTAGGATAACTAAACAACGATATATAATATAATAAACCTGTAACCAAAAGACAACAATAGAACTCATGCTAAAAGACCGTTACTCACGGCTCAACCGTGTACCACAACCGTGTGCCACCATCGACACATCACAGACGCATACACCATCATATCGCAAATACTGCTCAGGTCCACGGTCACCCCACGCCACCGTGCCTGATCGACCACAATCGCGCAGGTCCACGGCTCTTCCACATCCCCGTGCCTGGCCGACTACTAATCTCAATCACAATACCAATCCTCTTTCAAGATGCCAATAAACAACAGAGAACCAACCAGCAGTGACAATAGTATAACTATAAGATGCTCAAGACAAAAATTGTAACAATAAACTCATGATGGAATAAATTATCATAAGACAACGCAATAACAATTTATCTTATGCCAACAATGTAATAATAATTTATCTTACAGTAACCATGTAATTTTAGGAAATATCGGTATACTTCCCTTGAAATTTAGGATTATAACGAAATTATAATTTATGAAAACTAGTCATAAATGAATCGCATAAACAAAATAGAATAGATCAAGAATCAACCTTTGGTCCTAGCAAAATTGGCCTAAGAACAATATCAAAATGATATTCGCCTAATCGTTGCACCCAAGATGATATGAGAAATGCCCTTTTGTTCTTGCTAGAATCGATCCCCAAATTCCCTAATTAATTTAGGGTTTTTTTGTGTTTTGTTTTGATGAGACAATTCTAGGTCAAATTAGGTTAAAAAGTAGTAGAAATAATCTCCCTCTCTCCCTATTATAACCGAAAATAAGGAGAGGAATAAGGGAAGATATTTCTTCCTCTTTTTCGGTTTATTTGACCGAGTGACTCCTCAAATAAGGAGAGAAAAATCTCCTTATTTTTGGTAGTTATTCTAATGTATATATTGTGTATTAATTATAAATTGTCATTTATTTTATTTCGTATTAATAAGTCTACACACAACAGCTTGCAGTTGATTTATTAATGTCGGTCTGTAATAATTTATTATGACAATATCGTATAATATATACTTTAACTATAAATATCGCATATTTATAATTAGCTAATTAAATATAACTGGTTATGTTTAATTATGAATTAACAACTTAATTCGTTCAAACTAACATTATATACATTAATTAAATATAACATATTATATTCAATTTACGAATTGACAGTTAATTCGTCTCAGCTAATATTATTTAATTAAATTAAATAATTGTCTCATCAACACATTGACTAACTGTTTAGTCAAATACATGGACTAACCTTTTAGTCAGGCATCAATGTGATTATATTTTCATACAATCACATCTCTCAAACACATCCTTTAGGTGTGACTTTTAGGGACCAGTTGATCACCGCCATCAGTATGATAATAACGTCAAACTTTCTAGCAAGCCAGCCGTTATTAAGTAATCGTTAATCAACTGATAAAATACGAAGTATACCCTTGTGAACCTATAAGAGATTTATAAATGTTATCACACTCATTGTGGAGGACACAAGCTCCAACAGTAACAATAATCCGTCTTATAAGAAATTCATCAGTTCATCAATTTATCAAATAATCAAGGTTGAGTAGATGTCCTACCTTTAGCAAATCTTCACAATTCAATCAATAATTAAACTTAGAAAGCCTCTTCCACAAATCCACCACCTAAACAACAATTAGATTGTATACCATTATAAACTATTCTTATTGATTAATTTAAGATGTAAAATACCCAAACAATCACTCAAAATTATCCCAAACTCATCCCTCATACACGGCCAACCCGACGGTGGTCAACCCGTCGGTCAACGGTCCGGTCAAAACAGCGGTCAAGGTCTGTCTTTGGTCAAATGTAAACAATTGATGTAAGGTGATTAGATAACTTACCACTATTAATTTAGTGTGAGGTGAAAACTCCATCTTAAAGTTGTCTCACAAAACTACTCTTCCTCACAAGTTATATGTTGAGTTTTTGATGTGGAATAAAAGTGATGGTGTGGGTATGAAGAAGATTATTTATAGTTGTAGATTAGGTTATAGGAAGGTTATAGGAAATTACATATATGGTAGTATAGATAACACCCAAACCAAATACACCTCCCCAACTAAGGTAATTAGGACAAAGGGCGAATGTAAATAACAGACCTCGAATGTAGCGCGAACGTACTGGCTGAAGGTTAAGGTACAAGCACATGCGACACGAATGTAGGTCGAATGTAGCGCGAATGTACTGGCTGTAAAGTTTCTTTATTAAGTTCAATCTACATTCGCCCTACATTCAACCACTGAGTTATAAGAAGGTTGAATAATACACATGCCTTCAAAACCCAAACGCTAGATAAAATGCTATCAAATCATGAGTATTACACCATGCGATGCACGGGCCCTATTGTAATATCTTATGATATATGATTCAATAATACTCTAACTACCAATAAACTTAAAGAGTTTTAGAAAATTAGTTACTTTTGTTATATGACCTTGGTGACTTTTGACATCACTAAAATAACTAATTAGCTAAATTCAATTGATTTTATTTGACATCACTAAAATAACTAATTAACTCAATTCAATTGATTTTATGAATTTTGCCACTAATTATTTAAATTCATGGCTACATTTAAACATATTGTTTTAATCAACCTCACTTCACAAGTCCAATCCGGGTTGTAAGTGATCGAACCAAATAGTTATAGTACAACCCTACTTAAATACATAGTTATTGCCAATTTGTAACTTATAAGCTTCATGTCTATAGCTCAATGCCTAGTAGAGCCTCTTTATAGTATCTTATAGCTAAGTAAAATATTTTGTGATTATTTTCAATTGTTAGAATGGTTTTGTTACATTACTTCTACAAAAAATATTTGAAACCGGCAGTTTATATTAAGGCCTCGTTTTCCGGTTGAAAAGAATTGAAGCGAACTTAATAAAGGTGAACTGAAGTTAATGGAGTTGAGCTAAAGTAAGAGTAAGCCTTGTTCATTTCGGTTGAAAGGAAATGAATTTAACTGGGTTGAACTGAGCTAAACTGAACTAAATAGAGCTGAGCTGAACTAAATGAAGCTAAAATGAGTCATTTCTCTTTGGCTGATAAGTGCTAAACTTAATTAACTAAACTCAACTGAATGAAGGTTAGATGAACTGAATATAGCTGAGCTGAACTGAATGGAGATGAAGTAAGAGTTGTTTTGTGAAAAGATAAGTTGAACTAAACTGAATAGAACTGAACTGAAATTAAGCCAGAAAGAACAGGACCATAAATTAAATCAGAAAGAACAGGGTCTTAATCTATGAAGACATGAGTTGGACTAAACTAAACTTGAATAAAGTTAAACTGAACTAAGCTGAGCTGAAATTAAGTCAGAAAGTCTTAATTTGTGAAGAGATGAGTTGAACTGAAATGAATTGAACTGAAATTAAGTGAAATTAAGTCAAAAGAAGAGGGCATACGAATTAATTTGTCACTCAACGATAGTTTTTTTTTGTGAAATTATTTATTTGTTCTTAGATAGTATACGATCTCATATCATATGAATCTTTACAAATTAATTAGTTCACAAAGTGTTGCTATGAGGCGTGAATAAGAGACTATATTTACACCATGCAATTAGTTTTTATTTTTTATTTTTTTTGCTAATCTTATTGATTCAAGTAAATGAGCTTATTTGCTGTTATAACAAATTGCCCATATTGAAAATAATCGAATTTGTTTTGGCTAATAAGTTTATACCTAGAGAGATTTATTTTTGTTTTTTTATGAGTTTGCTAGGTGATAAGTTGGCTTTTATTCTAATTCCTATTCTTATACAAACACTATGACTAAGCTTAGAATGGAGTTTTATCGAAAGTTATAAACAATGTTTTATAGCAAATAATCCAACGGGTTTACTCACATGTGAGTTATGCCACTTAAGTAAAAGAAAATTGTATGATTAACATCATAGAATCGTTAACCAATTCTTTGTTAACCAATTCTTAATATTTTATGTAGTGTACAAATAATCACGTAGTATCTTAACAATATCTCTATTTGTACAAATAATCACATAGTGTCATCTCCTACATAAATACACTTATAAGTTTCGTTATCTCAAAGTGCCTAAATATCAATTTTTTTTTTGTTGAAATAATGCTTCAAAAATAATTCTCGTTTTGGGTTCGGAAATAAACGATTTCTCATTTAGGGTCCACATAGGCACAAATTTTGTACGGACCTAAGGGGCATAGAATCGCCATATCATATGGTGGTTCTTGGACATCAATTTTTATTTTTGCCTACTGACGGCTCTGTTTGTTTAATTTTTCTCAATTCCTAATATATTTTTTTTATTCACAACAATGACTGTCGACTCCGACTACTCGAAATCCCCACCAAAGAAGCTTACTCCTCTCTCACTTTTTAACAATGATATTTGTTGAGTTTATGGATTCAAGTACCTAAGAGGGGGAGGGGGTGAATTAGGTACTATTTTAAAAATTTATAACTTCAACTTTATTGAATTAAAGTGAGTTACAAGAACAAAAGAGATTAGAGGATACTTTGAATAATATAGAAAGATTGAACAAGTATCACGATGAATGTTTCTTTCAAGTATGAAAGCAACAATCGTTTCGATCGTATCTATTTGTCTCGGTTTGTGGAATATTACTCGAGACCAAATGCGAAAGATGATGAACATTACTTCTAAGTTTAAGCGAAACAAAACAAACAAACAAAGTATAAAGCAGCGGAAATAAAGTAAACACTTGAACACGAGATTTTTGAATTGGTTCGGCAAGAAACTCAAGTGCCTACGTCCAATCTACCTTTTTATTACTTTCCTTTAGTGATCTACTCCGACAACTAAAAGACCCTTGTAATAAAAGACGCCAACCTACTCCGGTTGCAAAGCTAGTACAAGAACTACTCCGTTCTTATGACAAGCTAACTCGCAATCTACTCCGATTGCCAACTCACAACCTACTCCGGTTGTCAAGAGTTAAAGACTACTCCGTCCTAAACTCTACTAACACACTTAGAATGTTATAGGATCAAGTTTTCACTAACACATTCTTAACAAAGAATAGAGGTGAACAACTTTTACAAGATCAACAATTCTTAAGCAAGAGAGTTTAGTATAGAAAAGCAACAGTGGCCACGACTGTAGAAACTGAAGATACTTGAAGACTTTTAAACAGATTTTGCAAACAAACACGGTTTTTAAGCTTTAAAAATACTTTGCAAATATGGAAGAATTAAATCAGAAAAGTCTTAGGAATAAATGAAGGAGGGACTCGGTATTTATAGAGGAGGTGAGTGAAGGGGTTGCTAGGGTTTTGAAGGGTCAAAGACCTCACATGTGAAGGGCAATAGCAACCACCTAAAAACTTGCACCAAAAAGGAGTCTTTTGCAAAGGTAAGAATAGAGAAAGAAGGTTTGAAAGATAACCTTAAAAGCTCATGCATTTTCAGAAAACAAAGGATGTGAGACAAGTCACATGATGACAAGTTAACACAAATATGGCAAAAAGCAACTTTTGTTTTCTTAAAAACCAAAGGATTGAATTTGCATAAAGAGGAAACATTTTGAATAATTCAAACCACTCTTTATTGGATACTACCTCCTTAATAAAAATCTGAATTTTTATCTTTGAAAAATATGAGTCACGTGAAGGCATTTGAAAGATAAAAGGAAGCTTCAAGTTTTTACGAGTTGTGGCACATCCACTCATTTGTTTACTTGTTGAAGCAAATCATATCCTGGACCGTTTCTATTACTCTATTATACTTAACTTTCTCACTTGTACATTAGATGACACACGACTAATTACAATGGGATGATAAACAACTTCAACACTTCTTAATCCAAGCTTGATTACATCATTAATCTTGAAAAGGTAAACTAAGATAACACAAATCAAATGGGCATGTTATCATCAACATAAGGAACCCAACAAATTCCCCCTTTGATGATGACAAGCCCCAAACGAATGTATAAGCAATGTAAACACCTTGATTCAAGATTTTTAACAAGCAAGATCAAATGATAGAGAAGGGACAATATTACCTTACCAAGGGCAAAAGCTAGAATCAAACTATCATGACAATTTTACATTGCCCCAAACAAGAATCAAGCTAAGAAGGTTAGGCAAGACATTAGTTTAATCAATAAGCAAGGAGATTTAAAGCATGAGTTTACCTTTTCCCCCTCTTGACATCATCAAACGGATAGGGATGTCAAAAGTATTAGAGTGCAAATAGTCATAAGAAAACACAAAAAGACACATGTAAATGTGACAAGGTAACAAGGTCAACATAAACAAGGATTAAGTATAAGCTAACCAAAGTTCAACATAGCTAAACAAAGTTTAAAGTACACCACCAAATGTTCAAAATAACAAGCAAGAAAACAAGTCTTAGAAAGGCACAACCGGTGGGACAAAATGAGATGGCAAGGGTAAAATATTAATAGGCCGAGAGGGAAGGGAAAGGCTAAGGGGAGGAGGCTTGTTCACCATCCGAGCCACTACCCAACGGATCATCATCCACATGAGCATCTTCACCACTTTCTTTTGTTGACACAAGGGTGGAAATTATATCCACCTCTCCACGGATGAGGTCCAAAGAAGAAGCAAGAGCCGAGATTGCCAAGTCCTTTTGACGAGCATCTTCCCTAATCCACGCACCCAACTCAGCCACGGCATTAAGCACTTCCCGCATATTACCCATATTCCCTTGACTTGATGACCCAACTTAGGGTCCTTCTTAATTTTCACAGAAATTAATTCATCATTCTCAACCTTGATAAGCATCTTCCCCATTTGCCCATCACTCATGACATCACACATATCCAACGAACCCAAGCTAGTGTTACCAACACCCCTTGTGCCTTGAGCACAACCGATAACCACATGCCATAGGGTAGGTAAATCATACTAGAAGAAGGTCGACGTAGCTTGGTCGAAATAAGGTGAAATCGTTTGAACATTAACCCGACTAGGTTCACCTTCTTATGGGTAGCAATATGATAGATTAAGTATTGTTGGGCTATGGTGAGTTTTCCCCTATCACCCGAGGGGTAAATAGACCTACACAACATGTTGAAAATAATTCGAAGAGGAGGTGGGATTTGGGTGTTGCTCACGGGTCCAGGAGAAACGGTTTTGGGACAAACGGTTTGAGCAATGCTAAGAGGGGAGGCATATGGTAAGGCAACCCAAGTTTCGGAGGGGAGTTTGTCATAGCCTCCGACAGAATATTAAGAAGAGCAAAATCAGATTGAGACAATTTAAGGGGCTTACCGTTCACCTTAGCCGTAATGACCTCACCCGACTTTTCAACCCGAACCGTTGCAAAGAATTGGATCACCTCGCTCACAAATACCGGCTCACGCATTTCCATGATTTCTCCCAACCTTGAGCTAAAACTATATCACGGATCGAGTGAAAGGCAGCGGGTCAAACCAAGTTTGGTTGTAAGCCCGAGGAGAGTGAATGGCTTTGATGTTCATTAACCTCTCACAATTTTTATAAATGGAAGTAGGGAGGTCAATACTCTCAAGGTGATCCCAAACCATGGCCAAATCCCATTTCGAGGTTAGGGAGACCGGATCCGAGGGAGCAAGGTATACAAGCTTTTTCTTCAATGGTTTCGATTTTTTCAGAGGAGGTTCACTGGGATTTTCAATTGGGGTATCAACAAAGGGGTTATCAACATTACTTTGCTCGATAGTTTCTGAGATTGGGGGTAATTGAGAGGAGGAGGCCTTTTCTTTTCTTTTGTTGTTCTTTTTCGCCGGAGTCGGGTCGGACTCTGGGATTTCGCCGGATTTTCGTTCAAATCAAATTCGGTTTCATCTTCAACATCTTCAACCAATACAGTGACCGGTTCAGCGGAGGAGCTCGGAACAGTGGAGCTTTTCTTCCGACCACCACGTGTGCGTCGTCCTACCATAGTGGCGATAGGTATGTCGCGGATGATGGAGGGACAGTGGAGTTCGGTGATGATTGAGGGTTAGGTGGATCTGGGTTTGTTGAAGGTGTGGTGTTTGAGGTTTGTGGAGGGAATGCGTAAGATGTTTTGACTGGAGTCATGGTTGGGGTTGGTGATGTGGGCGGATTTGATGTGACAGGGGAGGTAATTTTTGTGGGTTTAATGGGTATGGTTGTGTTAAAGGAGGTTTTTACCATTGTGGGTTAAGGGTAGGTTAGCTTTGATGGTGTTAATGGATTTGGGAGATGGAAGGGTAATTGGGTTTAGGCGGTTTGGACGGGTAGTGATAGGTAGTGGGTTGAGGAATTTAATGGCCCATTTAATGAGGTAGGAGAGGTGGTTGGCCCGACAAAACAAATTTAATCACTCGAAATAAAAAACGCAAGGTATCATATAATAAACCTAAATTTAGATATGAGGTTGAGTGATTACCGACTCACAAATACGGTGTCAATTTTTGGTCCAAACATGATGTCAATGCACTTAGAACACTTAATAACATATATCCAAATTTAATTTAATCAATTAAGGAATTTTGTAATACTCACACTAAAAATCACAAGCTATTAATTAACCCAATTTCTAGTCTAAATTTCTCAAAATGTTCTCTTGCACGTGGCTTAGTAAAAATATCGGCAATTTGATTTTCGGTCTTGCAAAAGATAAGTTTAATATGTCCTTTTTCCACATGATCACGAATAAAATGGTGACGAATATCAATATGTTTGGTTTTAGAGTGTTGAATAGGATTTTTGGAAATATTTATTGCACTCGTATTATCACACATTAAAGGAATGGAGTTAAAAATAATACCAAAATCCAAGAGTTGTTGTTTTACCCAAAGGAGTTGAGAACAACAATGTGCCGCACTAACGTACTCACTTTCGGCCGTAGAAAGAGCTACCGTGTTTTGTTTCTTTAAGGCCCAAGAAGTCAAGCAAGGACCCAAGAACGTTGCAATTCCGGAGGTACTCTTTCTATCTACCGTGCACCCCGCATAGTCCGCGTCCGAAAAGCCTATAAGATCAAAAGGACAATGTAAAGGGTACCATAGGTAGAGATTTTGTGTTCCAATCAAATACCGAAGAATTCGTTTAACGGCTTTGAAATGTGATTCTTTCGGATTTGCTTGGAACCTAGCACATAAACACACGCTAAAGAGAATGTCGGGACGACTTGCGGTCAAGTAAAGAAGTGAGCCTATCATACCTCTATACACCTTATCACTAACATTCTTACCGAGTTCATCCTTGTCCAATTTGGACCCGGCTACCATAGGTGTATCATGAGGCTTACCATTAGTCATCCCAAATTTCTTAAGCATTTCTTTGATATACTTTTGTTGATGGATCATGATTCCATCCTTTGATTGCTTAATTTGGAGCCCAAGGAAGAATCCTAACTCACCCATCATGCTCAATTCAAACTCCGATTTCATTAGTTCCGAAAAATATAAGTAAAGGAGTTCATTTGTTGCACCAAATATAATGTCATCAACATATACTTGTACAACCAACAGTTCACTGGACTGTTGCTTCAAGAACAATGTTTTGTCAACGGAGCCTCTTTTAAAACCATTTTCAATAAGAAATTTAGACAGTCTATCATACCAACATCTTGGTGCTTATTTTAAACCGTAAAGAGCTTTGTCTATTTTGAAAACATGGTTAGGCAAATCATTGTTCTCAAAACCCGGTGGTTGCTCTACAAAGACATCTTCTTCCAAATATCCATTTAAGAAAGCGGTTTTGACATCCATTTGGAAGAGTTTAATGCCTTTGTGAGCCGCAAAAGCTATAAGCAATCGTATGGCCTCAAGTCTAGCTACCGGTGCATAGGTTTCATCGTAATCAATACCCTCTTGTTGGTTATAACCTTGCACCACTAGTCTAGCCTTGTTCCTTACCATTTCTCCCGAGTCATCAAGCTTGTTGCGAAAGACCCACCTAGTACCAATGACGGTACGATTAGGCGGTCTAGGGACTAAGTGCCATACCTCATTTCTTTTGAATTGATTGAGCTCATCTTGCATGGCAAGCACCCAATCTGCATCAATCAAGGCGACTGTTACATTTGAAGGCTCAATTTGAGATAGGACGGCATTATGGGCACAATACTCATTGAGATGAGCGAGATTGTTGACGGATGATCTTGTTCGAATTCCCGAGTTGAGATCACTTGTGAGATTAGTGAGTGGATGAGAGCTTTGATGTTTCCACTTCTTTGGAACAATGGTTTCTTGTTCCCCCTCAACAAACATCGATCCATAATGGATGCATTTTATTGGCCTGGAAGGTTCTTCATCCTCACTGTTTTGGGCTGCTTCAGTTCTGGAGGTGGATGCAACAGTCGTTGGGTCTGTTGCTTCCAAAGAAGAATCAGAAGTACTACGTGTTCCCCCTGAGTTCTTTGCTCTCCTTTGAAGGTGACAGTCTCGTATCATTGCAATTCGGTCTTTGGGAGCTTCTTCATCCGTGAACACGAAGTCTTTTTGAACAAGACCAATTTCAAACTCATCATCCTCATCCTCATCATCATCATCCATGTTTTGTACCTGCCCATGCACACTAGATTCATCAAAAATGACATGGATGCTTTCTTCAATTAACAAGGTTCGTTTATTGTAAACTTTATAGGCCTTGCTATGATCGGAGTACCCAATAAATACTCCTTCATCACTACGTGGATCGAACTTACCCAAGTTGTTTTTACCATTGTTGTGAACAAAGCATTTGCTTCCAAAACATCTAAAATATGAAATGTTGGGTTTTCTTCCACGCAATGATTCATAGGGAGTTTTATTTAAAATACTCCTTATCATGACACGATTATAAATGTAGCAAGCGGTATTTACCGCTTCGGCCCAAAAGTTCTTAGGCAACTTACTAGTTAATAACATTGTTCTAGCCATTCCTTCAAGGGTTCTATTCATCCTTTCAACCACACCATTTTGTTGTGGGGTTCTAGGAGCCGAGAAGTTATGGTCTACACCATTGTCATCACAATAAGCACCAAATGATGAGTTTTAGAATTCGGTTCCATGATCGGTTCTCATTGAAACAAGTTTTAAACCAAGTTTATTTTGAATCTTCTTTAACCAAATTAGAAACTCATCAAATGTCTCATCCTTAGAGCTTAGGAAGAGTGCCCAAACAAACCTAGAGTAATCATCAACAATGACACACACATAACGACTACCACCTCTACTTCTAGTTCTCATTGGTCCACACAAGTCGATATGTAAAAGTTGCAAAGGTTGAGATGTACTCATAATTCTTTTGGATTTGAAGGAACTTTTAACATGTTTACCTCTAGCACATTCATCACATACTTTATCAATGTCAAATTTTATATTAGGAATGCCTTCAACTAAATCAAGTCTTTTAAGGGTATTAAGAGTTTTTGTACTAACATGACCAAACCTTTTATGCCATAACCAAGGATCATTGTTCATTACACTCATGCAAGACATGGTGTGACCGGATAGAGAGTTCAAATTAGTTAAGTAAACATCTTTGACACGTCTTCCTTCGAGTATTAGTTCATTAGTAGTGGCATCAAAAATTCGACACATATTGGCATGAAATTCAACAACATTACCCTTATCACAAAGTTGAGAAATACTAAGGAGATTATGTTTCAAACCTTTGACAAGCCGCACATTGTCGACACAAAGTAAGGATGACTTACCAACTTTTCCAATACCAATTACTTCACCTTTCTTGTTGTCACCAAACCTTACCGTGCCACCATCATACGCTTTAAGTGAGAGGAATTGGCTTCTATCACCCGTCATGTGACGAGAGCATCCACTATCCAAGTACCAATTGCGGCCGCCTCTCACCAAGCCCTACACAAGATTAGTTTTTGAGTTTAGGAACCCAAATGAATTTGGGTCCCTTTTTGTGATCAACATAACTTGTGGTGTCTTTCTTAATGTTCATTTCTTTTAATGCTTTGGTGTTCTTATCAATGTCATCAAATCGTTTTGTACATCCATTAAAAACATGACCATTGTCACCACAATAATTGCAAATGATGTATTCGGGAAGACCTACATACTTCCTTCCTCTAAAATCATTTTTAGGCTTCTGGATGCAACAGTCAGCCTGACTCTTCCATTTGAACCCCAAACCAGCAGATTTCTCACATTTCTCGGTTTGATTCGTGAGGAAGTTTAACACAGTTTGACTTCCTTCCCATTTTTCAGTGATGTTCTTAGCATTAACAAGTTCATTGGTCAAGTCATTGACACGAGAAAGAAGATGCAAATTCTTTTCCTTTTCTCTTTTAAGTTCATCATTGTTAGCACTTTCTATGGACAATCTTTTCTCAACAATGAAGTCATGGGTGTGATTGTTGAGTTTAGACACGAGATAAATGATTCTTTCTTTGGACTCTTCATATTTAGATGTCATCTCGTCAAGTCTCTTGCTTAGATCAACGACTTCATCGGATCTATGGTGAGGAGAAGACCTAGAAGTACTACATTCGGGCATACCTTTTTGAAAGAAAGTAAGCCTATTATGGAGATCTTCTATTTCATTCTTGAGACAAACAACCTCACTTTTAAGACACTCATTTTCATTTTCCAACCATTCACCTTTTCTTTTAAACTTGTCTAAGTCGTGGTCAGAAGCAACAGTCTTAGAGACTGTTTCTCTTAAGTCTACAACTTCAACTACAAGGTCATAGATCTCATTTTCAAGAGCATCTTTGTCCTTCAAAATGTCATCACGTTCCTTGGTTAGTTGGGAAACTTGCATCACCAAAGTTGTGTTGACATTTTCAAGGTCAGAGACGTCCGTGGGGGTCAACCTAAGACGCTCTAGTTCTTTAGTCAAATGTTTGTTTAACTTGTTGACTCTTTTGACTTCATTATATGCCTCGAAGTGACGAGAACTTGTGATCTGTTGCTTTGATTCATTTTTGATTAAAGTTTTCTTGAGCAATTTCCTCAATCTCATTTTGCATTATATCAAGCTTATTGGTTTGAGACCGACACTTATCAAGAAGTTGGTCAAGAAGCTTACATACTTTCTCTTTGGAGTAAGTTCTAGCCTTGGCCTTTAGATGATTTACCTCGTTGTCGGAATCGGAGTCGGAATCGTCGGGGTTAGCCATGAGGCATCTTAAGTGTTCAAGTTTTGAGGTTTTTGAGACTTTTTCTTTACCATGATTTGCAAGACACATTTTAGCCTCAAGTTCCTCCTCGATGAGTTCCTCATCTTCCTCGGAGTCGGACATTCCCCATATAGCACTCATGACTCTATGTTTGTAGTCCTTTTTAACCTTTTCTCTTCTTTCCTTAGATTTGATTTCTTCCCACTTGGGACATTCTTTAATTTGATGAGTTTTATCACCACATTTAAAGCATCCCATGGTGGAAGTAGGTCGTCTCTTAGGAAAGCGTTTTTTCGAGTAATTATTAGTGAACTTTTTGTTACCTTGTCCATTGACCAACCCGGCTAAGTTCCTTGTGAACATAGCAAACTCGTCTTCCTCCTCATCTTCTTCATCACTTGGAGAAGATGTGAGGGCGAGACTCTTTCCCTTTGATGACTCACTAGAATGCTTATCGAGATTAAACTCGTGAGCCATTAGTGATCCCATTAGTTCATGAAGAGATAGGGTTGACAAGTCTTTAGCTTCCTCTATGGCGGTGACTTTGGGTTGCCATTTAGGGCTTAGACTACGAAGGATTTTTCGAATGATGTCCTCGGACTCGAAATTCCTTCCTAGACTTTGAAGCTCATTAATAATACAAGAAAAACGAGAAGAAAAACTATTTAAAGACTCGTCCTTTGACATTCTAAACATCTCATATTGTTGCATGAGAAGGTCAATACGGTGTTTTCTTACTTGGGACGTCCCTTCATATGCAAGTACAAGGGAATCCCAAATAGATTTTGCCGTAGGACACCCGGAGATTCGACTAACTTCCCCCTCACCAACACAACGTTGAAGAATCGACATTGCTTTGGAATTCTTTTCGGCAAGCTTGAAGTCGTTCTCATTGTAATTTCTTTCCTCTTTTGTCTTGGTGAAACCGTTAAGAATATTGGTTTCCTCAATGGCAAGAGGTCCATTTTGGATGATGTTCCAACATTGATAATCGATACTTTTGATGTAATGTTCCATTTTGAGTTTCCACCATCCAAAATTCGAACCGGTAAAGACCGGGATCTTGGAGTGTTTCTCGGAATCCATTACCCACGAATCAAACTCTAAGGTGGTTAGCCTCGATCAAGAGCACGAGGCTCTGATACCAATTGTTGAGTTTATGGATTCAAGTACCTAAGAGGGGGAGGGGGTGAATTAGGTACTATTTTAAAAATTTATAACTTCAACTTTATTGAATTAAAGTGAGTTACAAGAACAAAAGAGATTAGAGGATACTTTGAATAATATAGAAAGATTGAACAAGTATCACGATGAATGTTTGCTGAAGTATGAAAGCAACAATCGTTTTGACTGTATCTATTTGTCTCAGTTTGTGGAATATTACTGCAGACCAAATGCGACAGTATGATGAACTGTTACTTCTAAGTTTAAGCGAAACAAAACAAACAAACAAAGTATAAAGCAAATGGAAATAAAGTAAACACTTGAACACGAGATTTTTGAATTGGTTCGGCAAGAAACTCAAGTGCCTACGTCCAATCTACCTTTTATTATTTTCCTTTAGTGATCTACTCCGAAAACTAAAAGACCCTTGTAATAAAAGACGCCAACCTACTCCGGTTGCAAAGCTAGTACAAGAACTACTCCGTTCTTATGACAAGCTAACTCGCAATCTACTCCGATTGCCAACTCACAACCTACTCCGGTTGTCAAGAGTTAAAGACTACTCCGTCCTAAACTCTACTAACACACTTAGAATGTTATAGGATCAAGTTTTCACTAACACATTCTTAACAAAGAATAGAGGTGAACAACTTTTACAAGATCAACAATTCTTAAGCAAGAGAGTTTAGTATAGTATAGAAAAGCAACAAATGGCCACGATCGTAGAAATCGAAGATACTTGAAGACTTTTAAACAGATTTTGCAAACAAACACGGTTTTTAAGCTTTAAAAATACTTTGCAAATATGGAAGAATTAAATCAGAAAAGTCTTAGGAATAAATGAAGGAGGGACTCGATATTTATAGAGGAGGTGAGTGAAGGGGTTGCTAGGGTTTTGAAGGGTCAAAGACCTCACATGTGAAGGGCAATAGCAACCACCTAAAAACTTGCACCAAAAAGGAGTCTTTTGCAAAGGTAAGAATAGAGAAAGAAGGTTTGAAAGATAACCTTAAAAGCTCATGCATTTTCAGAAAACAAAGGATGTGAGACAAGTCACATGATGACAAGTTAACACAAATATGGCAAAAAGCAACTTTTGTTTTCTTAAAAACCAAAGGATTGAATTTGCATAAAGAGGAAACATTTTGAATAATTCAAACCACTCTTTATTGGATACTACCTCCTTAATAAAAATCTGAATTTTTATCTTTGAAAAATATGAGTCACGTGAAGGCATTTGAAAGATAAAAGGAAGCTTCAAGTTTTTACGAGTTGTGGCACAGTCCACTCAGCTGTTTACTTGTTGAAGCAACAGTCATCTGGACCGTTTCTATTACTCTATTATATTTAACTTTCTCACTTGTACATTAGATGACACACGACTAATTACAATGGGATGATAAACAACTTCAACACTTCTTAATCCAAGCTTGATTACATCATTAATCCTGAAAAGGTAAACTAAGATAACACAAATCAAATGGGCATGTTATCATCAACATAAGGAACCCAACAATATTCCAAGTCTCAATATTACCAACGTTCTATTAAACGGCAATAATTATGATGAATGAGCAAGAAGTCTTCATCTTGCACTTCGCACGAAAAATAAACTCGAATTCCTCTCGGGCACAGTGGTCCTGTTCGTGCCAATGCAAGGCAGGTAGTGGCTCGTCCTCATCTCATCGGGTAGTTTTAAACGAGTTCAATAATTCGCTGACATCTGCCGAAGTGAATGAGCTTTCTCGGATATGACATTCTCGCAATTCCACTCCTCGAAGCAACGAAAGGCTCTCTGGTGATAATGTGATATCTCTTCTTTGTCTTGGACTATTGATACGGGCGTGTCTCATCATATATCGGGATGCATAAATCATTTCTCGAATATTCGGGCTATTACGCCATGCTCGGTAGGGCTCCCTAATGGTGATTTACAGTAGCTACTCAATGTGGCGAGATCATCTTAGCACCTCAATTTGTGCTAAAGGACGTCCTTTTTGCTTCTAATTTAACCTGCAATTTAATTTCCGTCTCTTATTTATTACGCGATGACAGTTTAACAATCCAATTTACCCACAAACTTTGTCTTATACAGGATCGTCATATATGAATCTCGACAACCCGTTTCTGGCATCATCTTCTACTATAATGGATATATTCCAACCATGTGCATCTCCAACCCTACACAAAGTTTCCTATCACGTTGTCATAACTTTAATTATACAGACAATGTGCCAAAAACACAATAAGATTGGAATCCCATATGATATATACATAACTGAGCTGCAAAGACAGAAAAACAAAGGAGTCATCAATGTCAATACTATGTGCAAATAAAAAAAATCGTTGGAACAATAAATAGAAAGAAGTTGAATGACGATCAAGCTTGGCTTTAAATATATAGCTTTGCAGATAATATAATGGAGATAGAGTCGTATCAGACCTCTTAAACATAAATCCTAATCATTGTTACTTATAAACACTATCTTTTTATTATTTTTATTTTTGCAAAATTGTATTTACGTAATTTACAAAGTCTAAAGTATTTTGGAAAAATTGGAATATCTATCATCGCTCGAAAAAAAGCTTCCTTTAATAATATAGACAGATAGATAATGATCGGAACGAAAAAAGAATAAAATAAAATTTCATCATAATATTGGATGATGGTTGATGCTACCTACTATTGTCGGACTCTCCTTTAAACTAAAATAATTAAACCATATTTATTTTGTCCATATAATTAAAAGTTGGTTTTTATATTACTCTAATCTTACATATGTAAACTTTCAACTCTCAAAAACTCTAAGTAAGGACTAACTTAAAATATATAGACAATCAAAAGCATTTAAGATCATTATAATGCGTAGCTACTTTACAAAATAATACATATTTATGTACGTGGTATACGTTATTTCATGTTTTCGATAGAGTGAGCAAAATTCGGTGAGATTAGACTTTAGAGAGTTTAAACATAATATCCGACCAACATGTCAAGATAATTACTTCCTTTTACTATAGTATGTCGTCCAAATATGTAAGTTATTCACCTCCTTTGCTTTACAATTCCGGCGTCTTATTCATTAAAGAGCTAGTCTTGTATAAGGTGATTTTACGATAATACACTTATAAAACGAATCCGAACATTAAAAAATCCCATTTTACAATAATTTTGTGTAAAACCGCCACACAAATATTTGCCTTCATTGAAACATTACAAAAATAACATTCTTGAGTTTTGTTTAGGTGACTTTTGGCTTTTTATTAGTGGTAAGAATTTCAAGTGACATAGATACATTTTCGTCAATAGAAACCTTGTACAAAGTAATACGCCCTCCCTTTCGGTCATTTATTTACCAATTTTATTTTAGGGTGTCTCATTTATTTATTTACTTTTCTATATTAAGAAGGTTTTTTATAGGTTATTTGATCAAACATATGCATTTGGTCTACTTGTCATTCACTAACAACCACCACAAATGATCTCCTGTGACACCCCGCGATAAAGCGGAAAATATAACTAATAAATTAAAGCGGAAATTTGTGAAATTTTAAAAACTTTTTATTATTAGTTAAGGATTAACACGCGGGTGCCAAAAATGAAATGAGACAAATACAAAAAAAACAGCCGAACTTCGGTTATTACAACCCAAGTCAAGAAAACGGGGAAAAGATATCCCACGAATAAACAAATAAAGGGTTTCTAAACTAGCAAACTAAGGTCCAAGGGTTTAGTTCTCGCTAGCCCACACGTCTTCCCCAAGTAAGCGTCTTCACAACCTGTCATTCATGTAAACATGAACGCCACAGTCAGTGGGGAGTAACTCAAGGTTCTCCCAGCCACAAAATGTCGAAACACAGATAAACAAGAACATATTAGAACATCATAAATAAAACTATTTGATGCAAGCACTCAGACATGAGACTAACATTCAAAACAGGCTAAGTCAATCATAGATAAGGCATATGATACATCCAACTTTAAAAACCAAATAACATACAATACATGAAAGGGGCTACTAACATCACATAATAAGCAAAGCATCCGGCTCAGAGGCTACCTTTAAAGCATGTCCGAGACACAAGTCCTTAAGTACCTTGGCTCAGCGGTTACCTTTAAAACATGTCCAACGCACGACCTCTAAAGTATCTGGCTCAGCGGTTACCTTTAAAACATGTCCAAATACTACAAACAAGTGCCTGACTCAAAGGTTACCTTTAAAACATGTCCGAGGCACAACTCATAAAGTATATGGCTCAGCGGTTACCTATAAAACATGTCCAAATACTACAAACAAGTGCCCGACTCAGAGGTTACCTTTAAAACATGTCCGAGGTACAACAAACAAGTATCTGACTCAGCGGTTACCTTTAAAACATGGCCAAATACAACAAACAAGTGTCCGACTCAGAGGTTACCTTTAAAACATGTTCGAGACACAACAAACAAGTATCTGGCTTAGCGATTACCTTTAAAACATGGCCAAATACAACAAACAAGTGTCCGACTCAGAGGTTACCTTTAAAACATGTTCGAGACACAACAAACAAGTATCTGGCTCAGCGGTTACCTTTAAAACATGGCCAAATACAACAAACAAGCACAACCAACAAGCACAACAAACAAGCACATGGAACGGGATTATTAATGTCACACTCATACTTATGGCTTGCATCTCACCACAGGTACGGATGGGAACATCAATCCCGACGACCTTACCGCAACTAGAGGGCCTATGGCTCACCCCTAGAATCCGATAGGACCGTGACTCAGGGACGGGATGCTTAACGTCACATTCATACTTATGGTCTGCATTACCATGAGTACGGATGGGAACATCACTCCCGCCGAATCATATCGCAACTAGAGGGCCTCTGGCTCACCCCTAGTATCCGATAGGACCAAGACTCAGGGCCGGGATTATAAATGTCACATTCATACTTATGGCTTGCAGCACCATAAGTACGGATGGGAACATCACTCCCGACGTTCATACCTCAACTAGAGGGCCTCAGGCTCACCCCTAGTATTCCTGTAGAACCAAGACTCTCACAACCGAACAATACTAGATATTATCTAGAGTACGACTCACTACAAGTAACTACTTATAATAAATATCTCATACTTGATTTATATAAATAAACATTCCGCTTTATAATTTAACATGCCGGTTAAATAAAATATATTAAATGATAATGAATAATTTACGTGATGTGAAATTTACGGGCACAAAGTGGAAACACGCACAAGTAACTAATTTACAAGGCTACTATAAAACATGAGATTGGCCCAAACAATTCTATCATGGGGCAAGTCCAACAAAAGAGATATGGCGAGCCCAAAAAAACAAGGTGTAATGAGTCCAATAAATAAAACCATATGAACTCAACAAGCAAGACCAAATGAGCCCAACAATTTGTACCAAAAGAGTCCAACAAATAAAACCAAGTGAATGAAATAAATAAAACATAATACGTAAAAGAACAATATTTAACGAGTCATGTTATATAAAACACGGGTCGGAAATTTAAATGTTTCAACCTATGTAATTGGCGCCAAACCCAAATGCCCCATAGCTAAGTAACTAGACGAGTACATTGGCATATTTGAGACGGAAATTTAAATAATTAAATAACGGAATTTTATAAGTATAAACCATAAAAGGAAAGTATTTAAATGAACGAATTTAACGAATTGTTTTATAAAGACATGAGACGGAAATACATATTGACATTTCGATTCACGGTACCCAATCATCTACAAAGCATTGGCCACCACAAATCAGTCCATGAACACCGCCTGCAAAGGTCGCTAACACGGGACATACATCCATCACTATGACTACCCAAAACAGTGTGAAACGTCCCAAAACCAGCACGACAAAAACCACATTAGCCAACATTTACCCGCCAAGAACGACCCACAAAACTACCCCTACAAAACGAGCAGTAACTCATGAGTTAGACAGACAAAAGGCTAGTGATGCGCGGTTTCGACTACGAAAAACAAGCAGTAGCTAAGGTTCCTTAACCTGCGGCTAATCTGAAACATAGTACTCTACCAATTCTAACTGCCACCCACAAGAGTAGTCTGATTCTCAGTTTCTCACAGCACGTAGCCAAAACGACCTCAACACATATTCTATGCAGAGACAGAAGTTAATCCCAGCACAACAGGAAGCCAGATAACAATGCTGAAAATTCAGCCTCACAACAGCCTAACGCGGCCACGAACAACCGACACCCGACTACCATTCACATCATCCGACTACCCATGGCCACCCCTCACACCACATCTTAATCCGACCCAAAAATCAGTCCAAAGCGGAACCAAAAGACGCATAAAAACCGAGCCCGACCCAGTCCTAAGGCGCATAACAGAGACCACCCCAAAACTGAGCTCAAACACACAGGGGCTCATGACGGAATCTCGGACTCAAAACAGTCTCATGTCAAACACCATTCAAGACGAGAAACATCATACAAATGCCAAACAATATAAAGGTTTAAACTTTAATAAACAAGAACATTTAAAAGGACACAAAAGACGGAAATTTCGACGATTGTCGAGTAACCTATCACCGTTACCTTTAACGCTCCTTATTCTTCGAATAAACGGTCCCCAAAGCTTCAGTATCCCACCGGGTCTTCGAAATCTTCAGTAAGGAGCAAGAAAACGAAATGGTTGAGGCAAAATCCGAGACTTTAATAAGACGACGAAGAACAAAACCATCACAAAAACGAGTCTTTCTTACCTTGAAAGATGAAGGAGGAAATAAGGATAAGAATGGTACAAAAATTAAGAGGATTGGTGGAGGAATGAGCATGAAATCTGGGTTTTTAGGTTGTCGAAAATGGTTGAGTATGGTGTTCTGTTGTTTTTGAAAAATGAAGAAAGGACGAAAGGAGGGAGAAGAAATGAGGAAGCAGGGGTCACGGACTCACGGTCCAACAACAATAATGTAATAATATTAATAACAATAATACATATAATAATATATAATAATACATATAAAGGAGATATTTAGAGGTAGGGTGTAAGATGTTAGGTGGGTGTGACGGGTTGTCGAATTCAGATTGGCCAGGATTAAAGCATGTACAAAGTGAAATGTGACGGTCTATAGCTAGACGGAAAAATATCTCGAGTTTATTTTAACTTGAGACGGAAACTAATATTATTACTGTTACTATTACTGTCCGACCAAAAAATACGTATACATTTATTCTTATATAAAAATACGCCTCAAAAATATAATTTAATATTACGTATTTTATAAAAATGAGCTTTTATGTAATACGTTTCTAAAAATCGTGTTTGACATAAAATTAATTAAATTGAATAATTCAAAAATATATATAAATAAATAATTAAACGGTTTAATAAATGTTAAATGTCAAAATAGAAAATTCGCGGGTGTTACAATCACCCCATCTTTTAAAAAGTTTCGTCCTCGAAACTTGAAGGTAGAAAAGAAAGGTTATAAAATAAAACTAAACTTTTAAAGTTGGTAACCAAAACATTAAAAGGTTACTTATCGTACGAATCAAAATTCTTTCAAAAGTTTTAAATAAAATTTCCGACAGAACCCGATCGAAAATTAAATTAGTTGTATAAATCAAAAATCAAAATACTTTCCAAAACATTAATGAAGAGTTTTCAAAAGTGTAAGTCTCATTCATGGAACGAAATTGCTCTTGTCGTGCACACAAGAACGCTAACCTTCCAAGTCAAAGACAGATTCGAAACAAAATCATTCGCCGACAAGCGTAGAACAAGTTATTAAACATCTCTAATAACGAGTTCTATCATCCGATCAACGTTAAAATCAAAAGAGAAAGGTAATTTACTCAAATTTTCTCTTGCAAGAGCCAAAAATAGAAATAAAAGTTTCACTGTTAAACTCAAAAGGGAGTCAATGTTGTGACAAGATAACAACAAACTTTGACAAAGAAATCATAAATAGATCAAAGTTAACAGAAATTGGATAAAATTTAAAGAAATCTCGGGTTTATCAATTAAAATCATGATAAAGAAATCTATACTCAAGGAATGAATAGGGAACAAAATCAAATTTTCATTTTCAAATCATTAAAATAGGTAAGGTTTTTCAAAAGTAACATCAACTTTTAACAACAAATCAAAATTGGTAGCTTGAAGGTCTAGAAGTTGTACAAAAGGGAGGTGACTTAGTCATCATAGATACAGGTATGCTAAAAGGATTCAACTTAACTAATCAAAAGAGCTATGATGAAGCAAGGAAAAGAGGTATAAACGATAACGCTTATGGCCAAAGAAGAAGGGAATTAGACAAGAAGGAAACGCCAAATACTCGAATCTCAAATAACAACATCATCCCTAACGGTTCCGAAAGCTTCCTAACAACAAAACTCATAATCACAATACTTCCAAGGATTTCCTCAAAACACTCATGTTACTTCATCCTAGGCAATTCCATGAAAGAAGGTACTCCACTATGAGTGTGATCTCACTACTGCAAAACCTCAAACATCTACAAACGTCTTCCACAAGATCAAGGTCAAAGTTCCAACAAAGCTTTACTCATAACCAACTAGTGTCAACCACGGGTTTCTCAAAATGGTAAAAATCCTCAATCAAAGATCCTAATACCAAATTCTAAATCAGCAGAAAGGTTCCTAAACATTCCACACGATTCTCATTTCAAAACAAGGTAGCAACATGCCCAAAGTGATTATGGAAGCCAATCAAAAACTCAACTTACTTAGTCAATCCTATATCCTCAAATCCACCATTCCATTTCATCCACCTTAGGTCAAGTACTAAGCACTAGTATCCCAAACATAAACAACAAGGCCAAGTTCTATAACTTTAGTAACCAATGCAACTCACACTTGACACACAAAATTCACCAATCAAGTATACTCGCTTTATCAAGGATCTAGGTATAAGAATCATCAAGTATGTCTCATCGCCCTACCTAACTCTTTCCAACATCAAATCCTTTCAAAACCAGGTTTAAGGGTCAAACACAACAATATCCTCAAAAGTCAAATTTTCCAACCAAGGTCAACACTCCTCAAAAGAAAGAGCACTATAAAAAGACGTTAAGGAAGATTATCAGGGATCAAAAGACAAGTTAGGGGTACAAGAGTAGCTTTCAAGCAAAACAGAAGAGAGTTTAGAAGAAGGAATAACACCAAGAGATAAAGAATAAGGCAAGATACACAAAGAATTAGAAGCATCTTCAAGGACGTAGAAGCATTCTTCAAAGTTGAACAAATCTTCAATTTCTGGCAAGAGGCACCAAATCTTGATCTTCACGTTGGTAGGCTTACGGTCATTGATCCAAGGGCACAACAATTATTAAATGGCAATCGACAAACATGTTAGAACCTAATAAAGAGCAAACACACTACAGACTACCACCTTAGGTCCTTAAGTCTACCCATCTCTCATTCATTAATCAAGGTCAAGATCACATTTAAATTTGGGGTACACGTGTGTGCGTCGGGAGCAACATAGGCTCTGATACCAACTGTGACACCCCGCGATAAAGCGGAAAATATAACTAATAAATTAAAGCGGAAATTTGTGAAATTTTAAAAACTTTTTATTATTAGTTAAGGATTAACACGCGGGTGCCAAAAATGAAATGAGACAAATATAAAAAAACAGCCGAACTTCGGTTATTACAACCCAAGTCAAGAAAACGGGGAAAAGATATCCCACGAATAAACAAATAAAGGGTTTCTAAACTAGCAAACTAATGTCCAAGGGTTTAGTTCTCGCTAGCCCACACGTCTTCCCCAAGTAAGCGTCTTCACAACCTGTCATTCATGTAAACATGAACGCCACAGTCAGTGGGGAGTAACTCAAGGTTCTCCCAGCCACAAAATGTCGAAACATAGATAAACAAGAACATATTAGAACATCATGAATAAAACTATTTGATGCAAGCACTCAGACATGAGACTAACATTCAAAACAGGCTAAGTCAATCATAGATAAGGCATATGATACATCCAACTTTCAAAACCAAATAACATATAATACATGAAAGGGGCTACTAACATCACATAATAAGCAAAGCATCCTGTAATACTCCGTATTTATAAGTCTTGGGGTACTCTATCGAGTAGCCCTTACTCTGTCGAGTAAGGGCAAGTTGCGAAATAAAATAGTTTCTGACCTGTTGGGTACTCGATCGAGTAGCTGGGGTACTCGATCGAGTAAGGGGGTACTCGATCGAGTACCTTGGGTACTCGATCGAGTGTCCGGTTTTACGGGGAGTTTTCTCGGGTTTTGTTAATTATGCGATTAAGGTATTTAAACATAATCGTCATTGTTTTAAATCACTTTTGCAAAACCTAAAACCCTGTTTAAGAGAGAAAGCAGTCAGTTCATCTTCCTAATCGCATTCTTAGCAATTCCCGGAGTTCAGACGGTCGGTTCTTGTCGTTGTTCGTGTCGTTGAGTTCCTTGCGTCAAGGGTAAGCTTTTAACGTAATTTTTATAATGTTTAGTTAAGTTTGGTTAAACCCTAATTTAGGAATTGGGGGTTTTTATGTGTAGTATGTGATGTATGGCCTATGTGTGTTATATGATAGGAGGAGGGTTCGTAGAAGAGGCGTCTTGATACAGCTGTAGATACTAGGATTTCCTACTCGATATTAGTCCCATAATGGGATATTGGTGATGTCTTTGTAGTTAGTTGTTTGATATGATGATTGTGATTGTGATTGTGATTGTGATTGGTTGTCTATGGCTCTCGAGATGCGTTCTCGGCTGAGTGGGGTCACTTGCGGGAGTGACTTCACGCCCTAGTTTCGCCCTTCGTGGAACCCGCCACGGAAGGGGATGTGCACATTAATGGGACAGGGTTATCGCTCGTATGATGAGCGGGGCTTAGGTGGGAACGGCTGCGGTCCCCATTTGGCGGTGGGTCCAAAGTGGACGATCGGGATTGAGATGATGGGAATTGGTTGGTGTGTGTGTGTGTGTGTGTGTGAAAGCTTGTTGTCTGTTTATCTTATTGTTGATATATGCATTGAATTGTGTGATTAGTAATCGACCCGTTTAAATGTTTTAAAAGCGTGGTGATCCATTCGGGGTGGTGAGCGATTATTGAGCGGAGTGTGACATGACGCGTATGAGATAGCCAGGATGAGTCATCACGTGGCGTTAGAAGTTTTCATTTGTGTCGACGAAGTCTAGTAGCTTTGATAGTTTTAGCTGTAGACCATATGAGAACCTTGTAATTCCTTTTATTAGTTTTGGTTTGAACATGTAATCACTTAATCTATAATTATTTTAAAAGTACGTTTCTTTATTGTCTTATGATATTCAGTACCTCGGGCAACCGAGATGGTAGTATCCTTATACCTGAGTGGTCCTGGTAAGGCACTTGGAGTATGGAGGTGTTACAAATGGTATCAGAGCGACGATTTTGGAACCTGTAACAAATGAACATAATGAACATAGGGAGTCTAATAAAATGAACCTGGTGTATGTGTAATGGGAGCCCCGGCTGATGCTAGGTTTTGGGTGAGTAGGCGCCCTCATTTCAAAATCTTGGCCCCATGATACTTAAGCCAGTCACATGGTATGGGAACGTGGAGTCCGTGTTTATATGTGCGACGTGTATGTTAATTGTGCTGTATATGGTTTGTTGAAAGCATGTTGCATGATAGTTGGTTGACATGTTGGTTGGAATCGTTGGAAAAGTATATGAGAATGATGAATGATATGGTAGAAAAAGAAAGTAGTTCGTATATGATGATGTGTGATGAAGTGGATTTGTAATGTTGTTGTATTAGCAACATGGGAATAGGATTTGTAGTGTATGGGTGTGGTTTGTGTTATGAAAAGTTATGAAAATTTAAAACACGCGGGTAATACATGATTGAAAGTTGAATGTTATATGAGCATGATAGATGGTAATGTTTGGCTTTGGTAAGTAGTAACATGAAGAATAGAGGTTCAATGATATGTGTTTTATATAACGAATTGGATGAAAAGCATGACGGTTGTTTATAACGTGGCACTTGATAACACGAAGTAGATTATTTTGTTAATTGTATGAGGAGTCGCGCAGATTTGAATGCGTAGTTGTAATCATAATGTTGAAATAATAATGAATGCATAGTACGTTAGGGTATGTGAGATAACATTCGGGTAGTATTCACGAGTCTGCATGACTCTATCGAGTGGGTTTGATTCGATCGAGTGGGTATTTGTCGTTATTTTGACCAGAATCGTGTTTTTGGGCACTCGATCGAGTACCTCGGGCACTCGATCGAGTATGGGGTCACTCGATCGAGTAGCCGGGCTACTCGGTCGAGTAAGTCGAAGATCGAAGGTCTGTTTGGGTTCGAGTCGGGGCACTCGATCGAGCATGTTGGGCACTCGATCGAGTAGCCTCAACTCGATCGAGTAAGTTCTAGTACTCGATCGAGTGGGGTCCGTGCGCAGTCATATGCGTGTTTCGGGTCATATGTTCATCTTTTGACATTCGTTGCATATTATGTTTAATTCAAAGGTGTTGTATTACTTCTTTATGCATTGTTTTACGTATGTGTTGGTCCTGAAGCGTAAGTTACCCAATCTTATGATGTAAAGAGTGGCACTATGATGAGTATGAGTTCGGTGGGGAGGATATGAGTTATATGTGATTATGATAGATGGTGGAAAAAGAAAAGGAAGATTGGTATAGTTTATTGAGGCATGGCGCACGTTTTGCGAGATGGTATGAGTGATATGATGGTGTGTTGAGTAATGTAAAAATAAGTGAATATAGGCAAGGGATGATGTGAGTATAATGAATGTGAGAATGAAAAGATTGAAAGTAAGAATGTGGATAGTGGCAACTTGAGATGTGTAAAGAGTTATGGAGGGAAATGGTTAGGAGTCGTGTGGGTTATAGATTTATGTAGTGAAAGTTCGTTTAAAGGGGTTGAGAAGAGTAATACATAGTGAACTTTGTGGAGACATGTCGCGAGGTGTATTTGTGGACAGTGAGTGAGTTTGGGAGGTTTGGTTTATTAAAAGATGAAACTACTGTGTGATTTCCTTGGGTAATTAACGGTATTAAATGAATTATGATTTCTAGAAATGTAAAAAGGGAGATGCAATTGTTTGAACATTAAACGTTGGTTCTATGGATAGATTAGTGGAAAGTATGAGTGATAACATAACAAGAGAAGATCCATGGTAAGAAAGAGTGAGATGATGTCGGTAGCAAATAATGGAATTGAGTTTTGGAGCAATGAAGGGGTAACCAGATTTCTAAAGAGTTAGCTAGAAGGAATAAGGAGTTGAACTATTAATTGGTATTATTGAGTGTAAAGAGAAAAGAAGGATAAAAGTAAGCTGAGGAAAATGTTCACCGGAGCTATGTGATATAAAGATAAGGAATCATCGAAATATGTGATGGTATCACGAGGATGTTAGCTAAAGGTTATATAGGAGTTTCAGGACAACATGATTGGTAATGAGTTTCGAGGAATTAAGGGAGTAAGAAGTTGGTGGAGTATCGGCACGATACGAGATATTTGGTGGAGAGCTGAATGACAACACAAATAAGATAGCATTGGGAATAATGTTGAGGTAATTTTGTGGATGGGTTTGATATTCGTTATTTGCAATGTTAATCAAACATAGGAGAAAAACCATGTTATTTTGGTATGGGTGTAAGAGATTTGATATACGGGCAGTGGTGGCATTGTGGTGTTATCACTAGTGGTTAAGAGTGATGGTATATTAGAAAGGTAGCAATTCTAAAGAGGTTGATTTGGTAGGGACCTGATTGTTGTGTATGATTGTGAGAGGGTATAAGATGTGGTTAGATGAGGCGGACGCTATTAGTTGAATAGTGAAGGTATGGTTATATTTGGCAGGAAGTGATGGTTGTGCGAATGGGGGAATATGTTATGAGGGGCATATGAGTTAAACTCGGGCGGCAGGTAACCTTTTTCGAGTGGTAACTTACGTGGTCAGGATTGACTAGTTGGTTGTGATTACGGGTCTATGATATGTGTAAATGTTTGTGTGAGGTTCTGACCTCACAAGAAGTGGTATGGTGTGATAATTATAAAGTTGTTTTATGAATGTTCTGTAATATATATGTTGGACACGGTAATTTAATTGAATGATATCCAAAAAGGTAATAACTTGATTGATTTGACATGGCTAGTTATAATTTTATGTGTATTGATAACACATGTGTATTCCGTGAAATGGTAGAGATGATGTTCATGAGATGCTTATCTGTTTATCCACATAATATGTTGCGTGGTGATTTAATAAAGTGGATTTGAGTAAGTTTTTCTTGTTCAAGAAGTTATGTTGAGTCAGTACTTATGGGATTGTGTATGTTGTGATGTCTATCGATGCGGTTGTGGTGCCTCGGGTGGTGATCCGGGCACGATATTTAGTGTTGGGATGCGGGTATTTTCGCACTACGGTGTGGCTGTTGGTGGCGGTGTTGTAATGCCGTCACCGGTTGTGGTGGAGTAGGCGGGATGATTATGATTCGAGTTTCGAAAGTACATACCAATTATACATAGATTGTTGTTTCGTTTTTGTTGTTGTTTCTGTGAGTTTCATTTGTCTTTGATAGACGGTTGTCTTGTTTATTCATGTTTTCTTTACCAGGTTAAGTTGGGAATGAGGTAGAGTATGATATGAAATAGAGTTGTATATGTTTTCGTTGTTGTCATGGGATAGTGATATTCTCATTGATGGGACACGGTTGTGAAGAGGTTATTCTGATAATTTTGATCTTGTTTTCGGATGAGACATCGGTAGACATGGTAATGGAAAATGATTCGTGGAACATGTGTTGTAATGATCTGAAAGCGGCAGGTAGTTCATAATCTTTTGTTGAGACAGTGAGTGTAGGGTGTTGGGGAAATTAGTGCCATGTTAAGTTGTGTATGAATTTTGCGGTAATGAAAGAAAGAACTTGAGGATCTAGTGTGCGTGTACGTAACGAGTGCGGACCGTGAGTTATGCTTCTGGGAGATAAGTGCCATACATAGAGAGGTATATTGTTTGGCAGTAATAATGAAGAGTGGGTATGGTGATTTGCTACGAGTTTATGGTATAGGTTAGGTGCGCTGCCGAATGAGTTGAGGAATGAGAAATGTTTATGTATGGGAGCCTTGGATATAAGAATGGTGAGTGTTTGGTTTATAGACGGTTATCTTTGACATGTGGTGGTACAGAGGGTAATGAGATATAGATATGGTTTGGTATTAGTGAGTTACGAGGACGTAACATTTGTCTTAAGAGGAGTAGGATGCGATAAAACAGATTTTGATGGTTGTACATATGGTAATATATTCGGAAGTTGAGTCTTGATGTAGAATAAAAGATCGATTCGTGTTGTGGGTGATTTTATTAAAGGTCATGACCGTGCTTGTAGTAGCGTGATGTTTAGGAGTGTGAGAATATTTCGCTAGTATTGACAGTTGGATGATGACGTTATTTAGTGTGAGTAAACTTCGAGGACGAAGTTCCTTTTAAGGGTGGTAGAATGTAACATCCCGTTTGATGTCTATGAGTGTCTTAGTATTGGATTTGATAGTTGATGATATTATGGAGCTAGCAGCATTAGAGGATGGTAGTTGGTTATGTATGGAGTTGTTATCGTGAGAGATATATATGTGGTAGATTCGGTATAGTGAGTCATGTGGTGGAAGTAAACATAGTTGGTGGAGTGGGTGTTAAGAGTTCATGTTCTATGTTCGGTCGAGTTCTTGAGTCCTTAGCTAAGTTGTTGTGTCTTGGTCGACTCAGTGTGGTTGTTTTTATGTATGGGTTGAACTTCGGGGACGAAGTTCTTTTTAAGGAGGGAAGACTGTAATACTCCGTATTTATAAGTCTTGGGGTACTCTATCGAGTAGCCCTTACTCTGTCGAGTAAGGGCAAGTTGCGAAATAAAATAGTTTCTGACCTGTTGGGTACTCGATCGAGTAGCTGGGGTACTCGATCGAGTAAGGGAGTACTCGATCGAGTGTCCGGTTTTACGGGGAGTTTTCTCGGGTTTTGTTAATTATGCGATTAAGGTATTTAAACATAATCGTCATTGTTTTAAATCACTTTTGCAAAACCTAAAACCCTGTTTAAGAGAGAAAGCAGTCAGTTCATCTTCCTAATCGCATTCTTAGCAATTCCCGGAGTTCAGACGGTCGGTTCTTGTCGTTGTTCGTTTCGTTGAGTTCCTTGCGTCAAGGGTAAGCTTTTAACGTAATTTTTATAATGTTTAGTTAAGTTTGGTTAAACCCTAATTTAGGAATTGGGGGTTTTTATGTGTAGTATGTGATGTATGGCCTATGTGTGTTATATGATAGGAGGAGGGTTCGTAGAAGAGGCGTCTTGATACAATTTGTAGATACGGATCCGCTTGTTGTGCTTTCCGGTAGGATTTCCTACTCGTATTAGTCCCATAATGGGATATTGGTGATGTGCTGTAGTTAGTTGTTTGATATGATGATTGTGATTGTGATTGTGATTGTGATTGGTTGTCTATGGCTCTCGAGATGCGTTCTCGGCTGAGTGGGGTCACTTGCGGGAGTGACTTCACGCCCTAGTTTCGCCCTTCGTGGAACCCGCCACGGAAGGGGATGTGCACATTAATGGGACAGGGTTATCGCTCGTATGATGAGCGGGGCTTAGGTGGGAACGGCTGCGGTCCCCCCGCGCGTGGCGGGTCCAGGTGGACAATCGGGATTGAGATGATGGGAATTGGTTGGTTGTGTGTGTGTGTGTGTGTGATTAAGTCATCTGTTTATCTTATTGTTGATATATGCATTGAATTGTGTGATTAGTATCGACCCCGTTTAAATGTTTTAAAATGTGGTGATCCATTCGGGGTGGTGAGCGATTATTGAGCAGGTGTGACATGACGCGTATGAGATAGCCGGGATGAGTCATCACGTGGCAGTTAGAAGTCTTCATTTGTGTCGACGAAGTCTAGTAGCTTTGATAGTTTTAGTCAGAGACCGTATGAGAAACTTGTAATTCCTTTTATTAGTTTTGGTTTGAACATGTAATCACTTAATCTATAATTATTTTAAAAGTACGTTTCTTTATTGTTTTATGATATTCAGTACCTCGGGCAACCGAGATGGTAGTATCCTTATACCTGAGTGGTTCTGGTAAGGCACTTGGAGTATGGGGGTGTTACACATCCGGCTCAGAGGCTACCTTTAAAGCATGTCCGAGACACAAGTCCTTAAGTACCTTGGCTCAGCGGTTACCTTTAACACATGTCCAAGGCACGACAAAGCATCCGGCTCAGAGGCTACCTTTAAAGCATGTCCGAGACACAAGTCCTTAAGTACCTTGGCTCAGCGGTTACCTTTAACACATGTCCAAGGCACGACCTCTAAAGTATCTGGCTCAGCGGTTACCTTTAAAACATGTCCAAATACTACAAACAAGTGCCCGACTCAGAGGTTACCTTTAAAACATGTCCGAGGCACAACACATAAAGTATATGGCTCAGCGGTTACCTTTAAAACATGTCCAAATATTACAAACAAGTGCCCGACTCAGAGGTTACCCTTAAAACATGTCTGAGGCACAACACATAAAGTATATGGCTCAGCGGTTACCTTTAAAACATGTCCAAATACTACAAACAAGTACCCGACTCAGAGGTTACCTTTAAAACAAGTCCGAGGTACAACAAACAAGTATCAGGCTCAGCGGTTACCTTTAAAACATGGCCAAATACAACAAACAAGTGTCCGACTCAGAGGTTACCTTTAAAACATGTGCGAGACACAACAAACAAGTATCTGGCTCAGCGATTACCTTTAAAACATGGCCAAATACAACAAACAAGTGTCCGACTTAAAGGTTACCTTTAAAACATGTTCGAGACACAACAAACAAGTATCTGGCTCAGCGGTTACCTTTAAAACATGGCCAAATACAACAAACAAGCACAACCAACAAGCACAACAAACAAGCACATGGAACGGGATTATTAATGTCACACTCATACTTATGGCTTGCATCTCACCACGGGTACGGATGGGAACATCAATCCAACGACCTTACCGCAACTAGAGGGCCTATGGCTCACCCCTAGAATCCGATAGGACCGTGACTCAGGGACGGGATGCTTAACGTCACATTCATACTTATGGTCTGCATTACCAAGTGTACGGATGGGAACATCACTCCCGCCGAATCATATCGCAACTAGAGGGCCTCTGGCTCACCCCTAGTATCCGATAGGACCAAGACTCAGGGCCGGGATTATAAATGTCACATTCATACTTATGGCTTGCAGCACCATAAGTACGGATGGGAACATCACTCCCGACGTTCATACCGCAACTAGAAGGCCTCAGGCTCACCCTTAGTACTCCGGTAGAACCAAGACTCTCGCAACCGAACAATACTAGATATTATCTAGAGTACGACTCACTACAAGTAACTACTTATAATAAATATCTCATACTTGATTTATATAAATAAACATTCCACTTTATAATTTAACATGCCAGTTAAATAAAATATATTAAATGATAATGAATAATTTACGTGATGTGAAATTTACGGGCACAAAGTGGAAACACGCACAAGTAACTAATTTACAAGGCTACTATAAAACATGAGATTGGCCCAAACAATTCTATCATGGGGCAAGTCCAACAAAAGAGATATGGCGAGCCCAAAAAAACAAGGTGTAATGAGTCCAATAAATAAAACCATATGAACTCAACAAGCAAGACCAAATGAGCCCAACAATTTGTACCAAAAGAGTCCAACAAATAAAACCAAGTGAATGAAATAAATAAAACATAATACGTAAAAGAACAATATTTAACGAGTCATGTTATATAAAAACGGGTCGGAAATTTAAATGTTTCAACCTATGTAATTGGCGCCAAACCCAAATGCCCCATAGCTAAGTAACTAGACGAGTACATGGGCATATTTGAGACGGAAATTTAAATAATTAAATAACGGAATTTTATAAGCATAAACCATAAAAGGAAAGTATTTAAATGAACGAATTTAATGAATTGTTTTATAAAGACATGAGACGGAAATACATATTGACATTTCGATTCACGGTACCCAATCATCTACAAAGCATTGGCCACCACAAATCAGTCCATGAACACCGCCTGCAAAGGTCGCTAACACGGGACATACATCCATCACTATGACTACCCAAAACAGTGTGAAACGTCCCAAAACCAGCACGACAAAAACCACATTAGCCAACATTTACCCGCCAAGAACGACCCACAAAACTACCCCTACAAAACGAGCAGTAACTCATGAGTTAGACAGACAAAAGGCTAGTGATGCGCGGTTTCGATTACGAAAAACAAGCAGTAGCTAAGGTTCCTTAACCTGCGGCTAATCTGAAACATAGTACTCTACCAATTCTAACTGCCACCCACAAGAGTAGTCTGATTCTCAGTTTCTCACAGCACGTAGCGAAAACGACCTCAACACATATTCTATGCAGAGACAGAAGTTAATCCCAGCACAACAGGAAGCCAGATAACAATGCTGAAAATTTAGCCTCACAACAGCCTAACGCGGTCACGAACAGCCGACACCCGACTACCATTCACACCATCCGACTACCCATGGCCACCCCTCACACCACTTCTTAATCCGACTCAAAAATCAGTCCAAAGCGGAACCAAAAGACGCATAAAAATCGAGCCCGACCCAGTCCTAAGGCGCATAACAGAGACCACCCCAAAACTGAGCTCAAACACACGGGGCTCATGACGGAATCTCGGACTCAAAACAGTCCCATGTCAAACACCATTCAAGACGAGAAACATCATACAAATGCCAAACAATATAAAGGTTTAAACTTTAATAAACAAGAACATTTAAAAGGACACAAAAGACGGAAATTTCGACGATTGTCGAGTAACCTATCACCGTTACCTTTAACGCTCCTTATTCTTCGAATAAACGGTCCCCAAAGCTTCAGTATCCCACCGGGTCTTCGAAATCTTCAGTAAGGAGCAAGAAAACGAAATGGTTGAGGCAAAATCCGAGACTTTAATAAGACGGCGAAGAACAAAACCATCACAAAAATGAGTCTTTCTTACCTTGAAAGATGAAGGAGGAAATAAGGAGAAGAATGGTACAAAAATTAAGAGGATTGGTGAAGAAATGAGCATGAAATCTGGGTTTTTAGGTTGTCGAAAATGGTTAAGTATGGTGTTCTTTTGTTTTTGACAAATGAAGAAAGGACGAAAGGAGGGAGAAGAAATGAGGAAGCAGGGGTCACGGACTCACGGTCCAACAACAATAATGTAATAATATTAATAACAATAATACATATAATAATATATAATAATACATATAAAGGAGATATTTAGAGGTAGGGTGTAAGATGTTAGGTGGGTGTGACGGGTTGTCGAATTCAGATTGGTCAGGATTAAAGCATGTACAAAGTGAAATGTGACAGTCTATAGCTAGACGGAAAAATGTCTCTAGTTTATTTTAACTTGAGACGGAAACTAATATTATTACTGTTACTATTACTGTCCGACCAAAAAATACGTATACATTTATTCTTATATAAAAATACGCCTCAAAAATATAATTTAATATTACGTATTTTATAAAAATGAGCTTTTATGTAATACGTTTCTAAAAATCGTGTTTGACATAAAATTAATAAAATTGAATAATTCAAAAATATATATAAATAAATAATTAAACGGTTTAATAAATTTTAAATGTCAAAATAGAAAATTCGCGGGTGTTACATCTCCTCTCCAACCAAAGGTAAACAAATGACCAGGACGAAGGTACCTAAGACCATCCCTAAGCAAGGGTCGCGCTACTTAGGTCGCGACCCATTTTTACTCTTAATCTCATCTTATTTATCTTGACCCACTTTCACCCTCCCAAGTAGAAGGTCACGACCTAGGTCACCAACCCAATCATCTTTCACTTTACAACACTTCTCACATTCTCTACCCCATCAAAACCCCTTGTTTTGGTAATTTTTCACCGAATTAGGTTAAGTAGGTCAATGTGGTCTTACTCGTTGTATGTTGATTGAATTGTTTATGTTAATGCTGAATAAGGGAATAAGAGATGCAAGTAAATATTAACACAAGAGATTTGGTGACGCGGAAAACCCAATGTGGGAAACGACCGCGGGAGGGACGGTACCCTTCCAATGAGTGCACTAGCTTCGAATATGAGAATGAGTACAAAGGAGACGGAATGTAAATCTAGCTAGCACAACGCGTTATGTATGTATGATAGTCCTTGAATGAATATACTTCCTTGTCTTCTTGGCTATTTATAGGGTAGGAACCCTAGACGTGTCCTACTCCGTTTATGGTAAGCAATATTATTCCTACCATGCTTCTTTCTATAAATATGACCTTGTATCCTATTCTCCCTGATCTCCCTGAATTCTCCCTGATGACTCCACAACACGCGGGCTTCTTCTATTCATGGGCCTTTTGTAATTGCCAAGGTTCCTCAGCCCAACTCGCTAAATGAAACAAGATGGGCTTGCTCCTTATTAGGCCAATGTGCGGAATTTGGCCAAAACAGTTTGCCACTAATTCCTTGTGTGACACGTCTCGAGGCGTCGAATAAGGAATTACTGATTTTTAAATTCCGCGCCGTCTTTCGCACATCCTCCCAAGCACTCATCATTGCCCCTACTCTTCTCATTAATTCTAAAATTTAAAACCCCACTTCTTCTCTAAAACCCTTCTTCTCCCCCCTTGCTTCTTCGCTGGATTTTGCCATCTTCACCGCCGCTCCGTTTCGCCAGGTACTTCTCCTTTCTCGCAATCTTTCTTTGATCCTCTTCTTCTTTCCTTCTTTGACCATTGGTAAAACTCGTCACACTGCCTCGACCTCTGCTCCAGTCGAACAGAACCCAGATCCTACCTCTCCTTCCCGCAACCTTTTTGTCCACCCCCACGACTGCAACTCCTCTCTGACCACCGCCGATATCCCCTGATCAAGGAGTTGCTTGGTCTTGGTGATGGGGTCAATATTGCTATCCCTGAGCCGGGCCAAAAGGCGGACGTCGTCCGTGCAGGATGGGTTTGCCTCTACCTATACCCCTTCAGATATGGTCTCCGTTTCCCCTTCTCCAAACTCATGTAAGACTTCCTTCGAACCAACAATTTCGCAATGGCCCAAGTTTAGGCCACCATCTGGAGGGTTCTCCTCTACTCCCTATCAGCAAGCCAGAATACCAGCAGCACCATCTCCCTGGGTGAGCTGGCTCATATGTATGAGATCCGGTCCTTGGGAAGAGGCCAGTTTTCTTTTCGCGGCCATGGTGAGACTCCCTTCAGGCACGTGTCAAAGTCGAGGGATGAAAAATGGTTTGAGGATTTCTTCTACCTGAGGAAGGCATCCATTCAGCCACCCGCCGACTATATTTTTGAAGACTGGGTCATAACCTCGAGTAAGTAGCTCTCCTGGCGCCTGCTTTGCTCCTCCAATGCTTACTAACTTACTTTTTGCTTTTGTGCAGGCCCCTGCAACCTGATCCATCTGGGTGATTCAGCATCTTCCCGCAACAAATTGTTTTGCATCTCCGTGCCTGAGAGAAGGTTTCCCGATCTGCTACCTGGTTTTTCACCTGCTTTCTCTTCCAACCCTCAAAAATCAGCTCACAGCATGTCGTCTGGTATGTCGCTTTATGCTAACTATTTTATCTAACGTTTCTGATGCCTGACATCTTTCTGTTTTATCTGGTAATTCACGACACCTGACGTCTGGTTGATTGTAGGTTCCAAGGTGGATCCTCTGGAGGCCATCCTCCAGAGTGCTAAGAGAAAGAGAGCCGCTGGGAGTCCTGATGTTGCTTCTGCGTCCAAGAAGAGTACCCCTACTGCCTCCTTTTAGTCTCCTCCTACCCATTCTAGCACTGTTTGTCCTGAGCCTCTGGAAGTCAACCCACTGTCCCGTCATCCTCCTACTCCGCCTGCTAGCCCTGCTACCGCTGCCAGTGGTGGCATCATTGCTCACTTCCCTGAGGGTTTTGGGAACGTGGATAAGGTGCCATACTGGCCTGAGATCGACCAGATCCTCTTCCCTCCTCTAGTGGATGTCTTCTCAGAATTCTCGCTGGAAGAGATGGCGGAGAATGACGTACACAATGCCTTCATGGTGAGTATTCTTCCTCTGCCACCTGTTCTGAATTATTTATGTCGAACCTGCTAACTCTTCCTTTTCTGCTTACAGGCCTTCCAGTCAGCTCTTTATAATAGAAAAATGATCAACGTGGTGCAGACCACTAGTCGAGCCACCAGTGCCAGGAACCAAGAGCTGTCTGGGACCATTGTTGACTTGGAGCAGCAGCGCTCTGATCTGAGGGGACGTGTGGTGGAGTTGAAAGCTAAAATTGCTGGTGCCAAGAAGAAGTTGAAGGAGGGAGCTGACCAGCTACACCCAGGAAGTGTGCAGTACTTTTACTGACTCCCTTAAGCGCTCTGATGAAAAGATAAGCAAGCTGATCACCCTTGCCACCAATATTGTTGCTTATGCTACCTGGCGAGGTAAGATCAGCGGGATGCGTGCTGCACTTGATGAGCCTCCAACCCTGCAGTCTATAGAGGAAGAAGAGAGACAGGTGGAGACCCTTTATCCTGTTCAGCCTGACTTGAGCGTACTGATGCCTGAGGTGAACTCTCCTGCACTAATGGAGCAGACAGCTGTCGAGGAGGCTGGTTCCTTTCTGGAGGCTACTATGGCTGAGGGAGCTCAAGAGGCTGATGGTACTCAGGGCGTGCAACCTGGTCCTGTACCTGAAATCGGAGGTCAGCAGGAGAAGGCAGAGGAGATGCCAGAAAGGGAAGTCATTGATCTGGCCTCCAGTTAATTTTTTTTTATTTCTCTGAATGGTAGTCTGACCTTGTGTGGTGCAGACTTGTAAGAATTTTGTTTAAAACATTTTGTTCTTGCGTTTTCCCGCCGTGGTGGAGGTTAACTGAACTTGGGCCCGTGTTTTGGCCATATTTTGAAATGCCCCTTGCCTAGTTTTGGCAAGTTTTATTTATGTCACAACTTGTGTTGTTTTATGCACTTAGCTTAGGAAGCTGCCGTGTCAGCCTGCTGGCTGATTTAGGCTAGTCATGTCAGATTGAAAAGGCTAAGTTAGACTCAACTAGCTGCTGTGTCAGTACAATGACTGATTTAGGCATATGCCGCATTTTGGGTGAAGTGGTCGTGTCAACCTATGAGGCTGATTTAGACCAGTCATGTCAGCCTGAAAAGACTGATTTAGACTCAGCTAGCTTACGTGTCAGCCTAATGACTGATTTAGGCGTATGCCTCATTCTGACTACTTAACCTTGTTCATGACGCAAGGTGTGTTCATCATGTTTGAAGCCAACAGGGGCGTACCTTAGGCAAGTTTATCGTCATTCTAGGACCAATGAAATGTTGCAGGATTCTGGTAGCTCAGAGATCTCTGTGCTTCATATGTTTGTGCATGCATGTTGGGGCCCTGATTGATTGCGTCGAGTACTCGGTATTGTGAGCTACGTTTTGGGGGTGGTATCCAGGGTAGCTAGATGACCTTTAAGCTGTCAGCCAGGCTCCCTTTCGTATGTTCCATAAGCCGCCTGGTGAGGGTGCTTCTACCGGAGAATTTAGGTTAGGCTTGTTTGACTGCCATGTGCCTTGTCAACCCGCATTTGCAGTTGACAGTCCTGCTAGTAACACTTTCAATGTACCATAGATATTAGAGTTCTGAGTGATGCATTCAAAGAAGCCTGAAAACAAGAAATTCCACCAGAGTGATGTGAAGTACCTGATGCTGTCTCATGAGGTGCCAGAGCAATTGTGGTCCCAGGAAGCTTACAGACCACACAACTCAAATAATAGCTTTTAAAGTTTAAATAAATAAAAGAAAAGAAAATGGAACAAAATTGGTAGTATGCCTACTACCGTTTTTTTTTGGCTTTTCTGGATACATTACTCTGTACACTAAACTCTACTTATTATTAAAAGTGATACCTCTTTAGGTGAAGTATGCTCCATGGTTTGTGTATGATTTGACCGTCCATAGTCATTAATCTGTACGCCCTATGGCCAACAACGCCTTCTACCTAGTATGGTCCCTCCCATTTGTAGGCGAATTCGCCTGCTTTATGATTCTTGGTGTTTTGGAATACTTCATGGAGAACCAGGTCTCCTACCTCCAGGAGCCTGATTTTTACGTTCTTATTGTAACTTCTGGCGACTGACTGCTTGTAGGCTGCCAGACGTATCTTTGTGCTTGCTCGCAGCTCGTCTATCGTGTCCAGGCTTCTGGCCATCTCTGCACTGTTCAGTTCCCCTGTCATACATCCATACATGTGAGTTAGAACTAGAACCTCTGATGGAATTACTGCTTCTGCGCCAAACACTAGACTGAAGGGTGTCTGGCTTGTCGCCGTCTTTGGTGTCGTCCTATCTGACCATAGCACTAGTGGCAACTCATCTGCCCACTTTTCTCCTAACTCCTGTAATCTTCTTCTTAAGTTGTCCATGATGATATTATTGCTGGATTCAGCTTGCCCGTTGGACTTTGGAGTCTTCGGTGCTGACTTTTTCAGAGAGATGTTCCACCTGGCACAGTATCCTTCCGCTTCGTTTGAGATGAATTGTGATCCATTGTCACATATAATTTCTGACGGGATACCAAACTTGCAGATGATATTACGTTTGATAAATAAAATGACCTGTTTGTCTTTTACCTCTATGAATGCTTCTACTTCTATCCATTTGGAAAAATAGTCTGTCATTCCTAGCATCCATATTTTATTTCCTGTAGCTCTAGGCAGAGGGCCCACGATGTCCATTCCCCATGTCATGAATGGCCAGAGGGAAATGATGGGATGCAGGGGATCTGCTGGCTGATGAATCATTGGCGCTGAGCGCTGGCAGGCGTCGCATTTTCAGGCATATTCTGCCGAGTCTGCCCTCATTGTGGGCCAAAAGTAGCCTTGTCTCAGGGCTTTGTTTGACAGACTCATGCCCCCTGCATGGTTTCCACATTCACCACTGCGGAGGGCATGCAATATAGTCTATGCTTCTTGCTTATCCAGGCACCGCAAGTAGGGTCCTACCAGCAACTTTCTAAAAAGCATATTGTCAATTAGTACGAATCTGGAGGCTTTTATTTTAAAGCCCCTTACCTCCTTCTTATCATCTGGCAGCTTGCCGTGTCTCAAACAATCTAGGTATGGCATCCGCCAGTCCCAGTCATCTATCTGGTCTGCTGACTGATCGTTCGGCTGGACAGCTGTGTGGACATCTGTGGTAGGTATAACTGCCGCCCCATCTTGCTGATCTTCCAGTTCTCCTTTATCCGCTTCTTCTAATTTTTGGATAGATGGTTCCAGCATGTGTGCGATGAGGATGTTAGCCAGCCGCCCGGTTTGAAGGTTTCCCCCAGAGTTACTAGGGCATCTGCCTCCACATTCTGGTCTCTGGGGACCTGCATGAGCTTGCAATCTTTGAACTTTTATCTCAGCTCCTTTGCCACCTTTAAGTAGGCAATCATCATTGAGTCCCTGGCTATGAATTCATCATTCACATGGTTAACTATCAGTAAGGAGTCACTGAATATCTATAGGTTCCTGACTTCTAACTCCAGAGCTAGCTGCATTCCCAGTATTAGGGCTTCATACTCTGTTTCATTGTTAGTTGCCTTAAATTCACACCGCACTGCTTGCGCTATCAAATCTCCCTGTGGTGATCACGGGATTAGTCCTACACCTGCCCCCCTTTGGTTGGAGTCTCCATCGATGTGCATCTGCCAGACTTCTACCTCTTTGTTCCCTTTCCGGGTTAGGATCTCCTCGTCTGCCAGATTCTGGATAGCTGGGCTGAAATCTGACACAAAATCTGCAATCGCCTGTGATTTTATCGCCGTTCTTGGATCATACCTGATGTCGTATCCACTAAGGTGTACAAACCATTTTGACATTCTGCCTGACAGTTCAGGCTTTCTCATCACAGATTTTAGTGGATAAATTGTCACAACATGTATGGTGTGGGATTCAAAGTAGGAGCGCAGTTTGTAAGATGCCATTACCAGTGCTAGTACTAATTTTTCACGAGAATTGTACCTGGTCTCTGCTGGCAGCAGGGACTTGCTTACATAGTAGACTGGCTTCTACTCCTTGTCCTGCTCTCTAACTAGAACCGCACTTACTGCTACCTCTATGACAGCCAGGTAGAGAAACGGTGGTTCTCCTTGTTTTGGCTTTGATAGTAGCGGCGGGGTGCAGAGGCAGTGCTTCAGCTCCCTAAATGCCTGCTCATGGTCTGCCGTCCACTCGAAGTTCTATCTCTTTCTCAATATATCGTAGAATAGCCTGCACTTGTCTGAGGATCTTAAGATGAATCTGCTTAAAGCTGCCACTTTTCCAGCTAGCCTTTACACATCCTTCGGTTTTTCCGGTGACTCTAGCTGTAGTACGGCCTTAATCTGCTTGGTGCTGGCCTCTATTCCCCTTTGAGTTATGATGTAGCCCAAGAATTTACCAGATGAAACTCCAATGGTGCATTTGGATGGGTTTAGCTTCATTTTGTATTCTTTGAGGGTGCTGAATGTTTCTGCCAGATGCTGCATGTGATTCTTAGCTTTCTCTGACTTCACCACCATATCGTCGATATATACCTCCATGGTTCTTCCTATTTTTTCTTTAAACATCCAGTTGACCAGCCTTTGATATGTGGACCCCGCGTTCTTCAGGCCGAAGGGCATGGCGTTGTAGCAGTAAATTCCTCTCCCAGACATGACTGCTGTCTTCTCCTGATCTTCTAGATCCATTTTGATTTGATTGTAACCACTCCAGTCATCTAAGAATGTTAAGATTTCATGTCCACTTGTCGCATCCACCATTGCATTAATGTGTGGTAGTGGGAAGGGGTCCTTGGGGCATACTTTGTTGAGGTCGGTGAAATCCACGCATACTCTCCACTTCCCATTATTCTTAGGTACCACCACCACGTTTGATAGCCACTCTGGATATTTCACCTCTCTTATCTTGTTTTCTGCTAGCACGCTGTCTACCTCCTGGATTATCACCTTATTCCTTTCAGCTGCGAACTTTCTCAGTCTCTGCTGGATGGGCTTGCATCCTGGGTCTACGCTGAGTTTGTGTGTTATGATGGAAGGATCTATTCCTATCCTGTCATCATGGGACCATGCGAAACAATCCATATTGGCTTACAGGAACTTGATTTGGTGCTGTCTGAGGTTTCCTGTGCATCCTGCCCCTATTAGCACGATTCTCTCTGGGTGCAGCTTGCCCAGGTTGATCTGGTCCAATTCCTCGGCTGGAAGTTCAATGTATCCGTCCTAGACATGCTGCTTTTGTAATTGCTATACTGGGGGGTTGACAGTGCACTTTAACGCCTTCTTGTAACAGCCTATAGCTTCCTCCTGGTCTCCTCGTATTGTCTCCACTCCCCATGGTGTGGGGAACTTTACACATTGATGATATGTTGAGGGTACTGCTTTCATCAGATGCAACCATGGTCTTCCAAGGATAACATTCTAGGTAGATGGTCCATCTATGACCAAGTATCTTACCTGTTTATTGACTCCTCTGCATAGGTTGGATCACGATTTCTCCCAATGAGTTAGCTGTCTCTCCACTGAACCCTACCAGCGGGATGGTTTTCTTCTGCAAGTCCTTCTCGCTGAATCCCATGTTTTCTATGTTTTTCAGCATGATTAGATTGACCGAGCTACCGGTATCTACCAGAACCTTTCTAACTGTGCAATTGGCCATTGACAGTGTTCTGATAAGTGCATCATGATGTTCTTGTCCGTCATGTACATCCTCTTCGTCGAAAGCAACAACAGACAGGTCATTGTGAGAAATTCTGCAGGAAGTTTTTGGTCTATCTCCCTTAGTCTCAGTAGCACGCCTTTTGGCTGCTGAATTTGTCAATCCGCTTACGTTTGAGCCGCCTGTTATCACGTTTATTATCTTGGTGCATGTAGGTGGCGTTGCAGGCTTTGCGGAGCCCACCTTATCCTGCTGCTTGCCCCCACGTGGTAATAGGTGGCTCAGTTCCACTTGCTCAAATAGGCGCGTAATCTCCTTGCGCAGCGTGTAGCAATCCACCATGTTATGCCCGATGTCACGATGGAACTCACATTTTTCTTCTTACTGTCTTTTCACCATCATTGTCCTTCTACTGCTGGCCTGGGCCACCTTACCCCGTCTCCCATCTCTCTGAGTGCTTTCAGGATTCCTCTGACGCCGGTTGTGAATCCATACTCTGCCAGTGTGAGGAGTTGCTGATTCTCTTCTCTGTTGTCGATTCTGTTGACTCCCCTACCATATGGCCTCTATCATTCCTCCTTCTTGCTGGTGGATTCCTTCCTATTTGATTTCTCCATGGCTGACATGTTGGATACGCTTCGGGTGCTTGGTATGCTTGCTCTAGCTAGGATATCTTCTTCTACTCTGATCGCAGCCGCTGCCTTTTCTTGCACTGCTTCAAAGCTATGGTAAGGGTGCATAGTCAGCTGCTTATACAGGTCTGACTCATGGTGTAGGCCCCTTTTAAAGGCTTCCACTGCTGTTGACACATCACACTCTCGTACCGCCACCTTCTCATTGTTAAATCTGGTGTTGTACTGTCCAATGGTCTCACTTGCTCCTTGAACAATTCTGTACAAGTCGCCTGCATGCTTTTGCGGCTTCCGGCTGCTTGCGAATTGCTGAGTGAATGCGTTTACTAGGTTGGCAAACATGTATATTGATCTGTTAGGCAAAGTTACGAGCCATCAGAGTGCTGGCCCTGACAGTGTGGATCCAAACCCCTTGCACATACAGGCTTCTTTCACGTGTCCTATAGCTGCCACTGTCATCATTTTCTGCTTGTATTGGCTTACATGATCAAAGGGATCTGTTGTGCCATCAAAGAGAGGCATGTTTTGATTTGTGAATCCCTTTGGCATGGCGACAACAGATATTGCATCTACGAATGGCGAGTCAGCATAACTGTCGGGTGCTGCCTTCTCGAGTGGAGGTGGCAGTCCTGGGACCCTACTCAGCATCTCCTTCAGTTCTAGATACTGCTGGTTGGTCAGGCTTCCTGAGTCCGAGCTACGTCTGTCGGCCACCTGCTGACTTGGAGTGATGCTTCCAGGCCCGAATTCCTGAGGATTCTGATGCGGCGTGCTGCCTAATGAGGTTGAAGTCACGAGCGTTCCCTGGTGCCAGCTTACCTGCGGACTACCTGTGGATCCTGCACCGGGTGTTTGGTTAGTTATCACGAGGTTCCCAACTGGGATGTTACCGGGTTGTATTTTCACGCGGTTGGCAGGCTGCCAGCTGTCTGGTGTGAGGTATCCAAGTCCTTGTGGGATTATCCTTTCTCTTGTTGGTACTGCTGTCAGATTTAATCTTATTACCAGTTCAGCTGGTATCTGTCGAGGTTGTCTCCTGCTGCCTGATGCCCCCTGTGTGAGATCTACTACTGGGGCCTGACCTTCATCCTCCACGCTTGCTGGCGTGCTGGATTGTTGTCTCAGGATGTCTATCTGTGCCCATAGTTCCCTGTTACTCTTCCTTGCCTCAGCTTCTGCCTTCCTCTAATCTTCTCGCATACCTTCCATGACCTTCTACAGATTTTCCATACCACTAAGCAGAGTTTGTGTTGGACTTGGCGGTGGAGTTAGGCCTGAACTTCCTGTTCCCCTGTCTGATCTGGGTTATTCCTCCACAGCAGGAGTTTTGGGAGGCAGAGTGACTTTTGTCACAGATGTGGTTCCTGGTGTGTGTCCGGGGGCCCGAGTTTGAGCCGCTGACGCTGGATTTTGAACTGGATTTGGTGGCATCGACGGCTGACCGCTCCCTAACACAGCTGCTGATATTTTTTTGTCCATTGTGTGTCTGACTAATTAACAATTGACGACCACAATGCCCCACGGTGGGCGCCAAACTGTTTTGATACTTTTCTACCGAATTAGGTTAAGTAGGTCAATGTGGTCTTACTCTTTGTACGTTGGTTGAATCGTTTATGTTAATGCTGAATAAGGGAATAAGAGATGCAAGTAAAGATTAACACAAGAGATTTGCTGACGCGGAAAACCCAATGTGGAAAACGACCGCGGGAAGGGACGGTACCCTTCCAATGAGTGCACTAGCTTCGAATATGAGAATGAGTACAAAGGAGACAGAATGTAAATCTAGCTAGCACAACACGTTATGTATGTATGATAGTCCTTGAATGAATATTCTTCCTTGTCTTCTTGGCTATTTATAGGGTAGGAACCCTAGACGTGTCCTACTCCGTTTATGATAAGCAATATTAGTCCTACCATGCTTCTTTCCATAAATACGACCTTGTATTCTATTCTTCCTAATCTCCTTGAAATCTCCCTGAATTCTCCCTGACGACTCCACAACACGCGGGCTTCTTCTATTCATGGGCCTTTTGTAATTGCCAAGCTTCCTCAGACCGACTCACTAAACAAAACCAGATGGGCTTGCTCCTTATTAGGCCAATGTGCGGAATTTGGCCCAAACACCCCTCTCTTACTTTTTATATTATTATTATTATTTACTAACAAATTATAATTTTTTATTTACTATCTTTTTGTACAACGGCTATATTCCGTCTAGAAAATTCTGTCTTAATTTCCGTCTTAATTTTAATCCAATGGAAATTCCGTCAATTCCGTCTTGAAACATATCTAGAAAATTCCGTCTAAAATATTTTCTCAAATATTTTCCATCTAGAAAATTCCGTGATCTCCATCTCCCAACATTTCCCAATTTTTATTTCCCAACAAGAAATTTCCCAAAAGTTCCTTCTGATTTCATCTTAATTTATTTCCCATTTTATTTCATCACCAATTTACTTCGTCATCAACATCTTATTTTTTTTCCTATCTTTATTCCATCTTATTTTTTCTCCATCCCAAATCCCATCTTTGTTTTTTTGCCAAATCAATTTGAGTTATTTCCCAAATCGACATTATCATTGATGTTCATCTTCCCCAATCATCGAACTTCATCTTCGACTTTTCCAATGATTTTTTCCCCTGCATATTTTTTCCCATCATCGATATTTAGCATCATAAATCAAGCATCGCGATAATAATGAAGTTGATAATAAGGGTCGGTGATTTTTCCAATCATCGATGTTGGTAATAACGACCATGCATCATGACATCATCGATTCAAGCATCATCAATCAGCAACTTATTCATATATTGATTTTAATCAACAACTTATAAATCACTAATAAGTTACATTATTTCATTAATTATTCTTCATCATCCAGGTATAATTCTTTTTTTAATCCTTTATTTTATTTATTTTTTCTAATCCTTTTTTTAATCATCGATCTTCATCGATCTGTTATTTTTTTAGTCCCAAATCAACCCATCTTTCCCCAGTATACCATATTATCCCCTTTCCAAATAATTCCCAAACAAAATAAAAAATAAATCCTATCCTCAAATCTTCAATCAAAAATAAACCGGCATAATCAAGAAGTAATATTTTGTGCTTTCTCTTGATACTAATATGCATGCTTGAATTTGAAAAAAAAAAAAATAGCTCAAAAAATGTCGAAATTAAGTTCATTTTACAGACAATTAAAAATTATAATCATTTTTCCTATGCTCATATTTTATTTTATTTTTATTTAGTATATAAATCCTTTATTAATTTGTTTGTACCCCTTCTTCTTTTTGGCATTGATAGCATGAGAAGTAGGAGGCTATTGTCCTTTTTGTTTTGTTTCCAACAAATGATAAAGTGACACCCAAGAGGTCACCAACAAGGTCAAGCTTATCAAGTGAGGGTCACAAATTGACCTCTTCATGCATTTGGCCACCCCAGGGTCAAGCTAATTTGTTCCTTAATTATGATTAAGGTGACCCAAGCAAGGTCATGACCCAGTTGGTGACCTGTACACCACAGATATAAAGGCAGTAAATGAAAGATCTTGGAGACGCCTCTTTTCTGTTAGGAATTCAGATATGCCGAGATTGTGCCCAAGGCGCTCTTGGTTTATCACAAAAGAGCTATATCGAGACAGTTTTGAAAAGGTTTGGCGTGCGAGATTGCAGACCGATAGATACCCCTGTTGCTAATGGTGATAAATTCAGTCTCACTCAATGCCCAAAGAACGAGTTTGAAACTAAATAAATGCAGAATATTCCTTATGCTTCAGCTGTAGGGAGTTTGATGTATGCACATGTTTGTACAAGACTTGACATTGCATACATAGTTGGGATGTTAGGCAGATATCTCACCAATCCATGAATTGATCACTGGAAAGCGGTCAAGAAGGTTATGCGATATCTAAGAGGAATAAAAGATTACATGATCACTTACAAGAGGTCAGATCAGCTTGAGGTCATTGGGTATTATGACTCTGATTTTGCGGGATGCCAAGACAGCTTGCAATCCACATCAGGATATAATTTTCTAATGGCTGGTGGAGCTATGTCTTGGAAAAGTGTTAAGAAATCGCTTACGGCTACTTCCACCATGGATAATATGGTTAAGGAATTTTGTCACGGGACTACGCATAGTGAATGGGATGGACAAGCCACTCCGGATGCTATGTGACAATAAATCTGCGGTGTTGTATTTTAACAACAATAAGAGCTTGACAAAGTCAAAACACATTGATGGCAAGTTTAGAGCTGTGTAAGAAAGAGTACAGAGTGGTCAATTGTTTTTAGAGCATGTTGGTACAAACTCTATGGTTGCGGATCCACTGACTACCGCCCAAGGTTTTTCTACAGCACACTGCTCGTATGGGTGTTATACCACTTTAGTATGTTTAGTTTCAGTGGGAGTTTGTAATTATACCATTGCTTGTATGACAATATTTATTAGGGTATTTGTATAAGGTTGCATGCAAATAAAGGTAAAGTTTTCAGTTTTCAGTTATGTACTCTGTTACTTGTTTATGTTGTTGACCTCAATATAGTTTAAGGTGGACCAGTTGGAAATATGCATATTTTGGATCACATTTGGATGCTGTTTCCATGCTACGCACCTATATTAGATTCATATCGTTGGTTGTATTGACATATGTGACCATTGAGGGTCCTGTTATGACAAACTGTAGCAAAGGCCGCTTTGATCCTATGTTAGTATGATTGATGGACCGAATTGCATAAGACGGTTAGAATGTTGATAGCACTATTGAGCGCGTAAGGTTATAAAATGAATACAATTTTTCAGGGTGTCACACACTAATTGTATTTGACCTAAGTGGGAGATTGTAAGAATATATTGGGACCAATACTATTTATATGGACACTATATTAAATCTATTGTATTTGTTTGCTATCGTATAAGTTCACACCACTATAGTGATCCATCCGGATGATATAATACGCGCATAATTATATACGTCTTATAAAGTATGGGCCGGATATCTTGATTGTGTAGATACCCATTAGGGCTTTAACTGATGTATGATGGGCGTATCAGTCTAAGGTAGTTGTTATAGAGTAATAGGGTTTATATCCCCTTCCTATATATAAGCTAGGTTATGGTCCCTGGCAGCACACTTTTACCTAAACTCTTAAACATCCAATTGTGGACATAGGCCACCTACACGCCAAACCAATATGTGGACATGCAGCAGTCGGAAAGCCACGCTCGGTGGCATATTAAATGATTTAGACCGGATAGTTTTAGATCTGTCAGTTTCAGCTCGGCAAGGGTCTCGAAACGATGTTAGAGATGTTCGGAGTCGCCACCAAGAAATTATGGGATGCTTGGAAACCGTTCGAATCCACTTTATACCTAGGTCAATTAAGGCAAAAAGCGGTGTTTGACATAGGTACTAAAGATAAGGAATTGTCCCTCTTTAGCATCCTATCTCTAAAATGACTCTCATTCGCCCTGGATAAAGTAGTCCACTATCCAAAGTTTCTGAGTAAGAGGTGAAGGTATGTATTGGGAAGCCCTTTAATCGGACACCCAATACCGCCCCGGTAGCGGCCTCTACTTATCGATCTTGGTTGGTTGAATGAAAAAGTTGATAAAACGGGTAAATGCATGAATGCGCATCCACAAGTTTGATGTGAATTTTACTATGTCGGTTGTTTATCCAAATATCGAGTATTTTATGTCAAGTTGGATTTAGTGTTGATTTGCACGTAAGACGGAAATTAAACATCCATTTACCGAGTTAGGTTTATGGTGCATAACATGATCCATTTGTCATAGAAAAGTGTTTTGCAAATACAAAGTAAGATGTGGACTTGTCAATCTGATCTGTCCTGTATTCGGGTTAACCGAAGTCAGGATCGTCCTAGACGAGTGCTGGAAAAGAAACAGGACCTGCATCAGGCAGCCTATTGAGGCGCTAGCCTCACGATGATGCAAATGAGCCTGCCCAGGTTTGAAACCTGGAAATCATAGGGCCTATTTAGGCGCGAGGCAGCAGACGACCCAAAGGAGTGTCTCCTAGTTGGTAAAAGGGTATTTGAACCCGTCTTTGTTGAAAAGGTCGTTTAGACCGCTTTTGTGCTAATATGAAGGACGAGACTTGAATAATCATCATTGTGTTGGTGATATTCGATGTCGGGTTCGGTTTTACAAGCTTGACATGAATAGTTTTGTGAAAATGGATGTAAAAATGTTTATTATGAACTAATTGTGTTAAGTTCATTGTTTTAAAATTAGTCAATGTTTATCATCGTACTCGGATTAAACCGACATGGTATGTAGAACCAAGGATGATTATGCATGTATGACTAAAATGGTTGTCTTGAAAATGTAAACAAATGAATAAAAGGTTTTAAAATACCTTTTAAAATGTAATTAACCAAATATTATCACCGAAACACGGATTAAACCGTCATGGCATAAGGAACCAAGGGGGAGCACAATTTATAGTTAAAGGATTTATCATAAAAATGATTTGAAATGGTAAAGACCGATTGTAAAATGAAATGAAATTGGAAATAATGAACTCAAACACGTTTAAGTTCTGACCTGGACAACCAGTATAGGTAGTTGTGACTAAGGGCTACTGTTTCAGGTCAAAACTCGGTTTTGGCTCATTCGATCCTTATTTTGGACATGTTTTAGGATGTTAAAGTCATAAAAATAGATAAAAGGACATGAAATAAGAGGATTAATTACACCCTCATACTTATATGATAGGTTGTTGGCGAGAAATCAATGGAAGTGTAAAAACTTGTTAGGTCGGAAAACTCGGTTGAAAATCGTTTTAGCAAAGTAAAGAGTGTTGTTTTGTTTAGTGATTGTGTAATTGGTCGAACTGGTCGGTCAAGTGATTTAATGCATGATGACGGTACCAAACAATGTGTATGGCTCGTATTTTCGATCGGTAGGTCAAAAATACGTGTCGGTTTGTGACTTGAAAAGTCGAGTCTAGAATTTAAGGGAGAAAAGAGGGGACGGATGCTAGCGTACCTTCAAATAGTGGCATTTGAGGGGTATTTATAGAGGATTGTGTGTTTGTATGCGTTTTGAGCGACGTGGCCGTATAGGCTACTCGAAGAGGCGCGACTTATTTCGCGGGTCTTCGAGCTGTCTTGTCACTATCACGCATTTGGAATGATGATTTGTTCTATCCTAGGTTTTGGATGGCATGATTGTTGTACTTGACCATAAAGTATATAATGTATACTTAGCATGAAAGCTTTATGATGTTTGTTTTTTGTGTTTGACACGGTTTGACTCGTTGTTGGAGTCGGGATTTGAATTTTTAGTCGGTTTTTGGTCCGGTGTCGGTTTTGACTCTAGTTAGTGTCATTGTGACCCCGCCATTGTGCATAAAACACTTCAGGTACTTTTGAAAAGTTTTGAAAATATTTTGTTTTCGAAATCGTTTTAAGTTTTCCGACGTATAGTTATACAAATTGTCGATTAAACGAAGCGATTCCTAAGCATGTTGTAATCCGATAATCATCGGGTGTTTGTTGGGGATTCAACAGATGCTGGGTATCTACAGAGCCCCCACTTTGACTGAGGCTTGGACAGGGCAAAAGTCAAAGTATAGCCCCTAGATCAATCGAAGATGTTGGAGTAAGTGTCCCCGACAATAATGCGATCACAATTGTCGATCATAATGATCACATGTTTAAATCTCATATTAAGAATACATGAGGGAAAGTAATACTTTACAGTCAACTGGTCCACACATATCGGTAATGATTGGCTGACTAGAGTTTGACATTACTGTCGTGCGACGGTGGTGATCAGTTGATACCCTGAGGTCATACATATAGGGTAATACTCTTAATTGATTATTTAAATAATCGTATGCCGATACGAGTTAATTAAATTGCTTAAAATTGACGAATGATTTTGTGAGTAAAATTAACGTATCTCATTGTAATTCGATTAAATAAGATACGGTCTAAGTAATCAAATTGTTTTATTACTTAGATTAATTTATTGTTTATGAAACAATTAAAAATAGAATGAATAATTTATTATAAATACAAGTTGCTGTAGTTTATAATCATATGACCCATTTTGGTACAAGTAATTATTAATTACTTGTTATTTTTGTATGTGACATATTTTATAAATATGATGATTTTTAATGTGTTAAAAATGCATTATAATGTAACATGTCATGTAACATGTCACATATGTCACAATTGACAAATGACAAAAAATAAAATGGACCACCATATTATATGGGTGACCGAAAATGGAGGGATAAGGGTTAGTGTGCCTTAATTGAGTTGTTTAGTGGAAGGCATCATGATTAACCTCTACATGATAGGGTTGCATGCCTACACCTTGAATAGAACAACCTAAAAAAGCAAATGTGCATGCATTGGCACCCTTTTCCTCCCTCCAAAAACCGGTTCCCCCTTCCCCCTTAATGATGTGAATTGTTCTCATTTTTCATATTATTCATTTTTTCTATGAGAACACACAATAATGTGTGTGAAATTTTTTTAGAGTGCTCTAAAATAATTCTCTACAACTTGTGAAACTTTAGAGAAATAAAACCTCATAATATCCTCTCCTCTTAACCGAAATAGAGGAGAACAAGAATCATTTTTGTGTCAATTTTAAGTTAAGATTTTAATTAATACTAGTCTCATATTAATTAAAATTATTAAGTGGTTACCTTGGGTATAATTCCTTGGGAGAGATTCTCCACTTGAATCTTATTCTTCCATTGTTAGAAAGCTCAAGAACTAACAAGTAGGAGATCTTGTTGGTGCCCAAAATCCGAAACAACAATGTAAGAAGTGACGATTTCTTCTCTACTTTGTTTTATGTTTGCATGCATAAGATCTTGTATTTATTTTATGACCAAATAAATTATTTCATATATGAATATGTATACTAATTAGATTAATGTATCCTAACAAGTGGTATCAGAGCCTTAGATTGTTTGCATGCAAATCGGTTTATTGTTTTTCCGAGTTAATCTTATTAACAAATAAAACTTGTAATTTTGTGTTTATTATGATATATCACGAAATCACTTTACATGTTAAAGTTTCTGGTCCTAAAATGTATTTGGGATATTTTGGTTTATTTATGGATTTTATTGTTCATTTTATATATTATTGACATTAAAATATGATTTTTATGGGAAAAATGTCATTTTTGGACGAAAAATAGCTAAAGTTCGATTTTTCTAGTGGTTTTTGGATATGTTTTCACTTGTAATACATACTGATGGTCTGTAAATTTTCATATTAAAATAAGTTGTTTTGCTCGAAATATGAATTTTATAAGTTAAAATCGTATTTAAATGGGTAAATAGGTTAATATGAGTTATATTTCGAATATGGTCATGGAAATTTAGTATGTTGTCTCATGAAATTTTACAAGATGTGTGTAAAATATTTGGCTATAGTGAAGTCTTTTTGCATGATTTATGAATTTTTGATGAAAAATCACATAAATAGTGACTATAATTAGTTATAATGCTAAGACATACTTCATGACTAAAGAAAAACGTCACATGTTGCATTTTATCATATATTTCAGATCTAAAAGTGAAAAGTTGATGAAAATAAATTTTCTCATATTTAAATGGTCATATTTGTTAATACCGATAAACCGCAACACTGTTTTTCTCGATATTTTTTTTTTCGAAATTTTTAACCTAAGTTTTGAATATTATGAGTGTCGTGGTATTTTTACAGAATGTTCATGAGTTTAAATTTCAAATTTTGAAATTATTTGAAATTTTTATAATTTAATTTGAAGTTTATAGCATAATTTTGTATTTTTGGTCCATAATAAACAATATTAAGAAATCAAGTTGAATTATTATCGTAAGGTTAGTGAAGACTAAGTTTTGAGTCCTAAGATGGTTAGGGTAATTAACTTGTACATAAATATGAATTTATGTAATTATTGTGATTTTAATAAGTTAAATCACGCAAATCCATAAAAACCGATTAATACACGATATTGGCTCTTTAAAGGCGATTTAGCATAAAATTAAGCATGTTCATACATATTATAATGCTGCATTTTATTTATAATTGTCAAATTTTAATTTTATATAATTTTTGAATTATGTAATTTTACTTAGTATGGCCTTAGTTTTAATTGGTATTACCTGAAATGTATGGGAATATCGATTCGGTAGTAATTATTGTAATCTCGTATCACCGTTTTTTAATTTAATAGATTTAATTTTTATCACAAATGTATAATAGGAAATTATGTAATTTTATTATTTTTTTATTTCTTGGAGTTTCCCATGAAGACGGTGTTACCTCGAGATGCGTACCAAGACCGAAGTTCAAGGGACCAAAGGAGTTGGTTTCCGAATTTGTAATAGTTTATTAGATTTACTATTTCAGGAAGGCCATACTAGGAATTTATATTTATGCTTTGCATTTTATTTATATGTTGCATGCATCGCTAAATCGCCATATCTAAACATGCATTTTAAATCGAGTTTTTCGACCGTGTCAATTACAATTATCGTAGTTCACCACTGTAGTTCACTTAAAACGTGATAGATAATAAATTGACATGACCTCTCGCTAAATAAACAATTGAGACTTAGCCTTACCAAAAATTAGAAACCATGTAAACCTATTTCGTGAGGGAGTGCGCTCGGCCAAACCGGAGTACAAACCTTGTTACGTAGGGGAAGTGGGTGATAAATGTCTATCCACCGAATTCATGTTGATGAGGGTTGTATCGCCAAAGCGTGCCCAAGTTAATGTTAATTTGGATCATGAACACATTTATTTGAAATTTGGGTTGAACTCAACAAAAGTATTCTCGACCATAGCCGAATGTGTTTTGGGCTAAATATAAATATTAATGTAATTTTATCGACCAAGAGTTCTAAAAGTAGAATCGATTAAAGAGTTAATCCACCGAGTTATATTGATGAGGGTTGTATCGCCAAAGCGTGCCCAAGTTAATATGAATTTGGATCTTGGAATCATTTATCATAGTTGGGCAGAGGTCACGATGTAAATGCTTTACTTGTTAAATGGTTAAATTATTTACAAGTATTATTATAACGATAAATGTTTTGTTTTCATTATTCCGTTAATCATATTGTTCTATTTCTTCACCACAATTTATATACGATATCATTTCGATTCATATCTCCATTAAAACATCGTAACTAAAGACAAATATGAATTTTCCTCTAAAACCTCGTGTTATCCATTGGAAGGATCTCTTGTGAAGAGTATAGATAAAATTTATTCGTGATCAAAAAGGGTTTTTGATTCTTGACTAACATATCTACTTACAATAAATTGTTTCTCATGTGCTTAATTGAGTTAAGTACTTTGAAACGTTAAATCATTTTGCTAACTAGATTTGTTGGAAATCGTAATTGACCAAAATACCGCAACCACTTCAATGAAAATTTTAAGACTAAACAAACGAATGAAGAGTAGTCTTCATGAATTTCAATTTTGCTTCTCTTAGCAAAGACTCATTGAAATGAGTGGGAGCATTCTCTTAAACCGTTAAGAAAAGGATGAGGTTTAAAGAAGTAAAATTAGAATGAAATTGATACAAGGTAATGGTAAAAGTAAAGTTATTGAGAAGAATGATACTAAACCTATCAATCCCGGCCGATAAAGTTTCCATTGTCTTAATTGTTGGACGCTAGAAAGGAAACTACCCCAAATTATTGAAGAATCAGCAAGTTAGTTGTGGGACATCTAATGGGACCTTCTTCTTTAAATGTTTATTTGATTGACATAAATTTTGTTAGTACTACTTCGTCAATATTAGAAACCGGTGGTGGTTTTCATCATTGTATTTGATACATAGGATAATTAGAATATGACGACTAGCATTAAATAATGTCGAGAGATAGAGTCATTGTGTAATCAATCTAGTTTTGGGTTTATAGTTGTACCTTAATTATGACTATTAAGTGCATAAACTCTGAATAAGAATATAATCTTGTTAAGATACAAAAGAGGTTTCACTTTTGTGACCCTATACACCACGATTTGATGTATGGCTAGCCCATTATCAAGGTGAATATATTCTAAACCAAACTAGAATGATACATCATGTAGATGATGCAAGACTCAAATTGGTAACCCAAGATTAAACCTTAAATTCTAGAATGATGAACGCAAAGAGTTATTGAGTACTCTTGGAACCATTAGATTGTTAATCTTATGGTATATGCGTATCTTGTATTCAAAGCAAGATGTCTCGTGCTTTTGGTTGAAAAGGAGATCCAAGTTGTAAATCATTGATCCAGAATAGGTTGATCATTTTCTTTTACCAACGATTTAAGTTGACACTAATGTGTTCACTTAATAAGGTACATAGAGAAATCTTTTAAGAAGTTCAAAGAGTTCTAGGAATCACGATTTAATCGTGATGGAATTATCAAAGTGAAGACTTTTATATAAGCCAAAGGAAATGTGATATAGTATCACAAGTTAATCTCTCTTTGCACGCATTATCGAATAATGTGTGGTTGGATAAAGAAATCAAACCTTATTCGATATGGTTTGGACTTCAATCAAGTTACTTTGAGTTACTTGATCCTTTTGGAGATTTTATCATTTGTCTAAATTATTTTTCCACTAAATCTAAAACGATTCATATGAGATATGAAAAAGTAGGGTACCATGCTTGTAAGTTTTCACAAGAAACAAATGCTCATTTTTTCTTTCAATAATCACGAGTACAACAAGTTTGTGGCTCGTGAAGCTGTCTTTCTAGAATACAAGTTTATTTCTAGAAGATAGAGTGGGAGAAAATATTCAAGAGCAGCCACAAAAGAATTGTGTCAAAAATTGTATATCGCAAGAAACTGTATTTTCTTGGCTACATGACGTTGTTTCTTCGAAACCTAGGAGGTTGAACTCATCACTTGTTGAAGATGATAAATTCGTGTTACTTTTAGAAAGTAAAGAGCTTGCAACTTACAAAGAAATTGTTTGATTCAAGTTACTTATGGAAAGTAATAATCATGTGACTTAAATGAGAGTGTTTAAGTCACAACTCAATACAAGGCTTAGAGCCATGAAAACCCGAAATAAATTCCAAGTGGAATTGTTGGATATCAAAGAGAGATATCAAAGCTTGATTAGTTGCAAAGTGTTTTGCACTATTCAGATCTTCTTAGGGATTGTTTTACATTATGATAATATATAGCGAGTGAATCTAAAACCCACTTCTTCAATTAGAAGGAATGTATTCAATACATGTCATGAGTTTTGTAGATTCTTGCAATCCTAAAATAATGTGCAACTTAAGAGATTGTCTTAAGTAGGACATCAATGAGTTGGAATCAACATTTTGATCATGTGATAAAACTTTTCTCAATAGGTTGAGAAGTTGTGTTTATACATGAAGTTTAGTGGGAGTCACGGTAATTTTAATTAGTCTTATATGTGGATGACATATTGATCATTGGGAATGATTTAAGACTTTTGGAGTAGTAAAAATACATCTTTAATATCCGGATTTATGGAGATAAATCTACATGATATTAGCGTCAGATAAGAAATCTTATGTTGATAAGATTCATGATTAGTTCAATCGAGTTGAACATATTTGATTGATTCCATTTGCTTCCGCTGCCGGATCAACTAAATGAGTAATAATGTATAACACTTCATATACTTTGAGTATGATGAATTGTTTCAAAATTGAATTTAAGTAATAGTTACCAAATAGCCATATAGATTATCCTTAAGTGCTTGTAGAAGCATTAAGGGTGTAAAGTTAAGTGTTTTGATGCAATTCACTAATTTGTGTAAGGGCTTACACTAATGACTCTTGATATTGTATAAGGTTTCGGACAAAAACCGTATTCAAAACACCTAAAGATGGTTAAGGAACCATTGTGGCTATGTTATTTAAGAAATGGATTTGTTAGAATCTTTCTAGGCAATAAAGAACAATGAGAGATGCTGACAACGGAAATTGAGTACACTTGCAATCATGAGATGTGCGAGTGGGATGGATCACGCACACTGTGAAAACAGTGGGAGCTGTTCTATGACTAGAGAGCTTATATCAATATTGGATCTAGACATGTACTCAGAAAGTTTTGTAATGCAAATGTATACATTACAAAGGAAAACGAGTATGTAGTAAGGTTTAGTAAGGTACAAGAAGTTGATAAAACCTACTAACCAAAGCCTTCTCATAGGCTTAACGTGATGAGTCATGTCATTTCAATTGGATTGAGATGAATAGCTACATACAAGATCAAATTGGATTGTAAGAATATGAAATAGTAATCAGGTATTGACTATTCATATGTGATAATCACATTTGTCGTTCGAGTTTTTAATCTAAAAACTCCTTTTATACTTTGTTACATCCAAACGGGTTGTAGAGATAATTGAACCTCGTTAAAGTGAACCCGGATTAACATAGTATTCGCCCATAATAACTTATATGAGGTGACGTCTTGAAGTGACTAGAGTGTGATGCGATTGATGTCAAGTTCAAGTGCCATAGAGTCATGTGAGATGACTAGTCGATCACATAGGCAGACTGTTAGGAACACTTTGTCGGGCCTTATAACCTCTTATAGAGTTCTGGCAAATTTATATAGCCTGGTCGTGGCGAGAGCTACTATAGTATTCTAATGAGTCGATTCTTTTGACTAAAGACTGTTCGCCTAAGATGGCACAGTTTCAGATTAACTTTGATTTATGTTACTACGACCTTTGTAAATGGGGTCAAATGGGCATATTTTGGGTTATGATGGCTGTGGCTAATCGAAGGTAATAGTGCGATAGGAATTGTCCACCCCTTGTCAGGGTTAAAAGAATATCTCAGGGCCACTCGAGGAGTAATGAACTGGAAATACGTGGCCAAGCTCGGAAGGTATCTATGGTAGATAATTCCGGCCAATCAGTTATTCTCCAGATCGAGGAAACCACTCTCGATATGATCACTTGCAAGTACGACCCGAAAGACACCTTGCATTGAGTGGGAGATAGTAATAGGACAAGAGAATTGGTGACGCACACTTGTTGAGGACAAGTGGGAGATTGTTGGAGTAAGTGTGCCCGACAATAATGCGATCACAATTGTTGATCATAATGATCACATGTTTAAATCTTATATTAAGAATACATGAGGGAAAGTAATACTTTACAGTCAACTGGTCCACACATATCGGTAATGATTGGCTGACTAGAGTTTGACATTACTGTCGTGTGACGGTGGTGATCAGTTGATACCCTGAGGTCATACCTATAGGGTAATACTCTTAATTGATTATTTAATTAATCGTCTGCCGATACGAGTTAATTAAATTGCTTAAAATTGACGGATAATTTTGTGAGTAAAATTAACGTATCTTATTGTCATTCGATTAAATAATATACGGTCTAAGTAATCAAATTGTTTTATTACGTAGATTAATTTATTGTTTATGAAACAATTAAAAATAGAATGAATAATTTATTATAAATACAAATTGTTGTAGTTTATAATCATATGACCCATTTTGGTACAAGTAATTATTAATTACTTGTTATTTTTGTATGTGACATATTTTATAAATATGATGATTTTTAATGTGTTAAAAATGCATTATAATGTAACATGTCACATATGTCACAATTGACAAATGACAAAAAATAAAATGGACCACCATATAATATGGGTGACCGAAAATAGAGGGATAAGAGTTAGTGTGCCTTAATTGAGTTGTTTAGTGGAAGGCATCATGATTAACCTCTACATGATAGGGTTGCATGCCTACACCTTGAATAGAACAACCTAAAAAGGCAAATGTGCATGCATTGGCACCCTTTTCCTCCCTCCAAAAACCGGTTCCCCCTTCCCCCTTATGATGTGAATTATTCTCATTTTTCCTATTATTCATTTTTTCTATGAGAACACACAATAATGTGTGTGAAATTTTTTTAGAGTATTCTAAAATAATTCTCTACAACTTGTGAAACTTTAGAGAAATAAAACCTCATAATATCCTCTCCTCTTAACCGAAATAGAGGAGAATAATAATCATTTTTGTGTCAATTTTAAGCTAAGGTTTTAATTAATACTAGTCTCATATTAATTAAAATTATTAAGGGGTTACCTTGGGTATAATTCCTTGGGAGAGATTCTCCACTTGAATCTTATTCTTCCATTGTTGGAAAGCTCAAGAACTAACAAGTAGGAGATCTTGTTGGTGCTCAAAATCCGAAACATCAATGTAAGAAGTGACGATTTCTTCTCTACTTTGTTTTATGTTTGCATGCATAAGACCTTGTATTTATTTTATGACCAAATAAATTATTTCATATATGAATATGTATACTAATGAGATTAATGTATCCTAACAGAAGATTACAACCCGGAGACCAAGGCGACGTCGAAGCAGCTCGAAAGAATTCGGGCCAAGGACCTGACGTTGGGAAGGGCGACGCCAAGGCGACTCGGGGACTCGAGTCAAAGACCTATCGTCGGGAATAGTTTAGAGTTTGTCCACTGTCCGTGCGGGTCATTTAAAGTCCGTTAGACTATGTACAAAGGCTCGCCAGCCATAGGAAGGAGTCATACCTGAGGCATCTTCGGGATATGTCCTTGAATTGTTTCTTGTTTGCACGTAAAGGATTGACAGCCGTGTTGTGGATATGATGAGGCTCGCCAGCTGTGTTGCGGATATGATGAGGTTCGCCAGCCGTGTTGCGGATATGATGAGGCTCTCTAGCCGTGTTGAAGGTACGTTTTGAGGCTCGCCAGCCGTGTTGGAGGTCGAATGATAAACTGCGGGAAATAACCGCGTTTGTCGGGCTTATTTCGAGAGGTTGTTGAGTTAGTGGGATTCGTGGGGAGGGCACCGATATCTTGCTGGGGAATTTCGGCGTTTATATTGGATGTTTGTGGTGCCGGAAAGAGATGGGCTTTTTGTAGTTTAAGCTTGGCTCCTGTGGATAGCGGTCTCCATTATCGACATTCGTAATTTCGAATTTCGAAGAGAGGTAACGGTTTTTATTGCCGTTGTTCGGATTTTGTAGAAATGGCGAATGTGAATTCTGCCATTTGTCGTTTGGAAGATAACGGTTTTTAATTCCGTCCTCTTGTGATTTGAAGTTTGTGAAAAATAGTAAATTTGAAATTCACTATTTTGTTTTTGAAAAGGTGACGGCTTTTAATTCCGTCGTTTGAAATTGTGAAAATAACGAATTTGAATTTCGCTATTTAATTTTCTTGAAAGGTGGCGGTTTTTTAATTCACTCGTTTGAAATTTGTGAATATAGCGAATTTGAACTTCACTACTTCGTATCTTGTTTGAAAATGACGGTTTTTAATTCTGTCGTTTGAAATTTGTGAAAATAGCGAATTTGAATTTCATTATTTAGTGTCTTGTTTGAAAATGACGGTTTTTAATTCCGTCGTTTGAAATTTGTGAAAATAGTGAATTTGAATTTCATTATATTGTTTTTTGCTTGAAAATGAAGGTTTTTAATCCCATCGTTTGAAATTTGTGAAAATAGCGAATTTGAACTTTACTATTTTGTGTTTGTTGAACAGTGACGGTTTTTAATTCCGTCGCTTGAATTTTATGAAAATAGCGATTTTGAATTTCACTATTTTGTGTCTTGTTTGAAAATGACGGTTTTTAATTCCGTCGTTTGAAATTTGCGAGTTTATGTGGAAATTGGGCTAAAGGCCAAAGTTTCGTTGAAAATGCTGGGAACACCTCAAAGAGGCGCGAGCCATCGTGCGATGTAAGGGGCCTCCCCTTTTTTCTTCAAAAAGACGCAAGGATTGATTGCACCTCATTCACTTCGTCTTCCCTATCAAACAGGCGACATTCAACCAAAAATCGCCATTTTTGGTCCAGTCTCCTTGCTTGCTTTTGTGCTACAAACATCCAAGGTATGTAAATCCTCTTGAATCCATTTGAATTTGTTTGCCTTTTTGTTAATTGAATTAGGGCGAAACCCTAACCCCTTTGAAATCGATTTGGGCGTTTTTGCTTGGCCCATTTTTGAGTGAAATTGATGCTTGCATTAGGTTAGAAACCTGTTTAGGAGTATAAGGGTGCTTTTCGTTTGCATTTTGGTCCCCATTCCCGCTCCCTAGGAGCAAAAAACATGAATAAGACAAAAGACCGTCTCACTTCACAAAGTCGTGTTTGTTTGTTCGATTTGTATGCCCCACAAGGTTGCATTGTAGTCTGGGAAGGCCGTCTTTGTCATGTTGGACCTTCGTTGGGCGTTTAGGGACAAAATTTCGCATTTTGCCTTTATCAGACGGTCTTATGCTGATGAGATAAGCGTCTGTTTGGACTTAAACCAAGCCATTTTGCTTTGAAATGGACCTTAATGGTAATTTAGACCTCTTTAGGACGTGATCAAGTCACGTTGCTGTGTTGTGGTCGTAATTTGAATTTTCGACCTGTTTGTACTCAAATTGGCGTAAAATTACCTTTTTCGAGCTGTGTAAAATGCCCAATTGTGTCGGGAATTTTTGTTGCATATTTTTGGTGGACCTTGTGTGGGCCCGAGGGTGTTGGGTTATTTTTTTGTAATTTTTGTCGTTGTTTTGACTCGTCTTTTGCTTGAAAAGATGGGCGGGTCGTTTTTTTAATTTTTGTGAAATGATTTGCTGGATGGGATTGGGCGGGTTTGCCCTTGATTTTGTATTTGTAATTGCAGGTGGTTTTTATTTTGTTTTTTTTTTTTTGGAATTTTGTCTGTTTTGTGCCATCGTAATGCCGAAATTTCGGCTACGTTGTTTTTGTCTTGATTTAAGGTGAGTGTTCTGGAGCTTCTAGGCCCACTGAGTCCGTGGCTGAGGCCTTGGAGTTCTTGTTTAAGTCCGGGCCGGTTAGTACTCCGGGGAGCGCGCCAGAGGTAGTGGTGGAGGATGCTTCCGAGGAGGAGCTCACCGCTGAGGCAGTTAGAGCTGCGGAAGCCGTAGGGACTTGGGAGGAGCCCGTTGCTGGGGCTATTGGTGTTGAGAGGACTCGGACGGGGTCCGAGGCTGGAACCTATGGGAGGAGGGTTACCACCAGGAGGGGTCCTCGGGTCTCTAGACAGAGACTCGAGAAGGTTGTGCAGGTTGTCGAGCGGGGTCCTCGTCGTCCCGTGCAGTCTCGCGGAGTGAAGAGGATGAGAGTGGAGACGGAGGAGGACGACGCCTTCGTCCGTGGTTGGGAGGCTAGGTGGGTTCAGGCTCCTCGAGGGCTGAACCTGCGGACGGCGCCTGCTTGGGCTGAGGGTTTTGACGGTAGCTAGTTGTTGTTGCGGCTTGACACTCACATCTCCTACCGTGCAAACGAGGGCCTGGTGAGTTTGCTGCTTTGTTAAGCTTTCGTTGTTTTTGTTATTTCAGACCTGAATAGGTGTTCTGACTTTGTTTAATCCCCAATTTCAGGAGATTGCTACCATGAGGACTTTCTCTGGCTTCTCGACTTGCATGGGTTTCTATGACATTCTCTGGGCCGGGTCGAGGGCGTTGATAGAGAGTTCGGCGACAGGGTCGTTGGTTGCCGCCTGGCGCGAGATTCACGGAGATTCGATTAGATCGAACTTGTGTTTGATTCGTGCCATATTGGACCGCTACTGGGACACGACGTCATTGTTCCATATGCAGTTCGGGGAGGTCGGTATCACTTATGAGGACTTCACCATGATATCGGGTCTTCCTGGTGGCGAGATGCTGGTTCAGTTTCCGGAGACGCCGGAGAGAGTGTCTTCTACCGTGATCACGGGCTTGATCGACGATGTTTTTCCTGCGCCGACCGACATCACTCCTTTCTTGATGGCAAACTCCTACGTGAGGGACCACTTCAAGGTGAGGCTGACTGGTTTTGTTCCGGAGCCGTTGGCGAGTCCGGAGGGTGAGGCCGAGGCTGACGCGCAGGAGGCACGGTTGTGGTTGTGGTATTTATTGGGTACCACGTACGTTGGCGACAAGGGTGAGTACTTATCGACCAAGGTACTTTCTTTGCTTGCTGACCTAGACGCCCTAGCTCGGTATGAGTAGGTGACGCCGGCTATGGCCCGCTTTGGTTGGTCCATGCCTTATTTTGGAGGTACGTGCGTTTTTGTTGGTTTTTTTATTTATGTTTTTGAGTTCTGGCAGTTTTTTGAAAATTGGCTGATTTGTTGTTGCTATGTTTTGTGTTACAGGCTTGGTTGTTTGCTTACTTTCCTCCTTTGCGCCCAAAGATGGTGGGTGACGTGCCTTTCGTTTACCTAACCATGAAGGGCTGGACGATGGCTCGAAAGAAATCCACCAAGTCGACTTATGAGGATTGCAGGCGTCGGGTGAATGCCCTCTGGCTTGTTGACGTAAGTCTCTGTTCCTTATCTCCTTTATTTTGTAAAAAGGTAGAGATAGGATGAATAGGTAGCTAGAAATCCTCCAGTTAGTTGACTAGCTTTGCCAAGAGTGCAGTTTGTTGGGTGGCCTTGGGAGCACTACATGGGTGTGCCGACCTTTGTCAGGGAGCGTTTGCGACCTCGTAGTTGCCAGCGCTTGTACTTAGAGACGATGATCTACCCTGTTTGGTACCTTGGTGAGCGTTTGGCTCGTCAGTGCTTCAGTGAGACCTTCGTGGTGCCTGTCGACCCGCCTAGGTTGCTGTTCCAGGAGTCGACACTTGACGAGGTTGAGGAGCACCTTCACGGTCGTGGAGGTGAGGAGCTGTTGTTGCGGGAGGCCGACTACGACACCTTTCGTTTGTCGAGGCTTGCTTGGTACCCGATCGAGATATGTTTCCCTCAGTTCTTTGCACATTGTTACTCTTTCCTTTTCGGCAAAAGGATTTGTTACCTTTGATTTGGTTTCCCGTTGTAGGGTGTTGACGACCATATGAGGACCCAGCCCCCAGCTTTCACGGCATAGACCACCTTCCAGGGGCCGAGTGGTGAGGCGCTGCAGCTGCGTCTGCCAGAGCCTGCGGTTCCTAAGGTGACCGACGTTGGCATGGAGTGGAGGTTGGCGGTTTTGAGGGTGAGCTTCTAGTTTGAGCCCTCCTTCTTGTTTGTATTTTGCCCTGTGTCATGTTGTTGTTTTGTTGAAAGTCTTTTGTTTGATTGTGTAGGTGTCGACCTTTTGTCACCAGGCTTTGTGGCAGATGGCTAAGAAGTGGAGAGCACTTGCTGGTGACCTGGCTGCGAGGGAGTCTCGGCTTGTGTAGGTACCTTTTGTTGGTCGTTTTGCATTTTTGTGTTGCCTTTCATGTTTAGATCTTACTGACCTGTATTGTGTTTTGCAGAGTACTGCGGATACGGTGGAGCTTGCTCGGATCCGTGCTGTTGGACATGGCGAGGTCGACGATCCAGGCATTGGAGCTGGGACTCACCACCCGAGATCATGAGTTAAAGCGTCGCGAGGATGGGTTGCGGAGGCGAGATACGGAGATCGCCTCTCTTAGGGCTCGGTTGGCCGAGGCCGAGGAGCTTCGTGTCACGATCGCCTCTCTTTTGGTATTGATTACTAATTATTGATTATGTTGGTACTGATTATGAAAAAAGGTCTTTATATTGGCAATGTTTGTCGATTAACCCTTGAATTTTTTATATTGATAATTTTTCTGATATGTTTTTTCTTAATTGATTTGTGGGAGATCATTTTTTCCTTTCATTTCTCAGCGCACTTATTTTATTTAATCAATTTTTTAATCTAATTGTTGTTTTTTTCACTCCTAAAAACATTTTTCCCAAACTTTTTTTTTCTGACCAAGTTAAATTTTATATCAAATTCAAATTTTTCTATAAATATCTTACAAATAAAGTTTTAAATCAAATTTTGAATGAACCAATTTGACAATATGTTAATTTTAGATTTATCAAAGATAGATGATAAATAACCTATTTATTTAATTTTATATGCTATGTTTTTAAATGTGATACGATCATTTAAGATTGTTATTCAAGATTATAATGTTTTAATTAAAAAATTAAAAGAAACTCACGACTCTAATGAATAGAATTATATATTAAAACAAATTTCTTAAATTGGAAATGTTTTGAAAAACCTGCAAAACCGTAATTGTGATTTCTAAAAGAATAAAAAAATTTAGACGATAAACTTTTCTTTGCTTGCATATAAGTTTAATAAAATTTTAAAATTTCTTATTAAAATAAATTAAATAATAAAAAAATATTAATTAAATTAATCAAAGTATTTGCAAAATTTTATAATTAAATGCATTTTCATATTATTTATATTCGAATAAATTTCTTTTAGATTTTGAAGTTTGCCTTAACATGAAAATATCTTAATTTAAGTCGGAAAAGATACTCGCCACGGGAGTTTGTTAGTTCGTGGCTAAAATTTTTTTTGCCACGGAACAATTCGTTGCTAATTAAAATTTCGTCACGGGTGTGACATAGTTCGTGGCTAAAATGATTATTTGCCACGAGTGTAGTATATTTCGTGGTGCAAGTGACTTTTTCCCACGGGAAAAGTAATCCCGTGGCATAATTTTTTTTCCAAAATAATAAATAAATTTTTCCCGTGGCTAAGCAGAATTTAGCCACGAATTATAAATTCCCGTGGCATAATTCGTGGCGCAAGTGAAAATTTGTTGTAGTGCTTAATGACCTTGAGGGGTACGAATTTGAGGTCAAATTCGGATAGCATGAGTGTCCACCTAGAAAGCCTTCTATTTAGCACGGGCTTTTCGAAGATGTATTTGACAGGGTCCATCTTAGAGTAGATGTGATCCGTGTAGTTGAGCATATAATGCCGCAACTTCTTTGTTGACCAAACCAGAGCAAGGCATGTCTTTTCTAATTGGTTGTATCTTGTTTCGTATTCGATGAACTTTTGCTGATGTAGTAGATGGCTCGTTCTTCGCTGTCGACTGTTTGTGCTAGCATTGCTCCCATGGCTGTGTTGGTGACAGTCAAGTATAGGGATAAGGGAATTCCCTGCTGAGGTGGCATGAGGACAAGAGCCTTGGATATGATTTCCTTTATCCTCTCGAAGGCCTTTTGACAATCGTCATCCTAATCGGTGTGATCGGAGGCGCGGAGCTTCTTGAAGATAGGTTCACAAATCACGGTGAGCTTGGCTATGAAGCGGCTGATGTATTGGACTTGACCGAGAAATCCCCGAATCTCCTTCTCGTTCTTAGGCCGAGGCATTTGTTAGAGAGCTTTGATTTTGGTAGGATCAATTTTGATGCCTCCCTTGCTGACGACGTATCCCAGGAGTTTTCCGGGGATGATCTCGAATACACACTTCTGAGGATTTAGTTTCATGTTATATTTTCGAAGGCGAGCAAAGATTTTTCGAAGGGCGCTGATGTGGCCGTCTCGCTCTATTGATTTGACGATCATGTCATCGACATATACTTCCACCTCTTTGTGCATCATGTCGTGTAGGAGAGTGGTGGCGATTCTTTGGTAGGTTGGTCCGGCTTTGATTAGACCGAAGGGCATAATAGTGTAGCAATATGTACCTCACTGCGTAGTGAATGCAGTCTTGTGCATGTCTTCCTCGGCTATTTTGATTTGGTTGTACCCAGCATACCTGTCCATGAATGATAGTAGGGCGTGAACGGCGGTGTTGTCTACCAAGATGTCAACATGTGGTAGAGGGAAGTCATCTTTTGGACTTGCTTTGTTTAGGTCTCTGAAGTCGACGCAAACCCGAATCCTCCCGTCTTTCTTGGGTACGGGGACTATGTTGGCCACCCAGTCAGAATGTTCGAAAACTTTGATGAATCCGGCTTTGAATTGTTTGTCTACCTCTTCCTTGATTTTCGGGGCCCATTCGGGCCGCATACGGCGCAGCTTCTGCTTCACGGGCTTAGCTCTAGGTTTAATGGGTATCCTGTGCTCTGCAATTTCTCTGTCGATCCCGGGCATGTCTTTGTAGGACCATGCGAATACGTCCTTGTATTCGTATAATAGGTCGATGAACTGCTGTCTTTCCGAGGGGTCAAGGGTGGTCCATATCCTAAGTTCTTGAGGTGTATTGTCGGTCCATACGTTGATGGGTTCGGTCACCTCAATGATGGGTGTCCTATCTTCCCGTTTGTCAAGTTCTTTTTCTAGGTGAGGTGGGTAATCACTCAAGTCAAATTACTCATATTCGTTCAGAATTGCATTGCAGTTAAATTGAGACGAGTCGTAAACAAACTTAGCATTCAGTAAGTCGACCTAAGCGAAAAGTTCGGATAGGACAGACATATCATGGGCAGTCATAGGCGACACAGTAGAGGAGGTGGCCCCTGGAACAAGCTCCAAGTTGCTACCTTCTGCGGGAGTGGGGTTGACCCTAGTTGACTAAGCCTCTATGGCAGCCACAAGTTTGTGATAAAACATTGGAAAATGGACTTTGACCGAAACATCAGGAGCGCTAGCAGCTAAGACAGACTCTAACTCAAGTTTGTTATCAGACTCAGACTCAGACTCAGTCTCGTCTTCACTTCCCTCTTTGAACATGGGGCCTTCTCCAGTCGTGATTTTGCAAATGCGACCTTGGCGATCAGTGCACTTGACAGTCTTCCTCCAGCCTTGGGTAACTTTCTCTGGGTCAACATCAGAGATTAAGGCACTGGAATCAAACTGGTTGTCTTTGAGAGCGATGGTGATGATGTCCTCATAGTCGAGGTACTTGATGTTGTCTTCTCCAAAAAGGAGACTCATGGCTTGTCGGTCTAGACATGGGGTTGATCCAGATTTGGTTGACGCAACTTTGGTGTTGTCGGGGATGAAGTAGTAATCTTGAAAGACTTTTACACTCGGGTGGTTGACCTTTGCTACGGGGTCGTAGATTGGCTCAAAAAAGCCGTTGTAAAGCTCAGACTCTTCCTTAGGGACGAAGTAGCCATTGAGGGTCAAGTGATAGGGATGAAGGATGACTCATTGCTTTTTGCGCTTCCGTAATAGGAGACCCATTTCCTGGATGTTTTCATCGGTTGGCTCATAGCCTAGCCCAAAGGGGATATTGGGGACCTTGGCCTGTTTCATGGGAGGCAAGGCGCTTTTCAGTGGGTTGAGAGGTAGGCCCGGGAAATAACCCTGGCGCATAAGGATGCGGTTGACTGTGAGGTTCAAGAACGGGTCACATTCAAAGGGTGTTGATTCATCGGTTAGGGCACTCACAGATTGGAACCCCCACATTTCGTTGTCATCCTCCTCAATGATTTGAGAGGTAATTCCCTTCTTCATTGATGTGAACATTATTTGCGCACATTTAGTCCTCTAATTGAACCCATTTTTCATACTATTATAACATTCCATAGCCATTTTATCCGTCAAATGCTTTCTATTTTGCTTTCCTAGTGCATTTTATATGTTTTGTAGGAAAGGAGATAATAAGGCGGAAATTCCCGTCTTTCATGCATATTTGGAAGCTTGTTGAAGATATTTGATGGACTAAGTATGAAGAGGAGGAAAGAATGATGACCAAGGAAGAAGAAATAAAGAGTATATAAAGGCATCTTAGGCTTAAAAGCAAAAAGAAAGGGAATATCAGCTCAACCCGCGCGGGTCAAGCCTATCTGGAGCAGGATACTGATGAACCCACTCGGTTCAATTTCAACCCGCTAGGGTTGAAGCTCTGAATGCTCGTTTTCAGCTCGGGACAAGCGTATTCCTGGACAGGAAGTTCTTCCTTGCTACGTAAACCATGATCCGCGCATATTTTTCAAAGACTAGCAAAAAGGAGACTCGCATCTTTTTTTGAGAGGAGCGATTCCCTACCCAACAATTAGCATTGTTAATTTACTATTTTACCCTTGCTTAACCTATTGATGCACCACTATATATACCCCATTTGTAATAATCAAACCATCAAGTTTTCATTAGGTAAAATCAATCCTTGCTTAGATTAGATTAGGAGTAGATTAGAATAGATTATCATTTAATCTTTCCACAAATTACACATTAATCTTTCCTTAATTATTGTTCAAGTTTATTATTGAGTAATTCAAGTTTATTATTGGGTAATTAGAAGATTATTGGGTTTAGTGGGAGATTGGCAACCTTCCATCAATCATCAAGTTCTTCTATTATTCTTTGCATTATTATTTTGGAATCTCCATAGGTATAATTCTCTTAATCCTTGTTTTAATTATTGTTAATCTTTCTTACTTGTTCATCATGTTTGGCTTTGTTAGTATGATTGACAACCTTATTAACATGTTAAACTTGATCATGAGTGAGTAGTTACTTAGCTAGGACTAATGGGTAATTAGGGGAAATAAACATGGGGAATGATTCATGCTTAATCTAATATGCTTCCATAATTAATTTGCTTGCTTGTTGTGATTTCAACTTATGCACATGTTATGTTTGATGAAATTCTAAGCCTATGAATCCTTGCATTTACAACCATCACTTATCTTTTCAATGAGACTTATAAGACATAAACCAACTCGAGTCTCATTAGACCATGCATATAGTTGGGTAGGGAGGATTAAGTCGACTTGTAGGTGTTGTACAATCTAATCGATTCGGCTCCGGGACCCAAACTTTCGTAGGATTGTAAGATATAAACCAACTCGATCCATCACAACAATAATTGGTTGCATCTAGTAGGAAACATGTTTGTATGATCAACTCCCATGAATTCCTTATGAACCCATGATATCCTAGCATTTTTAGTCATTTGTTTACATCTTTCCTTTTGTTGCTTGTTTATTGCTTTTATTAGATTAGAATCATCAACCCATTATAATTGTGACAACCCCAAGCACAACCATAATTAGATTGAATAATTTGAGTAACCACCGTCCCATGGATCGACCTCGACTTACCACTAACTAGTTGTATGTTGAGTATTATAAATGTGTTTGATTGGATGTGACCCGGCGACATCACCCATAAAATGGCGCCGTTGCCGGGGACGGTGTTGTTTATTTGAATTATTCTTTTGTCTAGTTTTAGTTGTGCTTCTTTTTCTTGAGTTTTATTGTACTTACATTATTTTATATGTTTATCATGTCTACATTCAAGTTTTGGCAATATGAAAATGAGTCATTTGATTAATATGTTGCAAGATTTGAAAATTATATGACTCATGCTTGGCATCATGGTTTTACTCTTTCAAATTATAAAGTATGTTGTGTTGTTTATAATGGCATGAACCTTGAAACCCGCAACTTGGCTTTTCACTTGAGTGGTGGTAGGATATGTGAGATGAGTTGTGAGGAATTTTGGGAATTTGTTGAGTTCATGACCATTCATTGTCTCAAGCAAACTATACATGACATATTTGAAAGTGCCAAGGAAGGTATAGAAGCGATAAAAACCACATTTTAAAAATTCATTGAGGAAAACTATGATGAAAATGAGAATTGTGATGATGAGAAACCTTCCTATAACCTTGAGTCAATCTACTATGCCCACAAAATTACCCCACCTTGGGAAGATGGAGTGCTAGATGAGGAGAGTGATGATGAGGAGGAGTACATTCTTGATTGTGAAACTAATACTTGGATGCCGTCATCCTACTCTTATTGTGTTTCAATGAAATCAACCTCCATGGGATTTGATATTAATGGGCAAAGTGAGAATGATATGGATATGAGCTTGAGTGAAAACTCACCCTTTGAGGATGACATATTTGAGGGAGACAATTGTGTTGTACTTGGTGAGCCTTGTTACGACAACCCCTTTGATAATGGACCTTGTTGGGATGAGGAATATGATGAGGACATTTGGGAACCCCAAATAGACACCCTTGAAATCACCTTAAATGATAATGAGAGTACTTTCACTAAATGTGGTGATTTTGACTATTTGGAGGATGAGTTGAGTGAATTGCCAACCAACTACCCATTTCATGTTCCTACCGTCCATCATTTCTCTTATAATTTTTGCCATAATGTTCTTGACAAGCTTGTTCGGTCTCTTGGGCATTATTTCATTGCATAATCTTGTGTTGTTATGCATGCTTATTTATATCTCACTCCCAAGAATTTGACCGACTTCTACGTGCTTTGAGTGCTAGTGATAATCTTCCATGAAATTGTTTTTTGATAATCTTTGGTTTGATGGAGTTCCTTAATAACCATTAATTTGTATATATGCATTTAGTATAGCCTTGCATTAATTTAATAAATTGCATGAGAGATGAAAGGGAGGGATCTCATATTTTAATTGAGTTTTTGAAGAAAATTAATGAAAATGAGAAGATGAAAAAGGTAAAGAAATGAAGAAAATGGAAAATGGAAAATTTGGGCTTATGAGTAAGTGTGTTATCAAGAGAAAGGTGTTGGGTCAAAATTTCAAAAAAGATGCGCATCCCGAGACAAATCCGAGCGGGTTGAAGGACAAGAAAAGAAAGAAAAGTTCCTGACAAGGAATCCGAGCAAATTTTAAGAAAGACGCTCGTCATTGCTGTCAACCCGAGCGGGTTGATATTATCTGGAGCGGGTTCTCAGTCAACCCGAGCGGGTTATTTCTATATGGAGCGGGTCCACACTCAGAATACAGAATCTGCTCAGTATCACGGGAAGGTTAATCCTACCCCACCCGTGTTCAGCCTAACCCGTGTATGCTCTTGTTTTTCAGCCATAATTTCACTCTACACTTAAAGCTCACCTACCATCTTCATCTTCTACCTTCAAGCTCAACCTCAACTCCCAAAACTCACCCAAATAACCATAAAATCCAACCAAATCACCATCTAGTTACTCTAAAAATCATTCTAATCCATTTATACACAATAAAAATCAACTTTCCAACCTTCTATTTGCTCAAAATCACCCATTTTCATCATTTCAAAAATTGGAGCTCCAAAAATCCGTGAGCAACAATTGATTTTCGGGTTTGATTTTTGCCTTCTAGCTTCACTACATTGCTTTTAGTGTTCTCGTAAGGTATTTTCAAGGTTGTTTGGCTCTTATTTGTGAAGATTTGTGGCATTCTTGAGTAGTGATACTTGGTGGATTTCAAGACTACAACAATGAATTTTTGGGGCAAGAGTAAAGCTACTACTTCTAAGGGATCAAAATAAGGAAAAGGAAGCAATTCTAATGCTCCACCGGAGTACCAAATGCAAGAAGAGGAGTTAGTGCCGGAGATTGAGCAACTTGATGATCTCCCGGAGGTAGTATTCATCAAAAATGAGCATATGAGGCGATTTTTGAAACTATTTGGTAAGGATTTCGAACCTACTCGTTTCATTTGTCGTCACACTTTGGATAAACTTGGTATTGAAGGACAAACCGAGTCCTTATTTAGAGAAATGGGTCTTGAGACTTTATTTAATATGCATGAGGAAACATATCTTAGCCTCACCTTGAAATTCTTGTATAGTCTCAAAGTATTTGAAGGAGAGACATATGAGGTGTCTTTGGAATTTAGGTTGTGTAATAAGACCCATCAAATGCATTTGGGTACCTTTGATGAAATTTTTGGGCTTGCGATACCCGAGACCGACCTTGAAAAGCCCGTGGGGTTCACGGAGTCACATTTGTGGAGAGCAATCACCGGGTTGGAATTAGAGGGTTTTAAGAGGTGTCATGCCTTTTGCATTCATCACCCGGTTATTAGGATGTAGCATCAATTTATAGCGGGGACTATTCATGGTAGAAGTGACACGGGATGTGTGAGTCAACTTGACATGACTTTTCTTGAGTCATATTTGAATGTCCAAGGTTTGCCAAAGTACAGCTTTAATCCCGCTCTTGAATTACTTGTCCGATTTCGAAATCTATCAAGGGGTGCGACAAAATCAAAGGGAATTGTGATGGGTGGTCTTGTGACTAGGATGGCCGATTCTTTATGTCCGGGGTTTAATGATGATAGGAGGTATGTGGCTCTACCCGGAGATACTTTACTTGATGAGAAGGTCATTTTTAGGCATCACAAATGGTGCAAATATAATGATTTGGGAGGTATTGATTGGTACACCAAGGGAAGCACTACATTCACCCTTCCTTGTTGGGACCTTCCTCCTACCACACCTAGGACGAGCTACCTTGCACCTATGCCAAGCTATCTCCTCCCTATTGAGAGGATTGTAGCTCCACCACCTAGGAGACGTGAGGAGGCACCTTCTACTCCTTCCCATGCACCACCACCATCCCAAGGTCCAAGCCTTGGATTTCCACCATTCCTTCATGGTGTTCGGCCCGCTTATGCGGAGATACCTCCATACCCCCATGTCTACCGACCCTTTTCACCTCCTCCCCCTCGCCCGAGTAACCCACCATCGGCCATGGATATATTGATGGGTATGATAAGCAACATGGATGTTAGGATGCACCGAGGGTAAGAAGACAACTATTTGGCCCTTTATCCTCAATATTATCATATGGCACAATAAGGATTTATTGATCCTAATGGTCCTAGGCCTTCTTCGGTGCAACCGCACCTTGTGTTCCCAAACCAAGGCATGAATGAAGATGACCAAAGAGGAGGAGAGGAAGAAGGAGAATAAAGTGAAGATGATGATAGCCTTAATGATAGAGGCTTTGATTGAGATCGTGATTGTAAGACCCTTCTTTCCCTATTTCTCATGTATAGTTTGCATTTTAATATATCTCACATGATTAGATTAGTTTGCATTGTATTTATCTCACATGATTCACGTAGATAGTTTCATATAGACTAGAATTCATGCATAGTCACTAATGACCAATCCTATTCTTTTCTACACTAGAAATAGTGTTTAAATCGGTTTGGGGAGGTTTGATCATAGGTGACCATAGTTTACTAGAAAACATGCATCATATGATATAGTTTAGATTGCATTCATTTGTTATATATGTCATATAGAATTGCATTTAGTTAGAGCATGCATTCATTCATACCATATCATTGCATTTGTACTTTATTTCCATAAAATCAAAAATCCATAAACATGTATTTCTTTTTTATTCCTACTCCTACATGTACATTGAGGACAATGTCCAAAATAAAGTGGGGGATGGGAATTTATATTCCAAAAATGCATAAAAAATTGAAAAATCTTGAAAAATCACAAAAATATGTCTTTTAATTTCATAAAACAAAATCCATAAAAATTTGAAAATTTTCTAAAACCAAAAACATGTTCTTTAATTTAGTAGTGTAGAATTATATATACTTGTGCTTTTGTTCTCTTCTCACATAGATACAACACTACATTTGAGACATTAGCAAGGGAAAGTGAAGACCGCTTGGTATGATCGCTCTAATCTCTATTTCCCTTCCATTTCTTTTTCATTGTTCATATGAGGAGGATGGGCTTACATGTCAAGGAGGATGTGGTGTATTTTGTTGTAGCGGTTTGTGTATCTATGTGTTGTTAGGAGTTGCATTTAATTTATATGACATATTAGTTGGTAGAAGCATATGCATTAGGATGTATAAATGTTAGTTGCATCATGGCATGTAGTTTGCATGTTAGAAAAATTTTGTGAAACCGTCTACTTGGGAAGCTTGACAAGTATATATAGGCCCTAGTAGATGCTTTTTATTCTTAAGACTTTGCTTGTTAGAATACTTGTAAAACACCCTAGGATTTGTCATGCTAGTATCCTTTGACCCATGGATTAAGGCCTAGTCAAGAGTACCTTATGGTGTGATAACTCCTTGGCTACCGTTTATTCCAAGGTGACCCTTGAAACCATGCAACCATCATTCATCCATTTTCTACCATACATTTTGTCATCAAAAAGGGAATGGGCACAAAAAGAAATTGTTCAAAAATTTGAGTTCAATAAATGAAAAGAAAAGAAAAGAAAAAGTTTGCAAATTGCATCAAAAGAAAAGAGAAGTAACAAAAAATGAAAACTCCTATGCTTCAAATATAAGGCACCCTCACTACATATGGGGTGACTTTGAAAACATTCAAAAGAAAATGCAAAAAGTTGAAAGTTGTCAAGTGTTGAAAATGCCAAACATCAAAGAAATGGCAAGAAAATGTTCTCAAAATGAGAAATGCCACAAGAAATTGGGGGGAAAAACAACAACAAAAAGCAAACTCCCAAATGAAACTCAAATACTATTGATCCCTTTATCCATCGTATCCATTTTTGTGCATGGTAGAGAGGGGACGACCCTTCTTCTTGTCTAGGCAAGAAGGGGAATTCCGCGATTCTCCAGTGTTTCTAACACCATAGGGAGTCTACTCTTAACAAAAGCATTTAACGATTGAGGACAAAGATACCCTAGCTTGACACAATTTGGAGGTGATTTATTGGTATCCTTCTAGGCATAGTAGTTTGAAGAAATTGCATCTATGAAGGAGTGTGTACCCTTGAATTGCTTCCCCTTTAGATAATTTCCGCCACTTAGATGAGGAAAGTGGCTATTCTTTTGTAGATGCATCCATTACTTGATTTTGTGTGCTTTAATGTTTGGATGTGTCGCCATTTTGGCAAGACCCACCTTGCCTTGCAAGAAGGCATCCTACCTCATGGTTGTCTTGTTGTGAGTTGAAGGGGCGGAGTGAGACCCGCTAATTGTATCATATCGGTTATATTAGTAGGTTAGTTTAAATAAAGGTCTAGTTTTAGTCACCTCATTACTCGGGACGAGTAAAGGTTCGGTTTGGGGATATTTGATGTGGACATTATTTGCGCACATTTAGTCCTCTAATTGAGCCCATTTTGCATACTATTATAACATTCCATAGCCATTTTATCAATCAAATGCTTTCTATTTTGCTTTCCTAGTGCATTTTATATGTTTTTTAGGAAAGGAGATAATAAGGCGGAAATTCCCGTCTTTCATGCATATTTGGAAGCTTGTTGACGATATTTGATGGACTAAGTATGAAGAGGAGGCAAGAATGATGACCAAGAAAGAAGAAATAAAGAGTATATAGAGGCATCTTAGGCTTAAAAGCTAAAAGAAAGGGAATATCAGCTCAACCCGCGCGGGTCAGGCCTATGTGGAGCAGGATACTGATGAACCCGCTCGGGTCAATTTCAGCCCGCTCGGGTTGAAGCTCTGGATGCTCGTTTTCAGCTCGGGACGAGCGTATTCCTAGACAGGAAGTTCTTCCTTGCTACGTGAACCATGATCTACGCATATTTTTCAAAGACTAGCAAAAAGGAGACTCGCATCTTTTTTTGAGAGGAGCGATTCCCTACCCAATAATTAGCATTGTTAATTTACTATTTTCCCCTTGCTTAACCTAATGATGCACCACTATATATACCCCATTTGTAATAATCAAACCATCAAGTTTTCATTAGGTTAAATCAATCCTTCCTTAGATTAGATTAGGAGTAGATTAGAATAGATCGATTATCATTTAATCTTTCCACAAATTACACATTAATCTTTCCTTAATTATTGTTCAAGTTTATTATTGAGTAATTCAAGTTTATTATTGGGTAATTAGAAGATTATTGGGTTTATTGGGAGATTGACAACCTTCCATCAATCATCAAGTTCTTCTATTATTCTTTGCATTATTATTTTGGAATCTCCATAGGTATAATTCTCTTAATCCTTGTTTTAATTATTGTTAATCTTTCTTACTTGTTCATCATGTTTGGCTTTGTTAGTATGATTGACAACCTTATTATCATGTTAAACTTGATCATGAGTGAGTATTTACTTAGCTAGGATTAATGGGTAATTAGGGGAAATAAATATGGGGAATGATTTATGCTTAATCTAATATGCTTCCATAATTAATTTGCTTGCTTGTTGTGATTTCAACTTATGCACATGTTATGTTTGATGAAATGCTAAGCCTATGAATCCTTACATTTACAACCATCACTTATCTTTTCAATGAGACTTGTAAGACATAAACCAACTTGAGTCTCATTAGACCATGCATATAGTTGGGTAGGGAGGATTAAGTCGACTTGTAGGTGTTGTACAATCTAATCGATTCGGCTCCGGGACCCAAACTTTCCTAGGATTGTAAGATATAAACAAACTCGATCCATCACAACAATAATTTCTTGCATCTAGTAGGAAACATGTTTGTATGATCAACTCCCACGAATTCCTTATGAACCCATGATATCCTAGCATTTTTAGTCATTTGTTTACATCTTTCCTTTTGTTGCTTGTTTATTGCTTTTATTAGATTAGAATCATCAACCGATTATAATTGTGACAACCCCAAGCACAACCATAATTAGATTGAATAATTTGAGTAACCACCGTCCTATGGATCGACCTCGACTTACCACTAACTAGTTGTATGTTGAGTATTATAAATGTGTTTGATTGGATGTGACCCGACGACTTCACCAATCATTCATGATAGCCTTAATAGGGGATGCAGGAATCGTGATTTTTTTCCCGTAATAAATGACCCTGATTTTCTGATGAAGGGTTGAAGTGACGGCTTTGGACGCATGGATCCTAGGGCGCCCTAGAAGCATGTTGAAAGAGGCGTCGATATCGACCACTTGAAAACTGGCTTGTCTTTCCAGGGGTCCCGTTGTAATGGTCAGGGTGATGAGGCCTGCGAGCTTACGACGAGTGCCGTCATAGGCGCGCTCTCCTTGATTAGTCGGGATCAAGTTAGCTTCCTTGATACTCGGTTTATGGGCCGTTTTGAGGGGAATGACGTTGACTGCAGATCCGTCATCCACTAGGACCATAGGTATATTCTTCTTCAAGCACTGCACAGTGATGTACAAGCCCAAGTTATGGTTGGCTCTGAACTGCGGGATATCTACGTCGGAGAAGATGACCGAGTTGTTTAGGTCAGGGACATCCGTGGTCATGTGTGCTACCATTTATTCAGGAGAGGAGGTAGGTGGAACTGTCAACTTCCCCAAGGCTTGCAGCAAAGCCTGCCGATGTTCGAAGGACGTGGCAATCAGTTGCCAAATGGATATTTCGGCCTTGGCCTTTTGTAGTTGTTTAAGGTTCGAGTTCTTGGGAACCATGGGTTGAACGTCCACGTCCGGGACGATTTGGCCGTTTGTTATTGAATTATTCATTATGTTGTTCAGATTCTGGTAGGGGCATCCGGATCGAGTAAGATGATCGATCTCTTTTGCTCGTTTGCCCTTCCCGAAACAATGTAGATATCTTCTTCATCGTCTTTCCAGATACCGTTGATTTTGGGGTCGCGAGGGTACCTTGGTGGGGTATTCCTCAGCGGATAGTTTTTGTAAGGGAAGTTTTTGTGGGGCCGATTATTGTGGGGTTGATTATTGTGGGGTGCATGCCAGAATGGTCGCGGGAGCAATCCCTTCTGGAACTGGGAGCTTAGGGTGCTTGGAGGACCCTCCCTTGGACGTGATGCTCATGTTGGCAGGTTGAATATCAGTCGGTGGTAAGCATCCTCAAGTCGAGCGATCCTTTCCGAGAGACTGGCTATGGCTTTTTCGACCCGCTGAAACATGGTGAGCATGGTTGCGGTGCTGATTACGAACATCTCGTCCGGAGTGTCCTTTTCCAAGGCATTCACCTCGTCCTCAATAGGCAGGACGAGGTTTGAGCAATCCAGAGTTGGCTTCTCGTTGGAGATGGCGTGGATTCCCAAGAGGTTTGGCTTGTTATTTGGTTTTGCTGGCGGAGGTAAGGGTAATTCTCCTTTCTTAATTATATCTTGAATGGGGTGCTTCAGCTTGAAGCAAGCTTATGTGTCATGACCTTTGCCTTGGTGATACTGGCAGTAGGCGTCAGGGTTCCAAAAGCGGGTTTCCTTGCCTCAGACGGGTTCGAAGTGGGTCCGATTGGCTGTGGTTTCCCTTGATCCATGAGCCTTTTTAGGGCGCTAGCATAGGTTATTCCCAAATTGGTGAATGGCCTTTAAGGACGCTCAGTTTTCTTCGTAGTTGGTTCGAGGAGATTGACCTCGTTGATTTTATTTGTTTGATCATAGGGATGAGATCCAGTTGATGTAGACCCCTAGTAGCCTCTACCTGCAGTTTTGGCTTGAATGTCCTTGCGTAGGTCATCTTCGATCCGAGTCCCGAGGATCTGCAGATCCTGGAAGGTTTTGATGTTTTGGTACCTCAATAGGTTGGCATAAACTGGACGAAGGTTGTTGACAAACTTCTCCACCAAAGTTGATTCACTCGGCTTACTGACTAATTGGGTGCTCACTCTCCTCCAACGGGTTAGGAATTGGGTGAATCCCTCTTTGTCATTCTGAGTCAGGACCTCAAGAGTGTGGGTGTTGGCTTGGATTTCGACGTTGTCGGTATATTGTTTAGAAAATTCAACGGCGACTTCGTCCGAAGTGGTAATGTTCTTTGGGTCGAGGGAATAGTACCATTGGCGGGGAATCTGTTCCAGGGACAATGGAAAGATCCGGGGGAAAAGTTCTTGTTTGACCCTTTGATGGACATGTAATCCTTAAAGGCCCGAATGTGATTGAGTGGGTCCTCCACTCCCTTGAACTTAGGCACATTACTTAAGGTAAAGTTGTCAGGCGGTTGATCCCTGACGGGTTCGAATCTTCGATTGTTTTCAAGGTGAATGTTGTTACCACGGGCTAGGAGTTGCTCTTCCAAGAGCTTGAGCCTTTTCTTAGTTTCGGTTAAAGGCGGAGTGTTGTGTTCTCCGATTTCCTTTTTTTTCAAGGTGTCGATACGGGTCTCGACACGGTCCAGAGTGACCTTAAGGGCTGTGAGCAGGCTGGCTAGCTGAGTTGTGAGATCTTTGTTGTCGTCGTTGTTGTTGTTGGATGAAACTGAAGATGGGGCCATGGCTCTGAGGCAGAAAATGGCTCACGTTACATCCCAATCCGACACGGTTTAAACGACTAAACGCAGACAACACAAAAGACGGAAAGACACTTTGGACTCAACGAGACGAGGGCAACCGTGTGTGGTGCCTCGGTGCTAACTCGATTTATGGTGTGACGTTGTTGACCAAACTTTGACTCGCGTTTAACATAAGGGCTTGACGCCGTTGAACGAGTCTCGAGGTGAGACGACTCATAAGTAAAGACCCATAAGTACGTTTGCTTTGACTCGGTAGACACAAGGCGGAATTGGAGTGGTGGACTGAAATTTTCGAAAATAGAAATTTTCAAAAAGATTCAAAGAGTCGGCCAGTTGAAAAGGGTTGTCATAGGTATGTTTTCAAAAAACGGTTTGAGTTAGAGTTGCGGTGGCTTTGAAAACAATGTTTTGTTTCTGAAGACGGCTTTTTGAAATCCAAAATCGTGCGTTTTGGAAATTGAGATTTGAAAGGGTTTGAAATTGTTCTAGTCTCGAGGACGGTGTGTTGTCCTCGGGATTTGAAAAGTCTCAAAGAAAGTGTGTCATTTTCGGGTTTTAAAAGGGCCATTGTGTCTGCGCAAAACAGGTTAAAATCTGTGTCTTGACGCGGCCATTATAACGGTGTGAAAAGGTGTTTTTGAAATGGTTGGAAAATCCAGTTTGAAAATCGTCCAACGACGGCCTAAAAAGGTGCTTTTGAAACGTTTGTGAAAAACCGGTTTGAAAATCGTCATTACGACGGCCTAAAAAGGTGCTTTTGAAACGGTTGTGAAAAACCGGTTTGAAAATCGTCATTATAACGGCCTAAAAAGGTGCTTCTGAAATGGTTATGAAAAACCAGTCTGAAAATCGTCATTACGACGGCCTAAAAAGGTGCTTTTGTAACGGTTGTGAAAAACCTGTTTGAAAATCGTCATTACGACTGCCTAAAAAGGTGCTTTTGAAACGGTTGTGAAAAACCGGTTTGAAAATCATCATTACGACGGCATGATAAGGTGGGCAACGGTCGGGAAAGACCGAGGTTTGAAATATCCATTATAACGGCGCGAAAAGGGTGTTTTGAAATAGGAAATAACTCGGAAGGACTTATGATCTTATAGCACATAAGCACTCATAGTTCATTATATTATGCATAATGCTGACACGGGTTTTGGCTTAATAAGGGTGGTTACACACCAAGCGATCAATCCCCGATTTTTAAGAGGGATACCAATCCAAATAAAATGTGACGAAACAGAAATATGTAATGTCAACGGTATGCTTGACACAATCGGGATTCAAAACGCGGGGATGAGAAAACTCACGCCGACGGGACGAGCCAATTGGTCGATAAAGGTTAGGTAATGGGCCCGGACAAGGAACCCGACTTATGACCGTAATATTAATTAATGCATTTCAACCAAGTCCTCGTTCGAGTCTCACTATCTAGGGACCGCAAAAACACAAGTGCCCAAGTTTTCCCCAAGGGAGTCGCCAATCTGTGGACATGGGCCACCTTCACGCCAAGCCAATCTGTGGACGTGTAGCAGTCGGAAAGCTACGCTCGGTGGCATATTAAACTCTTTTGACCAGATCATTTTAGATCGGTCGGTTTCGTCTCGGCTAGGGTCTCGAAACGATGTTAGAGATGTTCGGAGTCGCCACCAAGCAATTGTGGGATGCTTGGAAACCATTCGAATCCACTTTATACCTAGGTCAATCAAGGCAAAAAGCGGTGTTTGACATAGGTACTAAAGATAAGGAATTGTCCCTCTTTAGCATCCTATCTCTAGAATGACTCTCGTTCGCCCTGGTAAGTTCGTTCACTATCCAAAGTTTCTGAGTAAGAGGTGAAGGTACGTATTGGGATGCCCTTTAATCGGATACCCAATCCCGCCCGCGGTAGCAGCCTCTACTGATCGATCTTGGTTGGTTGAATGCAAAAGTTAAGAAAACGGGTAAATGAATGAATGCACATCCACAAGTTTGAACCTAACATGTGAAGTTTACTATGTCGGTTGTTTATCCAAATATCGATTAATTGATGTCAAGTTGGATTTAGTGTTGATTTGCATGCAAGACATAAATTAAACATCCATTTACCGAGTTAGGTTTATGGTGCATAACGTGATCCATTTGTCTTAGAAAAGCGTTTTGCAAATACAAAGTAAGATGTGGACTTGTCAATCTGATCCGCTGTATTTGGGTTAACCAAAGTCGGGATCGTCTTAGACGAGTGCTGGAAAGGAAACAGGACCTGCATCAGGCAGCCTATTGAGGCGTGAGCGTTAGGGCGATCCAAAGGAGCCTGCCCAGGTTTCAAAACTGGAAATCAGAGGGCCTGTTTAGGCGCGACGCAGCAGACGACCCAAAGGGGTGTCTCCTGGTTGTTGAAAAAGTTTATGAAATTGTTTGTAAAAGGGTATTTGAACCCATCTTTGATGAAAAAGGTCGTTTAAACCGCTTTTGTCCTAATATGAAGTACGAGACTTGAATAATCATCATTGTGTTGATGATATTCGATGTCGGGTTCGGTTTTGCAAGCTTGACATGAATAGTTTTGTGAAAATAGATGTAAAAATGTTTATTATGAACTAATTGTGTTAAGTTCATTTTTTTGTAATTAGTCAATGTTTATCATCGTACTCGGATTAAATCGACATGGTATGTAGAACCAAGGATGATTATGTATATATGACTAATATGGTTGTCTTGAAAATATAAACAAATGAATAAAAGGTTTCAAAATAACTTTTAAAATGTAATTAACCAAATATTATCACCGAAACACGGATTAAATCGTCATGGTATAAGGAACCAAGGGTGAGCACAATTTATGGTTAAAAGGATTTATCATAAAAATGATTTGAAATGCTAAAGACCGATTGCAAAATGAAATGAAAATGGAAAGAATGAACTCAAACACGTTTGAGTTCTGACCTGGACAGCCAGTATAGGCGCGAGCCACCTAGTTGTGACTAGGGGCTCCTGTTTCAGGTCAAAACTCGGTTTTGGCTCATTCGATCCGTATTTTGGACCATGTTATGCATGTTTTAGCATGTTAAGGTCATAAAAACAGATAAAAGAACATGAAAGAAGAGGATTAATTACACTCTCATACTTACATGCTAGGTTGTTCGCGAGAAATCGACTGAAGTGTAAGAACTTGTTAGGTCGGAAAACTCGGTTGAAAATCGTTTTAGCAACGTAAAGTGTATATGTGATATATTTTAATGTATCTAGTTCGTTCTCACCGCTTACTCGTTGAAAACGAAGTAGGTACATTGAAACATATGTCAAATACACATTTTTTTAATCAAATCTCAGTTACACATTAGACTATCATAAGGACACTTATTGGAATTCTAGGTACATTTTTTAACAACGTAGATACATTTTTTTGTCACCTACGATTAATGTATCGAATAGGATAATTAATATATCTAGCAATATTTTTAATGTATCTAACACAATATTTTTAGCCGAATTCTATATACATTTTTTTAAGAATATAGATACACTTTTTTCGATCCTAGGCACACTTTTTTAGAATGAAATTATGCTTTTTTCTGCCCTAGGTACATTTTTTACCTGAATTCTATATACGTTTGTTATAGAAATAAGATCATATAAGTACATATTCTATGCGAAATGTTTAATGTATGTGATATTACAATTAACGTATCTAATACTCGCTCCGTACATAAGTGTTATGTGAGGAATATTTTATTGAAATGGGACGAACATATGTGTGTGAAGGGAGTAGTATTTTTAATAATTCCGATACAATTTTTTAAATCAAATTTGCCCAACCCGGTCTCGCTCCTTCACCAAACGCTTTTACGAATCCTTAATACAATCACTTGATTATAATTAAATCAGGTTGTATCGTTCTAAAGCTTATCCACTTAAAGCCTAAAAATAAAAGTCAGAGGCAAAGTGCTGCACAAATGAGAAAAGCAAGCTATGGACCTATGGTTAACCTATACCCTATAAAAAAATGTAGATGACAATGCATTTTATAACAATGCAGCGATAATCGATCGAATTTAGGGATTCAAATTTTTTATAATTCCATCTTTTTAAAACAAATCTGATGGACTGTGACGAGAACGAGTAAGAATCGATCGAAGAAGAAAAGCAGCCAAAAGAGAGAGACGATCATGACGGAAGAGTGAAGGTGCGAGATGTCGACACGGCCAGACGACAAGCGTTGACGGAATAAGTTGCAGCGGAGCGATGGAGAGTGAAAATGTGATTAACAGAGAAAGAGATAGGGTTATGGTCGAGATGGAGAAAGTGGTGTTCGTCGCCGTTTTGTGGTGTTGTTCGCTGCCGATTGGCGGTGGTGGTGGCTTGCCGGCTATTGGGGTGGTGGCCGATGTCAGGGGAGGAATGACGGGACTCGAGGTGTTTGGTTTCTTGATTCATGTTTGGGTAATTGTGAGATAAAAGGGTGGGCGTTGATTTCTTTTAATCCTAAAGTTAATGAGTGTTGTCACCGTTCTCACTGAATGATCGTTCTCACCGGATCCCGACTCTATATATATATATATATATATATATATATATATATATATATATATATATATATATATATATATAGTAAAGATCCGGTGAGAACTCCTAAATATTTGAGGATTGAGGATTAGTGAATACAATATCACAGTTTTTTCAATACAATATCACGAAAAATCTGACCTTTGCAAAAAATTTTTTTTTTTTTTTTTAAAAAAAAATTATATTTTTTTTTTCTGTACATGTGTTTTTTTTGGTGATATTTTATCGAATAACTTTTGTGATATTGTATTGAACACCCTCGATAATGTAACGAAATCCTCAATCCTCAAAAAGATCGTGTATCCTCACATGATCCCATTCCTATATATATATATATATATATATATATATATATATATATATATATATATATATATATATATATATATATATATATATATATATATAGAATCAGGATCCTATACGAACTAATAGTTCGGTGCGAACTTACGAACTCAATAATAGCCCATTGATTGAAATAGATCTTGATCCCATTTAAGGCATTAACAATCCAACTGGCAACTCCTACCCCTTACACACATACGCTTCCTTATTATTGGCAACCTGTTTCTCATCCATAAATTGGCACCAATAAGGTGACGCCGGCGCCGAAGCTCAATTCTGGCAACCACTTTCGTCGACCACGTGATCTTCATTGAGTTATTTTGGTGTTTGAGATCTCAATTATTTTTCATTTTTTTAAAAACTTTGTGATTTTAATACTAGATCTACTACAACCAAATTAGAATTTCGAAAAAATCGAGTAAAAATGGAGTAGTCGGAAGTTTTAAGTAAATAAATGTTCTTGACGGCGGAATATGAGTCCATCGGTTGTGTCAGAGTTCGGGTGGCCAGTGGTTGACAGATCGACAGCGAGGGTAGACACTTGCGGAGCTTCGATGTGGTTGAACAGGAAACCACGTACATGCGGTTGTAGTGGTGTTCTATAGTGGTTGGTGATGTGTGACCAGTGATGTCAGGTGCGTTGGCGTGACGGTGGCGTTTTTTGGTGGTTAAGACGGCAGGATTTCTAAGTTGGATGTGGTTATAGACTTGTAATGGTGTCGTGAATTGATATAGATGAACATAGACTACTGAACTGATCATTTGCTAAAAATTCTTCAACTGAATTAGAAATTTTCCAGTTACTAAAAGAGCTAGATTTTTCTTGATAATGGCGTAATTGAAGCCCTGAAATGTGTTACAATGTGCTTCGTTAGTGGTGTTTCAGCTGTTAGATATATATATTGTATGTATTAGTTAGTCTAGTAAATATCTCTTTTACCTAATTTAGTTAGTATATCTCCAAATCATAAGGAATGTAATCCTCTAACAATATTGTATGCTTCCTATATAATGATGTGAATAATACTAACCCTGGCAAGGGATTTCATTATATGATATGGTATCAGGCTTCCATTGGTGAAAATCTCGATTTTCTCCCTCGATCCTAGTCCTAGCGCCGCCTGGAGGTATTTCGATACCACCTTTGTCACCATGACTATCGACGCTAATACCCCTCCTCCTCCTCCCTCCTCCAAAAGTAACCTTCACTCTGTATTCACCGTAAACAATATCCAAAACAACGTTCGCGTCCTCGACGGCACCAAGGTAACCTATGCGACATGGGTTCGCCTTTTCCGTCTTCACGCTGAAGGGTACGATGTACTCGCTCACATCGACGGTACACCGGCCCCAGCATCTTCTTCGATTGATGATACTTTCACGGATTGGAAGAAGATCGATGCGCACGTTTTGCAATGGATTTACGGGACGATGAGTGACGATCTCCTGCCTCGGGTTTTTGAAGACAAATCGACCGCTCGCGAAGCGTGGCTCCGGGTGGAAAATATCTTCAACAACAACAAAGGGGCCCGCGCTGCTGCACTTCAGTCCGAGTTCAATGGCCTCCTACTCGAGAGTATGCCATCTTTGGATGCATACTGTCAACGCTTGAAGGAGCTCGCTGGTATGCTTAAGGATGTTGATGCTCCGGTGTCCGATGATCGCCTTGTTATTCAATTGGTACGTGGCCTACCCGGTGAGTATGATACGGTTGCATCTTTTATTAATCAATCGTCTCCTAATTTTGAGACGGCTCGTAGTATGCTAGATCTTGAACTCCACCGCAAGTCCGGTAGAGAAGAAACCGCCACTGCTTTGGCAGTCCCGGCGCCCCCCCCAGTCTGACCCGTGGGTCGACCCCACTCCCAAGGCCACCCATGGTCCCCCGCGTCAGTCCCTGTCCCAAAATAATAATCACAATAATTACAATCGACGTCGCAATAATAATAACCGTAATAATAACAATAATAATAGTAATACGTCACATAGTAACCCTTTTGCGCCACCACAAGCGACTCCCCAAGGGTTCCCACCACCTTATGCATGGCCTTCTCTCCCTGGTTGGCCATCCCCGTGGACCCCCCCACCGTGCCCTTACCCCACATACCCGGGTTGGGCAAATCAGTGGCCGTATTAAATGTCACAGCAGCAGCCATGAAATTTTGGTCGAGGCCAACAGCGGACTCGTCCTACGGGTCAGGCCTATATGCTCGAAAGTGAGCCACCGCAACCAACGGACTTAACGCAAGCTTTTAAAGCTCTCTCGGTCCAGCATCAAATGGACCCGTGGTACATGGATACGGGCGCTTCATCTCATTTGGTCTCCAACTCCGGTATGCTCTCTTCTCCTCTTAATTCGAGTAAAATTCATTCTATTTATGTTGGCAACGGTAATAGCATTCCTGTTTTGGGTTCCGCCACCAATACCATTACCAATTCAAACCGAACCCTCCATCTAAAAAACGACCTCCACGCCCCCAACATTATAAAGAACTTAATCTCCGTCCGACAATTTACTAAAGATAATAATGTAAGTGTCGAATTTGATCCCTTTGGTTTTTCTGTGAAGGATATTACGACGGGGAAAATGATATTGCGGAGTGACAGTGACGGCGAGCTCTACCCAGTGTCAACCACGAGTCCGTCCACAACAAATCCAAGCTAACCGTCTGCCTTCTTAGTTCATAGCCACGATGTGTGGCACTCTCGTCTAGGCCACCCCGGTCAAGTTATTTTAAGTCATTTAAATTCGTCGCGTCGTATTGCTTGTAACAAAATTTCGAATTCTTCTATTTGTGCTTCATGTCAAATAAGCAAAAGCAAACGATTACCTTTTTACGATTCTACTACTCACACTCTTGCACCTTTTGATATCGTACATAGCGACCTTTGGACCTCCCCTATTTTGAGTAAACACGGATATAAATATTACATGGTCCTTATTGACAATTTTAGCCAATTTGTTTGGGTGTATCCTTTAAAATTCAAGTCCCAAGTTTTTGATAAATTCCTACAATTCCATAAATTTGTCCGCACTCAATTTAATACAAACATAAAATCCTTTCAATGCGACATGGGTCGGGAATTCGACAACAATAAATTTACCGACATTGCCATACAACATGGACTTGTCTTTCGATTTTCATGCCCACATACATCACCCCAAAACGGCAAATCAGAACGCATGCTTCAACGACTTAGTGACATCACCAACGTTCTTCTCCAACACGCATCGGTCTCGTCTCACTATTGGGTCGACGCACTTCACGTAGCTACCCATCTTCACAACATTTTACCCACTTCCACCCTCAACTACAATACACCAACCTCCGTCCTCTACCTCAAACATCCTTCTTACGACCACCTCCGTGTCTTCAGTTGCGCGTGTTATCCTAACATCACCGCGACTCGTCCACATAAACTCGCCCCACGGTCCATAAAGTGTATATTTCTGGGCTTTCCCCCTAACCAACGCGGGTATCGTTGCCTTGATCCCGTCACTGGTCGCATTTATATCTCGCGTCACGTCATTTTCGATGAAACACAATTTCCCTTCGCTATATCTTCCACGGTTACACCCGACACCACATCTCCTGACCTTATACCCATACCCGTAAACCCAGCCCTGACCCACCCTGACCAGCCTCCACATCAAATACCATTCCCCAACCCAGCCCATTCCCCTACCCAGCCCGAAATCCATACTCCCCCTACCTCCTCTGTTCGACATTCCCATGTTCCCCTATCCACACCTCCCATTACCCCGCCATCTACCACCCTTACCCCACCAACTTCTGCACCACCGCCACCACCACCACCCCTCCCTACCCACACCATGACTACACGCGCCATGAATGGCATATTTAAACCCAAAGTTCCCAAAACAGCCCTCACCGCCTCGCCCTCCCTCTCCCCTCTACCCAAATGTCCCAAAGCCGCCCTCCAGGACCCAAACTGGAACCGTGCCATGCAGGATGAATTTTCCGAGTTAAGGGAGAATCATACTTGGGATTTGGTCCCTCGACCGACTGACGCGTCTATTATTCGTTGTATGTGGTTGTTTCGTCATAAATTTCAGGCAGATGGCTCCCTTGAACGATATAAAGCTCGTCTTGTTGTCATTAACAAGACACAACAAGTTGGGATTGGTTGCGACGAAACATTTAGTCCGGTAGTAAAGCCTACCTCAATTCGGACAGTCCTAAGCATTGCGGTTTCGAAATCTTGGCCCATTCATCAATTGGATGTCAAGAATGCATTTTTACACGGGAATTTAAATGAGACAGTTTATATGCACCAGCCTCCCGGGTTTGTTGATAACAATGCTCCCCATCATGTGTACAAACTTCGTAAGTCTCTTTATGGTCTCAAACAAGCCCCTCGCGCGTGGTACACTCGTTTTGCTACTTTTATTCAATCGCAGGGATTTGTTAGCAGTGTGTGTGATTCTTCTCTATTTATTTACAAAACTGCTAAGGAGACGGCCTATTTATTATTATATGTGGATGACATTGTTTTAACGGCTTCAAGTATGACTCTTTTACGCTCCATTGTTTCACGACTGTCTAATGAGTTTGCTATGAAGGACTTGGGTCATCTCCATCATTTCTTGGGTATTAGTGTAACTCGGTCCAAAACTGGTCTGTTCCTCTCGCAAGCACAATATGCCAAGGACATTATTTCCCGTGCCAAGATGAGCTCGTGTAAACCTTGCTCAACACCTGTCGAACCTGGCCCCAAATTAAGCGCTGATGCCGGTCCACTATTTGAGGATCTGGCCTTATATCGAAGTCTGGCCGGCGCATTACAATATCTCACCATTACACGGCCCGACATTCAATACGCGGTTCAACAGGTATGCCTTTTTATGCATGATCCCCGTGCCTCACATTTTCAATTCATGAAACGGATACTCCGTTACCTTCAAGGCACGTCAGCCCACGGTCTTACTATACGTCCCTCTCGGACTTTTACGTTAACGACCTATTCTGATGCCGATTGGAGCGGCTGCCCTGACTCATGTCGGTCTACATCCGGATACTGTGTTTTCTTGGGGGATAATTTGGTATCTTGGTCTTCTAAACGGCAGCGTACAATCTCACGGTCCAGTGTTGAGTCTGAATACCGTGGTGTTGCAAATGCAGTTGCTGAAACTAGTTGGCTCCATAACTTGCTTCTTGAGCTTCATGTCCCAATACTACGGTCCGCACTGGTTTTTTGCGACAACATCTCCGCAGTTTATCTCTCTGGTAACCCGGTTCAACATCAACGAACTAAGCATGTGGAACTTGATATACATTTCGTTCGTGATAAGGTCCGTATTGGTGAAGTTCGCGTCTTACATGTGCCATCTGAATACTAGTACGCTGATATTTTCACAAAGGGTTTACCGCGTTATTTGTTTGAGCGTTTTCGATCCAGTTTGAGCGTCCGTGCTCCTACCGCTCCAACTGCGGGGGTGTGTTAGATATATATATTGTATATATTAGTTAGTCTAGTAAATATCTCTTTTACCTAATTTAATTAGTATATCTCCTAATTATAAGGAATGTAATCCTCCTGATGGTGGGCATTGTCCAATTTGCCGAAACAACTTTGGGCCTTGATTGAACAATATTGTATGTTTCCTATATAATGATGTGAATAATACTAATCCTGGCAAGGGATTTCATTATATGATATCAGCAACAATTTTGGCATTATAATAATAAAAGTTACTCCGTACTCCGTAATAGGGAGATTAAAAAAACGGAAAATTCACGTGGTATCCCTAAACTTTACCACTTTGCGCATGGTACCCAATATTTTAAGTTTGTGTACATAATACCCTCCATGTTTGATTTTCATGCCCAACATGCCATTTTTGTCGCTATAAAAACATTCAATTGAGCATAACTCGTAGATCGGAATTCAGATTCGGCAAAATCTTTTTTCTAAAACAATTATCTTGCCATAATATACAATTTGAGAAAAAAAAATTGTCGACCGACATTTTGTACGTTTTTTTTTATCGAAAATCTCAAATCAACCATATCTTCGATTTTAAATTTTCGAATGACCATTTTCGTTTTATCAATCTGTAGATCTCGAAGAGGTTATCAATTTGGAAAAAAAAATTAGTCAATTCCGATTTCTGGTTTATGATTTTTGCTCAATTGAAAATTTTAAGAACGATAAAAAGGGCACGTTGTGCATGAAAATCAAATCTCAAGGATATCACGTGCACAAACTTAAAAAGTTGGGTATTACGTGAAAACTGACAAAGTTCGAGGGTACCACGTGAATTTTCCGTTAAAAAAATGTATAATGGCAAAAGTCATTGAATGCTTGCGTTGTACTGTATTCATCTACGTACCCATTGTTGCTCTATCAAGTCAATACGTTGTATACATCTCAATTGTGGGTTGCAATTTGCTAACATTGAAATTAGGACAAAGCTTGAATTTTATCAATAAGTTAAGGATCAAGTATGAGCACTAGATACATGCTAGATACAAACCATTAACATACTAGATACACTCGTTTAAATTGCTAGATACAAACTATTAGCATGTTAGATACACTCGTTAAGTTGCTAGATACATTCATCTAGCTAGCTAGATACACTTCTTTAAGTTTCTAGATACATATCTTTAGCTAGCCAGATACACTTCTTTAAGTTGATAGACACACACTTTTAATTAGGTAGATATACTCCTTTAAGTTACTAGATACATGCCTTTAGCTAGCTAGATACACTCCTTTAAGTTACTAGATACATGCCTTTAGCTATCTAGATACATTCATGTAAGTTACTAGATACATTTTCTTAACTAGCTAGATACACTCGTTTAATATATTAGATACATTTCCTAAAATTATTAGATACATATCTTTAGCTTATTAGTATATGGCTTATCATTTCACTTGAGATGATTAGTTCGCATTTTGCAAAATAAAATAATATTGGAGGATAGAAAATTGGAATAATGACTAGAGTCATATACTTTATAATAGAATGATTATATTAAGCCAAAGCCTTAACGAATAATAGAAACAATCCATAAAATCCTGCATACTCCACTCACCAATTTCATCCAATATTAAATCACCATCTCATTTCCATACTTATGTTGCTGGTAAAATGTGGTCAACAACAAATCTACCCTCTTCCTCTAAAGTCAATTGATTCCCACACCATTATAAGCTAACAAACACAAATTCACCATGTAGGTACACTAATTCACATATACGAACATTTTTTCTAATTATAAGACACCTTGATTTCCATTTTAGGTAGTATGGGTACTGGGTACATCATCTCTTTTGTTGGTGATTTAAGAGTAATTACCGGTTTCATTTTGCGTAATTAAGGTTGGTTCGTTAGTGGGTAATTTCGGAATAATAAATTGCAAGTTCGGGAAAATACGGAGAGTATACTTGCATAATTATTTACGGAATTACGGATTAGCATTCGGACGAATGACTATGACGGGGAATTAATTAATTAAATATCGCGGGATACGGAACTTAATTCCGTGTCTACTCTGAAAAGATAATTAATTAATTTCAAGGGAAATCAATTCAACGTATTCCTGGTTTTGAAGAGTTGCAACTCTTCAGAATAACTTCCCTCCCTTCCCTGTTTTCCTCTCTATATAAACAAAGAGGAAGAGAAGAAGCATAGATAGAAAATTCTTCTGACATCAACAAACGTTTAACAAACTACACACAATATTTCTATATTACGTCTCTGATCTTTGAGTGCCAAAGACAGAGGGGACCGTCTTATCTCATTAGAAAAATTCGGTATAACCCAGGCACAAGAATAAGGGTCGAATTATTCTATTAGGAAAGCAAGAGTCGATTCGGTCTGTATTTGTTTGTCAAATTTATTGTTCGTAATAATCAATCCCCTAACATATTTCTCTCATCTTAGATCACACCAGCCTAATTATCTCCATTTACTCAATTCTTCCCACACGCATCACCTATCATTCTCTATTGGAATGTAAATTCGTAACAATTGAAATTCGACAGAAAAATTAGGGAAAGATGAAACAGAAAAAGACTTATCGTAAGAGATATGCAGTGCGTGGTATAAAGCCAATGACTTGAAAACTATTACGGCACGACCGCGGTGGATATCGTCGCTCGCCGGTAGTTCCCCAAGGTTAACACTGCAGCCTTCGAACCGCACCACTGAAGTAAGAAGACTTTGGAACGGAACAGAAACTATACCCAGAACATTTTCAGAGAGAAATAGAAGAAGAGAAAGGAATTGTGTGTATTTCTGTGTGTAAAATGAGGAGGTAAGCTGCTCTATTTATAGTCGAAAATAGAGCAGTTAGGAGCCAAAAAACGCTCTAGTCAAACACAATTAAGGCGTAATAAACGCCCTTAATTGCAGCAATTAACAGACAGATTTGACTGACTGCTATTCCTCCTATATACACTGAATGTGGACAAGCCCTTATCACACAAGACCAAAAAGGTAAAAGAGGGCCTTTGGCCCGCACCGCAGGTGCTCTACCCAAACCCGAGCCCGAGCCAGGTCAGGCGCGCGCGCGCGTGTGTGTGTTTGGACCCAAACCCACAGGCCCAACACTCACCACAAAAGCCTCCTTGGACCAATCTCTTACTCCATCAAGTGAAGGAAGCCTTATAAACATCAAAACATTGATGTTCCCCACCAATGTGGGATAAAAGGCAAAGAGAGGAAAGTTGCTTTTCAAGACAACACTCCAACAATCCCCCACTGATGGCGAAGAAAAGAACTAAGAAAAAATTCTGGGTAAGGAAGGATTGGATACTTAAACGTTCAATGTCTTTCGACTTGAATTGCCGTTTTAGTGAAATGAGGCAACAACTTACTATTAACAAGTGAATATCTTTCGATTTGAATTCCTTGTTTGAACTTCGGTTGAGACCCCCCCAACACATATCATACCTTCAAAGACTGTTCGTTCCGCAAATTCAAAGTGCAACGCTTTTAAAGCCATGCGTTTACCCTGGTTTAGGCGAGTGCTCTAGCAAGAAATTTCATATTTGTCACATAGATGGTGGCTGAACCATCACACCCCATAGGTAGCTCAAGTGCTTCTCATTAGCACTTCTCATAAGAGCTATTAAGGACAAAGTCCAACCTCTATAGAAACACAATCCATCAAGTGCGTCTCAAAAGCACCACCAGAATTGGCTATGGATATCAAATGCCATAGGAATGAGTTATAGAGTCCATCAAGTATCACACTCAAACTTGATTCAAGGACTTAAGCCTCATTCCCCTCGACATATCAAGGACTACTCTCCTTGTTAACCCCTTAGTAAGGGGATTAGCAAGATTACGTTCGGACTTCACATAGTCCAAAGCAATCACCCCATTTTTCTGGAGTTGTTTTACCACACCGTGCCTGATCCGAATATTTCGTTTCTTACCATTGTAGACATTATTCTTAGCAACACTGATAGCTGCTTTACAATCACAGAGAAGGGAGACTGGTCCCCCCCCCCCCCCACAAAGGCACGTCTGCTAGTAAGTTCCTCAACCAATCTGCTTCTTGACCTGCCAAATCAAGAGCATTGAACTCAGATTCCATGGTGGAGCTAGCTATACAAGTCTGTTTTGCAGACTTCCACGATATAGCTCCTCCACCCAAGGTGAACACATAACCACTAGTGGAATGAATTTCATCATTACCTGCAACCCAATTTGCATCACAGTATCCTTCTAACACAGCAGGAAATTTACCATAATGCAAACACAAATCAATTGTTCCTTTTAGGTATTTAAGTAAACGACGAAGTGCATTCCAATGCTCGGCACAGGGGTTATGTGTATATCGACTCAGCCTACTAACAGGATAAGCAATGTCTGGTCGAGTACAAATCATGAGGAACATCACACTTCCTATAATTCTAGCATATTCTTCTTGTGAGACACTATCACCCAAGTTCTTACACAAAGATATATTAGCATCATAAGGAGCTCTAGCAGGTGTAACATCAAAACTATTAAATTTATTCAACACTTTTTCAACATAATGTGATTGACTAAGGGATATACCACTTGGGGTTTTCATAACTCTAACTCCAAGGATAACATCAGCTTCTCCTATTTCACCTCAAACCGTGACGACAAAAATTGTTTGGTTTTATTTACAACAAATAAATTATTACCAAGAATTAACATGTCATCAACATATAAGCATATAATCACACAATCTGATCCAAACATTTTAGAATAAACACACGAATCAGAATTGTTAGTTATATAGCCATCATCAATCAAAGTGTTGTGAAATTTCTCATACCACTGTTTAGGTGCTTATTTAAGACCATATAGTGATTTTCTTAGTTTACACACTTTACTCTCTTGACTCTTTACCACAAACCCCTCGGGTTGCAACATATAGATCTCTTCATTTAGGTCACCATTCAAAAAAGCGGTTTTTACATCCATCTGATGTACTACAAGATTATGAATAACAGCCAAAGCAATAAGAGTTCTAATGGTGGAAATTTTAGTCACATGTGAGTAAGTATCAAGGTAGTCAATATCTTTCTTTTGTGTAAACCCTCTCACCACAAGTCTGACCTTGAACCTTTCTATTGTTCCATCAGGTCTCATTTTCTTTTTAAAGATCCATTTACTACTAATGGGTTTACTATCTTTAGGCAAGTCAGTTAACTCCCAAGTCTAATTAGAAACAATAGAATCTAGTTCATTTTTAATAGCTTCTTTCCAAAAAAACAACATCTATAGATCTCATAGCCTCATCATATGTTTTTGGATCATCTTCTATTAAAAAAGCAGAAACAAGCTCATCAAAAGCACAAATATCACCTGCGATTTCAGATAAGTGAAGTCTGATAGCATCAGTTCTGATGAAATCACTCCCGTAGCTCTTTTCAATTCTGGGCCTTTTGCTCCTTCTTGGTTCAACTGCATGATCCACAGAAGTACTAGTACTCGCATGTATAGAACTGTCAATAGGGTTAACAGGCACAGTAGAAATAACAGGGGCATCGGGTAGTGATACTGTTTCCTTCTTCAAAGGAAATACCTGCTCAAAAAACTCAGCATCTCTAGCCTCAGATATAGACCTGTCACTTAAAGACATGAACCTATAAGCAGAACTGTTTTGAGCATAACCAATAAAAACGCAGTCATGAGTCTTATGTCCAATTGTTGGCCTCCTAAAGCTAGGTAAGCCTACTTTAGCCAAACACCCCCACACTTTAAGGTAACTTAAGTTAGGAGTATAACCTTTCCACATCTCATAGGGTGTCTTGTCTAGCTTCTTATGAGGTACCATGTTAAGAATATGACAAGCTGAAAGCACCGCTTCCCCCCACATATCATCAGAAAGGCCAGAACTTAAAATCATAGCATTCATCATTTCTTTCAAAGTTCTATTTTTACGTTCAGCTACTCCATTCGATTGAGGTAAGTATGGTGGGCTCTTTTCATGTATTAAACCATTTTTCTCACAAAAATCTACTAAATAACCAGAGCCATACTCTCCTCCTCGATCGGACGTGGCTCTTTTAATCTTCCTATCAAGCTGATTTTCTACCTCAGTTTTGAACTTTATAAACATGTCCTCAACTTCACTTTTATTTCTAAGCAAATTTGGCCTCGACAAAACTAGGACACTTCTCATGAGTTTCTAAAGATAACGAAGGAATAAGCGACATAGATTTGAGCCTTTTAATCGAATCAACATTCACATGACCTAATCTACCATGCCAAACATCAATAGACTCAGCAATATAAGCAGAAGTAGAAGCATTATTATTAATGATAGGAGAATCAACATTCAAAACAAATAAACCCCCATAGAGATAACCCTTGCCCACAAAATCCCCATTGCGTGACATTACAACCTTGTCAGCCTCAAAAACAAGTTTCACACCAGCTTTGTTTAGCAAGGCACCAGACACGAGGTTTCGACGCAAAGTAGAAACATACAAAACATTATTTAAAGCAAGAGTTTTCCCTGAGGTTATTATGAGAAAGATCTTGCCTTTGCCGGTGATAACAGCAGAAGAAGAGTTACCCATGTAGACACATTCACCATCAGCAACATCTTCAAATTCAGCAAAGAGATCCTTGTTAGCACAAAGATGCCTTGAAGCCCCTGTATCCAGAATCCAATCACTAGCATTTGCAACCAGATTAGCCTCAACCACTACAGCAGCAATAATATCATCCTTTACAGTAACATTAGCTTCAGCAGCAACTTTCTTTTGAGGACACTGATTAGCTTTGTGACCCGTTTTCCCACAAACATAGCAAACCAGATTTGGTTTCTGGATCTTTGAGGCAGGTTTGGTGAATTTCCCTTGACCAGCTTTCTTGGGATTCTGACCCTTGGATTGACCCTGACCAGCTTTAGCCTTTCCCTTACCCTTGAACCTATCTTCTTTTGAAGACCCACCAGTTTCAACAAGATTGGCTTTGACAGTAGTAAGAGACAATTGGACTGACTTATCTTTCAGACGATTAGCTTCTTCAGTCCTAATGTGGCCTACTAGCTCTTGAAGGGACAAATGTTTCTTCTTATGTTTCAAATGGTTCCTATACTCATTCCAGGAAGGGGGAAATTTTTCTAGCAAAACATTAGCCAAGAAAATTTCATCTAGTTTCATTCCCTCATTAGTGACATCAGAACACAAGTTCCCATAAACATGAACTTGCTCCATAATTGGTTTGTCATCTACCATTTGAAACCCAAGCCACTGCCCAACAACATATTTTTTCTTACCCGCATCGTCAGCCCCATATTTTTTTCTCTAACAACTCCTATATGGTTTTAGCAGATTTATGAACCGAAAATAAGTCAAAGAGGGTATTCGACATATGAGTAAGGAGATGGAACTTAGCAGTTTTGTTATCCTTATCATGTTTCTTAATTGACTCCTCATTCTACTTAACAGCAACAGACGAAGGTGGGGTAGTTTCTACATTAGCAGCGGTTACAGCAGCGGAAGGGTCAGAAAATAAAACATACTCGATTTCTATTTGTTCAAAATACATAAGCAGTTTCTGAGACCATATTTTGTAGTTCATACCGTCTAAGGGTTCCAATTTCGACAATTCAGACAAGATTTTGTTTGAGACGGCAGCCATTGTTACGACAAAAATAATAGTTTTCAAATTGTTGGAATGTAAATTCATAACAATGGAAATCCGACAGAAAAATTAGGGAAAGATGAAACAGAAAAAGACTTATCGTAAGAGATATGCAGTGCCGTGGTATAAAGCCACTGACTTGAAAACTATTGCGGCACGACCGCGGTGGATATCGTCTCTCGCCGGTAGTTCCCCAAGGTTAACACTGCAGCCTTCGAACCGCACCACTGAAGTAATAAGACTTTGGAACGGAACAGAAACTATACCCAGAACATTTTCAGATAGAAATAGAAGAAGAAAAAGGAATTGTGTGTATTTATGTGCGTAAAATGAGGAGGTAAGCTGCTCTATTTATAGTCAAAAATAGAGCAGTAAGGAGCCAAAAAACGCTCTAGTCAAACACAATTAAGGCGTAATAAACGCCCTTAATTGCAGCAATTAACAGACAGATTTGACTGACTGCTATTCCTCCTATATACACTGAATGTGGACAAGCCCACATCACACAAGACCAAAAAGGTAAAAGAGAGCCTTTGGCCCGCACCGCAGGTGCTCTACCCAAACCCGAGCACGAGCCGAGCCGGGCCGGGCGCGCGCGTGTGTGTGTTTGAACCCAAACCCACAGGCCCAACACTCACCACAAAAGCCTCCTTGGACCAATCTTTTACTCCATCAAGTGAAGGAAGCCTTATAAACATCAAAACATTAATGTTCCCCACCAATGTGGGATAAAAGGCAAAGAGAGGAAAGTTGCTTTTCAAGACAACACTCCAACATTGGGTATATAAATGCGGGGGGTAACTCACGAAAAGTGGCAAACTCACCGGATCTTGCCTATATATATATATATATATATATATATATATATATATATATATATATATATATATATAGACAATTGATCTAACAAAATTAATTGCTCATAATCATACGTCACACAAACATTCCCTGCACACTCTTTCTCTACCAATCTCTACTTTCTCTCTCTTTACAAACCAATTGCTTTGTTTTCGTAACAAACAAAAAACGTTAAAAAATCAGTCAAAATCGTCTAAATTCATCAACAATTTCATCAGTTCTTCCCCAATTTTTTCTGTAATTCCAATCAATTACACCTAACTCATTCACAATTTCAAAAAAATCGGTCAAAATCGTCCGAAATCTTCCAAATTCATCGTCAAATTCATCAAATTCTTCTCAGTTTTTTTGTAACTCCATACGATTACAGGAAATTCATTCACAATTTCGATATTTAATTAAAACGATCAATTGATTGATGATTTATTATCATAATCATTAATCAAAAAACTGGAAAACCAAGGTATGAATATCACTTACGATTTCATAGCTAATAATCGTATAACTTCATTGATTTACGTAGCTATTGCAATAAAATAACTGTGTTCTGATTCTACTTCGTTAGTATGCTTGTTTAACATACGTTGACATTTGATTGTTGATTTATTATCATAATCCCGAAAATTTGTTTGTAATCTAGATTAGCACACCAACTGTTTGTTAAAATGTTTAGTTGAATTTAGAAACTCAGTTATTGTAATGAAGAAACGTGGTTATTTAATAGTTATTCAAATTCACAAACTCAGTTATTGTAATGTAGAAACTCTGTTATTGTAATGTAAAAACTCTGATATTTGTAATTATTGTACTGTAGAAACTAAGATATTGTACTGTAGAAATTTGGTATTTGTAGTTATTTTAATGTAGAACCTCAATTATTGTAATGAATAAATTGTGTTATTGTAAAACTCTAAAATATTCAAATTTCTTGTTCACTCGTTAGTTGTTTAAAGTCAGTTATAGTTATTTTATAATCTAGTTATTGTAATATATTTACCGAGTTATTCTATATGATGTTCTTAAAAAATGCAGTTGTTGTAATATTACATCTCGATTATTGTATTACTTTAACTCAGTTATTGTATTATTAAAACACGGTTATTGTATCTTCGAGTTACTTCTTGGATGTATATACTATATTCATTGAAATAATTCATTATTTTTGGTGATTTACATGTTGAATCACGATGAACACGGACAATAGACGTTCAGTGGAATAATTGATGTATATACTTGGTCATTTAATAGATAACTCAGTTGTTTATTGAGAACAACGTTCTTTGATATTTACAGTTATTGTAATGTAGAAACTCGGTTATTGTAATGTAGAAACTCAGTTTTTGTAATGTAAAACACTGGTATTTGTAGTTATTATATTGTAAAAACTCAGATATTGTAATGAGTAACTCATGTTATTGTATGGAGATGAGACTCAAATATACTCAACTTTATATCGATTGTTTGTTTTCATCTTGTTTAATTGAATAAGTGGTCATTTCATTATAACAAATTTTAAAAAAATAGCTTGCTTTCATTATATAACTATTTTGTCTCCATCACATTATACTTTAGCATCTCAAACAAACTATGCATCTTCATCAATACATCTAAGCATCTCAAACAATACATCGTGTTATTGTATTGAGATGAAACTCAAATATATTCAAATTCTATCTTGTAATATAAAATTCTGGTATTTGTAGTTATTGTATATCGAAACTCAGTTATTATAATCAGTAAATCGTGTTATTATATTGAGATGAAGCTCACTAAAAGAAATAAAGACAAAAAAGGGAGTAAGTTGAAAATAACTATGCAACTGAAATACAATAACCACTTATAAGTATTGAAATAACCATAAAAACACTATAAAATAACTAGAAATTTTAGAGAAATAAAAGCATAGTTTGTAGAATAGAGTAACTACGCAAAATGAAATACAATAATCCAACTAATGCATTGAAATAACTGAACTAACACATTACAATAACTGGCTATCTCAAAGAAAAGTAAAAAAAAAGTCTCTGATCTTCTTCTAATTTTAAGGTGTCCTCTTCATCAGCTACGGATACTGATGTGAACATTATTTGCGCACATTTAGTCCCCTAATTGAGCCTATTTTGCATACTATTATAACATTCTTTGGCCATTTTATCCGTCAAAACCTTCCTATTTGCTTTTCTATCGCATTTCATATGTTTTGTAGAAAAGGAGATAATAAGGCGGAAATTCCCGTCTTTCGTGCATATTTGGAAACTTATTGATGATATTAGATGGACTAGTATGAAGAAGAGGCAAGAATGATGACCAAAGATGTAGGAATAAAGAGTATATAGAAGGGTCATAAGGTTTAAACCAAGGAGGAAAAGCAAGGAAGCCATTCATGAAGAAAACTGCTCGGAACGCAAACCAAGGGTTGCTCCTTTGGCTCTGAAAATATGCTAAATGGAACGGCGTCAAAAAAACAAGCGATCTAGGCTTTTGAATCACTCCAATAGGAGTCTGGATGAGAAAATGACGTCCGTTTTACAATCCGAGCTCAAACAAAGAAGCTGTACAAAAATCCGCGCGTCCCGCGCTGAAGACACTCGTCCTCCCAAATCCGCTCGGATTGCTCCAAATCCGCTCGGATTCCCTCTCTTTTTTCCCGAGCGTCTTGCTCCAAATCCGCTCGGATTCCCTTGCTACAATCCGCCCGTCCCGACACTAATCCGCTCGGATTCCTTTACAGCAATTTTCGTGTTGTTCAAGCTCCGTGAAAGACGCCCTTCCTTCGAAAAATACCGGCTTCTCCCTGCTCAAATCTCAAAAGTGTAATTACTAGTTTAGCCCTTAGTTAACCCTAATGCATCCACCTAATTTACACTATCAATACCCCATTTGTAATAATCAAACCATCAAGTTTTATTAGATTAGAACCAAGTTTTATTAGATTAAATCAAGCTTTCTTAGATTAGATTAGGAGTAGATTAGAATAGATTAATCTCAATCTTTCCACACAAATTACACATTAATCTCTCCTTAATTATTGTTCAAGTTTATTATTCAAGTTTATTATTGGGTAATTGAAGATTATTGGGTTATTATTGTGAGATTGACAACCTTCCATCAATCATCAATTTCTTCTATTATTCTTTGCATTATTATTTTGGAATCTCCATAGGTATAACTCTCTTAATCCTTGATTTAATTATTGTTAATCTTTCTTACTTGTTCATCATGTTTTACCTTGTTAATATGATTGACAACCTTGTTAAACTTGATAATGAGTGAGTAGTCTCTTAGCTAGGATTAGTGGGTAATTAAGGGAAACAAACATGGGGATTGATTCATGCTTAATCTAATATGTTCACATGATTAAATTGCTTGCTTGTTGTGATGTCAACTTTATGCACATGTTATGTTTGATGAAATGCGATGCCTATGAATCCTTGCATTTTTTACCATCTCTTATCTACTCAACTTGACTTGTAAGATATAAACCAACTCGAGTCTTGTTAGACCATGCATAGAAATTGAATAGGAGGAAAGTAAGTCGACTTGTAGGTGTTGTACAATCTAATCGATTCGGCTCCGGGACCCAACCCTTCCTATGAACCGTAAGACATAACCCAACTCGGTTCCTCCACAACATTAATTGCTTGCTTATAATTGTAAACATGTTTGTATGATCAATACCATGAATCCCCTATGACCCCATGATATCCTAGCACTTTTAATCAATTGTTTACATCTTTCCTTTTGTTGCTCGTTCTACTTTATTGCTTGCATTAGTCTAGACACAACTACAAACCCCGTCAATTGTGACACTAGCATAAATTGAGATAGATAGACTTAGAACCCAAAGCACACCGTCCCATGGATCGACCTCGACTTACCGCTAACTAGTTGTATGTTGAGTATTATAAATGTGTTTGATTGGATGTGTGACGACCAACTCTTGTCCATCAAAATGGGCGCCGTTGCGGGGATGGTGCTATGTGATTAAGTTCTTACTTGTTTGTCTATTTTGATTTTGCTTTAACCTTGAGGAACTTGTTCCTCAAGGATTGTTTTTACCGTTTTCTTGTACTTTCCTTGTTTGTAGTTATATCTTTGTCCTAGTTATGATGATGACCGAAGGCTTGGCACGTGGAGTATGTGGTGAATCTTTTGAGTATGACTACCATGGGTATGGGGAGTTTTTGGAGCAAGTTGAAACAAACCTACCTTACAACTCATACAATGAAAGTCCTAACCATTACCCCAACTTTTCTTACCAAAGCCCCCACATCCTACATCCACAACATCTACCCTCCCAAAACCCACTTTACAATCAATGCCAAATGTCATCCTACAATGAACACCCATACCACCAAATTCCCATGTGCCCACAACAAGAGAATGAGCATAATCTTGACATGAAAAGTGTGGTTCTCCAAATGGTAAGGTGCCAACAAAATCTCTTCATGAAAATGCTAGAAGAGAGCCAAGCTAGGGACAATGTTCTCAAAAACATTGTTACTAATGGCGAGAAGTTGGCAAATCAAATTGCCCAAATGGAAGCCACCCAAATGCTAAATGAAGAAGAAGGGGAAAATAATGAGGGTGAAGAAGAATTTGGATGGCATTATGAAGCTACTCTTGTGAATCCCCCACCACCTCCTAAATTCATAAGTATTGAACACCCCATATTCCAACTTGTACCCAACTTTACAAACATTCATGATAGATGTGAATATGAATATGTTACTTTTGAAGAAGGGGAGTGCTTGATTGATTATGGACCAAGAGTGGATGATGAATTGAAGCATGATGAAGTTGGGGTGGAGAGCAATGTTGAATGTGAGTTGAAGGCCAATTATGAGACAAGCACTTTGTCTAAATTGTCTAATGAATCTAGCTCACACACTAGCCTTGCTTCTCCAATTTGGGATACCTATGATGATGATGAGGAAGACCTCCCACCACAATTTCCCTCTTTGACCCATGTAGAGGAAGTGTGTTCCCTTGACACTTATGGGAGTGGAGGTAAAACTTTGAAGGAAGAGGTTGATGAATTTGAACTTGCAATCTTTGGAGAATTGAGAGGCCAAGAGGAAAACTATGATGTTGGCATCTTTGATCATAGTTTGGAAGAAATTGAAGCTCTTTTCTTTGGAAATGGTTCAAGTTCTAAGGAGGGTCAAGAAGAAAGTGAAGATAATGAAAGCATGAATGACCTTAATGATGAGAAGTTGACTCCTCCACATCTTATCCTTCAACTATCCCCTCATCAAAGAAATGAGAACTCTCCTTCTACGATTGAAGGATTGATGAATCAATGCTCTATCATCATAGAATTTGAAAGAGATGGTAAAGAGTGGAAGCCTCCGGGTGAATATGGGCAATACTTCATACCTTGTATTGACAAGAATCATGGGCTTGTTGGTTTGAAGCATTGTAAGAAGCCAAGTGCCAAGGGCAAAATAAATGGGAGAGTGTTCGGCAAGTTCTATTCCAAGCCAAGATGGCTAAACTACGTTATGACATCGCCAATCTCCTATTTATGCTTACATGAAGCCCATTCAAAAGCCTTTGACCGGTTGTTGAGAGCATTAAGCAACATGGACAACATCAATAATCATGGCAACAAGGATTGAGTTTGGTGGAGTCCTCCCTCAAACCACCATTTGTAAGATATCCTTTCCTTTAACTTTGCATTACATTTACACTTGCATTTGGTTATATACATATACATTTAGCTTGCATTTGTACTATATTTCATATTGCATTTGCATTAGTTAAGTTCAAATAGTATAGTTTGCATTGTAATATATCTCACATGATTCATGTAAATAGTTGCATATAGATTAGAATTCATGCATAGTTACTAATGACCAAACCTATTTCTTTTCTACACTAGAAATAGTGTTTAAATCGGTTTGGGAGGTTTGATCATAAGTGACCATAGTTTAAATCATGCATCATATAGTATAGTTTAGATTGCATTCATTTGTTATATATGTCATATAGAATTGCATTTAGTCAGAGCATGCATTCATTCATATCATATCATTGCATTTGTACTATATTCCAAAAACATAAAAAATCCAAAAATATGTTTTTCTTTTTATTCCTACTCCTACATGTACATTGAGGACAATGTCCAAAATAAAGTGGGGGATGGGAATTTATATTTCAAAAATGCATAAAAATAAAAAAATTTCGAAAAATCACAAAAATATGTCTTTTAATTTCATAAAAACAAAAACCATAAAAATTTGAAAAATTGAAAAATCCAAAAACAAGTTCATTTCCTTTTTAGTGTAGTCTTGTATATATTGTTTTGTATATATTGTGTTTGTCCATCCTTTTTCACATTGATTGACTACGCCACATCCGAGACATGAGGATATTGAAGACCGCATGGTATGATCTTTCCAATCTCCTTTTTCTTCTTTATGTTAATGACTATGTGGCTTTATTTTGATTGATGCGGTAAAAACAATGTGAACTTAGGACTTGCATTTAGTTTATATGGCATATTAGTTGGTAGAATCATTTGCATTAGGATGTATATATGTTAGTTGCATCATGGCATGTAGTTTGCATGTTAGAAAAAATTTTGCGAAACCGTCTACTTGGGAAGCTTGACTAGTGTATATAGGCCCTAGTAGATGCTTTTTATTCTTAAGACTTTGCTTGTTAGAATACTTGTAAAACACCCTAGGATGTGTCATGCTAGTATCCTTTGACCCATGGATTAAGGCCTAGTCAAGAGTACCTTGTGGTGTGATAACTCCTTGGCTACCGTTTATTCCAAGGTGACCCTTGAAACCATGCATACAACCATCATCCATGTTCTACCACATTTTTGTCATCAAAGGGAATGGGCACAAAAAGAAATCAATTTGAGTTCAATGAAATGAAAAGTGAAAGAAAGTTTGCAAATTGCATCAAATGAAAAGAGGAGCAAAAATAGAACTCCTATGCTTAAAATATAAGCCACCCTCACTACATATGGGGTGACTTTGAAAATGTTCAAAAAGAAATGCAAAGAAAAGTTGAAAGTTGTCAAGTGTTGAAATGCCAAAAATCAAAAAGAAATGGCAAAAAGAAAGTGTTCTCAAATGTTATATGCCACAAGAAATTGGAGGGAAAACAAAAACAAAAGCAAACTCCCAAATGAAACTCAAATTTTATTGATCCCTTTATCCATCGTATCCATTTTTGTGCATGGTAGAGAGGGGATGACCCTTCTTCTTGTCTAGGCAAGAGGGGGAATTCCGCGATCCTCCAGTGTTTCTAACATCATGGGGAGTCTACTCTTGACAAAAGCATTTAACGATTGAGGACAAAGGTACCGTAGCTTGACACATTTTGGAAGTGATTTATTGGTATCCTTCTAGGCTTAGTAGTTTGAATAAATTGTATCTATGAAGGAGTGTGTACCCTTGAATTGCTTCCCTTGTAGATAATTTCCGCCACTTAGATGAGGAAAGTGGCTATTCTTTTGTAGATGCATCCATTACTTGATTTTGTGTGGTTAATGATTGAATGTGTCGCCATTTTGGCAAGACCCACCTTGCCTTGCAAGAAGGCATCCTACCTCATGGTTGTCTTGTTGTGAGTTGAAGGGGCGGAGTGAGACCCGCTAATTGTCTCATATCGGTTATGTTATTAGGTTAGTTTAAATAAAGGTCTAGTTTTAGTCACCTATTTACTCGGGACGAGTAAAGGTTCGGTTTGGGGATATTTGATGTGAACATTATTTGCGCACATTTAGTCCCCTAATTGAGCCTATTTTGCATACTATTATAACATTCTTTGGCCATTTTATCCGTCAAAACCTTCCTATTTGCTTTTCTATCGCATTTCATATGTTTTGTAGAAAAGGAGATAATAAGGCGGAAATTCCCGTCTTTCGTTCATATTTGGAAGCTTATTGATGATATTAGATGGACTAGTATGAAGAAGAGGCAATAATGATGACCAAAGATGTAGGAATAAAGAGTATATAGAAGGGTCATAAGGTTTAAAGCAAGGAGGAAAAGCAAGGAAGCCATTTATGAAGAAAACTGCTCGGAACGCAAACCAAGGGTTGCTCCTTTGGCTCTGAAAATATGCTAGATGGAACGGCGTCGAAAAAACAAGCGATCTAGGCTTTTGACTCACTCCAATAGGAGTCCGGATGAGAAAATGACGTCCGTTTTACAATCCGAGCTTAAACAAAGAAGCTGTACAGGAATCCGCGCGTCCCGCGCTGAAGACGCTCGTCCTCCCAAATCCGCTCGGATTGCTCCAAATCCGCTCGGATTCCCTCTCTTTTTGCCCGAGCGTCTTGCTCCAAATCCGCTCGGATTCCCTTGCTACAAACCGCCCGTCCCGACACTAATCCGCTCGGATTCCTTTACAGCAATTTTCGTGTTGTTCAAGCTCCGTGAAAGACGCCCTTCCTTCGAAAAATACCGGCTTCTCCCTGCTCAAATCTCAAAAGTGTAATTACTAGTTTAGCCCTTAGTTAACCCTAATGCATCCACCTAATTTCCACTATAAATACCCCATTTGTAATAATCAAACCATCAAGTTTTATTAGATTAGAACCAAGTTTTATTAGATTAAATCAAGCTTTCTTAGATTAGATTAGGAGTAGATTAGAATAGATTAATCACAATCTTTCCACACAAATTACACATTAATCTCTCCTTAATTATTGTTCAAGTTTATTATTCAAGTTTATTATTGGGTAATTGAAGATTATTGGGTTATTATTGTGAGATTGACAACCTTCCATCAATCATCAATTTCTTCTATTATTCTTTTCATTATTATTTTGGAATCTCCATAGGTATAACTCTCTTAATCCTTGTTTTAATTATTGTTAATCTTTCTTACTTGTTCATCATGTTTTACCTTGTTAATATGATTGACAACCTTGTTAAACTTGATAATGAGTGAGTAGTCTCTTAGTTAGGATTAGTGGGTAATTAAGGGAAACAAACATGGGGATTGATTCATGCTTAATCTAATATGTTCACATGATTAAATTGCTTGCTTGTTGTGATGTCAACTTTATGCACATGTTATGTTTGATGAAATGCTATGCCTATGAATCCTTGCATTTTTTACCATCTCTTATCTACTCAACTTGACTTGTAAGATATAAACCAACTCGAGTCTTGTTAGACCATGCATAGAATTTGAATAGGAGGAAAGTAAGTCGACTTGTAGGTGTTGTACAATCTAATCGATTCGGCTCCGGGACCCAACCCTTCCTATGAACCGTAAGACATAACCCAACTCAGTTCCTCCACAACATTAATTGCTTGCTTATAATTGTAAACATGTTTGTATGATCAATACCATGAATCCCCTATTACCCCATGATATCCTAGCACTTTTAATCAATTGTTTACATCTTTCCTTTTATTGCTCGTTCTACTTTATTGCTTGCATTAGTCTAGACACAACTACAAACCCCATCAATTGTGACACTAGCATAAATTGAGATAGATAGACTTAGAACCCAAAGCACACCGTCCCATGGATCGACCTCGACTTACCGCTAACTAGTTGTATGTTGAGTATTATAAATGTGTTTGATTGGATGTGTGACGACCAACTCTTGTCCATCAGATACCGAATCAGATTCTAACTTCCCTCAAGATCCCGATCATAATGCTCTCCGTCAGGAGCATCTTTTGCATACTGCTTGTTATGTCAATCAAGGGTCATATCTCTTTGCACGGGTTAAAGTCTGGAAGTCATCAGCATCCTACTGCTATTCCATTACGGGCTTCAAATGAAGAAGAAGATCCTCATATTGGTCTTAATTTTGCTTTGTCTCAGAACCACAAATCTCAGTTTTATATGCTTATAATGACGATATTTGACAGTTAACGCTCTGAGAACAATCAAGTTCATCATAATACCAACCATCTCAAGCCATATAGAGATCCTGTCCAATTTCCGCTTTATCATCAACGTAAAGATCTTCCCCTCATATGTGAGCATGTGATACATGGTAAAAAAAATCCCGATTTATTATCGTTCAGCTGCTTTGTTTTTCATGCAAAATTAACATCCACATTTTTGAATGTAGAAACGACAATCCCTTCTTTTGCTGTTTTCCTTGTTTCCAAAAAGTCACATAAGAAATCAACCTACCACATGCACAAACAATAACTCGGTTAAATTAGCACTGAAAGAAGACATAACAGATTATATCCCAAGACAACGAACAAGAAGTAACTATAAAATACAATAACTGAGTTTCAATAATAGAATAATTCGGTTAAAGTAATACAATAACTGTTATTAAACAGATTATACACAAACACAACAAAACAAGAAGTACTAGATAAAATAACTGAGTTTGAATAATACAATAACTCGATTAAAGTAATACAATAATCGAGATGTAATGCAACAACAAAAACAACTCATTATCTTCATTGGAACAAAAGCATAACGAGATCACCAAAAACCAGAAAAAAAACATCAAAATTCAAAATCAGATACAAAAACGCAAAATACAATTACGAAACCCTGGAATTATGCGAAAACAATAGAAAATCTAATTTAACAACAAAAACACGAAAAATTGAACTAAATAATGAAAACGACTGAAAAAATTGAAGAATACACACAAAAGATTAGAAATTCAAGCAAAGAAAAATAAATTGATGCTCAAAAATGAACAAAAATTAGTATAATAAGAGGAAATGATTACCTGATTACAAAAACTGAAGATAAAGACGAAGTAGATCTATTGAGCGCGAAGAACAAGCACGAAATTGTTCCGAAAATGGAGAGAAATTGAAGATGAAGGTTACGAAACAATTGAAATTCATTATCGCAGGTTTTTTGTTCTAGGCTTTTAGAGGGAGAAGGAGAAGAGAGAGTAATTTTTCTAATAATGAGGGAGATTGAGAGAAAAGTGAGTTTTTATAGCTTGAGTAAGAATTCATCTCAGCCATTCATCTTATATTAGATCAATGGTCCAGATTTAGAGGGGTAACTCACCAAACATGACCCAACTCATATGATCCTATATATATATATATATATATATATATATATATATATATATATATATATATATATAAGGGCGGGATCCCGTACGAACTAACTTAACGTACAAACCGTACGAACTAATTTAAAAATCCCAGTTTCAAAGTCAAACCCGACACTAGTAACTCTAATCCCTAATTTTATTCTTACTCATTCTTACCCACCACAAAACCATCACTACCAACCACTTTTGCAGCTGCCACCAGAGAACCGACGAGGCACCACTGTTCTTGGGGCAATGGCTGGAGCTTGTCGGCGCACCGCAGAGGTGTTGACATTGATGGAGCTTCCATATCATGGATTAACTTCACCAGTCAATTTTCCGACTTCTTCACTTTCATGAATTGCATTTTCGGCTCTAAAATTTCCGATTTCTTCGACGGTAGAGTTAGTTTTCTGAAATCTTACTTCGTTTATTGTAGATCTCGCATTTCGATTGAATTTTGCAAAAAAAAAAAGAAATACTAACAACGATAATCTGGGTATTTCTCAATTTGTAAAAATTTGGTGGTTTGATTGATTTTATTGAAAAGTTGGTGGGCAGTTTAATTCAAGTTTGGTTTTTTACCAATTTAGAAAGTTATTTTAGGGTTTTGATTGAATCTTTATTACGAAACGGCTAGGAATTGATTGATTAATGTTGTTTTTCATATCGGTTGGAAACTGGGGCTGCTACTGTGTTTTATTCGGAGTTATAAATTAGGATTTTCATTTGTCTCTTGAACCAGGTTTGCAGCGTCAAGATTTATGGAGGAGAATATGCAATCAGGTATTCAAATCTGCAATACCGATGCCGTTGTGGTTGTTTTTTTTTTCTATGACTAATAAATTGTCGATTAAAACTTAACTTCTAGAAATCAGTAATCAATAATTGAGGTCTACATATGAGAAAATTCAATCAAAAAAAAAATCTATACTCCCAGATACACATATCAATACTTTAGATACACAAATTGATTTGTGTATCCGGGAGTATTGATATGTGTATCTGAGATACTAACTTGTGTATCTAGAGTGGTTGTGGGGGGCAGGGTTTGTGTGGTGGTCAGAGGAATAACTGTTATGTACCAAGATTTCAATGGGGTGGATACGTGAAGCACTGTTACTAGATACATGTATGAATAATACTAGATACATGTATGATTTATGTATCTCACAATACTGATATGTGTATCTAGACTAAGTAATATGTGTATTGGGAAAATATTTAGACTTGCAGTTGGTAAACTGTGGGATGAATTCCAAACTGGTGCAAACAGACATACCTTCCAACTATACTCAGATTCGGGTAAGGGGTATGGGCGTAAGGCCATACCACTGTCAAAATTGGGTACATAAGTATTGAAATGACGTGTCTCAAATTCTGAAACTCTGAGGCCAAATCCTACATGATAACTTTTTCTGACAGAAAACTATAGTCTTCAACACTCCTCAAGACAGAATATTATGGGATGTTGGTCACCAGGTTGTAATTCGAACTGTAGTTCTGTACAGGAATTGCTTTCTTAAACAAGGTTTAAGACAACTAACTAAATTTATATTTTTGTCATTGGTAGACTTACCGTCACAAACATCCTGACCGGCCGCAGAGATAAGATGAGCACGCTGAGACAGACAGATGGGTTGTCAGGTAACTCAGGTTTCACAAAGTGTGCCGAGAGTGAATATGATGCCTTTGGTGCTGGCCATAGTTCAAACAGCATCCCTGCTGGCCTAGGTAATTTTTGTAAGTCTCCTCCTATGCCGACATGGCTGCTCATCTTTCACTTAAGATAAGACACTTGCTGGGCAGTACTAATAATGCAATTGAGTATAGCTAACTAGTTTTGGGCTTTAGAAGTATGAGATCCACTGCACAAATTCGTATACCAATTCAGTCTCACAGTACGCTAGATACATTAATATAGAATCTATACGCCCATTTAATTGTGAGGTTCTATACGCTTTTCCCTTGTGCGTGGCAGGAATCGGGCATGTGACTGGTAGATCATTATATCATGTGATCTTGTATGATACTTAAAGGCATTTTTCACTTTTTTTGTTACATATGAGCATTTGTGACTGTACAACTTTACATACAGTGTCTAGTTCAAATCTTTCGTTGTTTGTCCATTATTGACTTTGACAGTTTTTGATTAAATATTAGTCATCATCACAGAAAATTCCTCTTGTAATGGTTGCGCAACGTCCTGGTGATGCTGAGGTTGTATACGCCTCAACCGAGAAAGCAGAACGGGAATTGACCTGGAAGTAAGTGCTACTCTGAACTGCTCCATCTCTTTTGATTTTGGTCAACATTATGTTCTCTCACTTTATAGTTGTGTCAATTTCAGCTAGTTTTAACATGGGTTTGAAACTCGTCACCGTTGAAATTTCTCTAGTGACTCCCGGCAGAGTCTAGACTAAATGTAGATATCTTATTTTAGCTTTAACTAGTGTGATATTGAACTGTAGGCTCTGATCATGTTGACTATGTACTAAGCTCCTTAATTAAAAGTTTCCATTAGGACCCTGCCTGCATTTTTCTTAAAACCTTGAAATGGGATGCTATTAGAAACCTATAGTGACATTCATGACTCAACAATATATTTTTACAGGGCCAAGTATTGAGTAGACGAGATGTGACATGATCAATGGAATTGGACGATTCTTGGCAGACTGCGTTTGAGTGGTTCTGTGGAGGCTGATGGCAGGGACGGGGCTGGTTGTGGGGTTAGTTCAGGGAATTAGGTGTGGTGGTGGTGGTTGTGATGGCTAATTTGGTGGTCATTGTTGATCTTTAGACCGTGGATACATGAAATACCAGCCCGGATACACATGGTATTACTACTAGATACACAAATTGATTTGTGTATTTAGTAGTAATACCATGTGTATCTAGTAGTAATACCATGTGCACTGTCGTAGATTTGGTATTTAGATCGAATTTCAAAAAAAAAAAAAAGAACATAACCGATTCCGGCGCACTTGAGCTTATGACCTTAACGGAGGATTGGAATTTCTTGTTTTTCAAATTGAAGAAAATATGAATTGGATCCCTCTTGTGGATGAATTTTTCAATAAAATATCATGCCTATCTTGTTGTTGATGATCACAGAGACCACATTTTGGCCAGCTTGCTTATTTGTGTGATTACTACAGAAGAGGGCAAGTTTTCTTCAGTTTTATCGGAGGAGTTTGATAGCCTTGATGGAGAACTCGTGGAGTGATTCCATCTGCACCATCACCATCAATACTAGTCTGATCAGTTTCGACAGTTTGGGGTGTGCTTTGTGCATCGTTTTTCCTGAATGTGTGAGTAGCTATGTCTCGATTCTCAAAGGCTTTGGCTAGGCTTTTGCTTTTTCTCCTTATGGAATCATCCGAGTTCATCCAGATGTCCCGATTCTCATACAGGAAGTGTATTAAAAAAATGAGGAGAGATGTTGCTATAGCAACTCCAACTATGAGGAATACCCCCAGAAACCTCGGATTTGAATTATTGTACTGTTGGCTCTGTTACATTCCCCACTTTTTCTCAATTTTAGCCATCTTATCTGCTTCTGTCACATTCAGTATTCCTCCTGAAACCTCGAACACTAAGAAGGAACCTTACGGAAATGCCTGCAAGACAACACTAAGAGGGAACCTTTCGGAAGGCCAGTTCATCGGGGGAATGTCGACGGAATTGAGGCTCATGTCAAAATCTTTCATCAGTACATCATCTTTTAATTTGGGTTTTAGTTTTTATGAATTGAATAATTAGTAGCTTGAGCATTGAACAGTACCCTCTCTTAGTCAGAAACACTCGGACATTACACATGCTACTCAGAAGGCCAACTGTAGGAATGTGCTAAACTGTTAGCATGCTTTCACTCATCTGCTCCTGAACATAGGCTCAAAGCAGGTTACAAGAAGTACTCAAAACCTGAAGTCGGATCAGTTGCCCTTTGACCTCCTTCAACAGCCCTTTTGTCTTAAATTGCCTAGATTTTTAAGCAGTTGAGACTTCATTGACTTTCTTGATTCAATGGAGATCTTAAGTTTCATTGACAGTAGAATTACCATCATCTATAGTGATGGCTAAGGATTCGTCGATTTAATGTGATGTAGTTGCAAATTAAAAGTTCTATTAACTCTGATTTCATTCATATATACAAAGAAGATTTATTCTCCATATCATTTTGTTGGCTTCTGACAACATCTAAGTCACTGTATTTTTCAAGCATTGTCGCACTGATATAAAAACATGACAAAACTAACTCGATCCAAATTTAATTTAATGCACTCTAATCGTTGTACTCATGTAAGTTAAAGCGAATTGGAACCAAAACTAACCCAATCAGAATCTAGACATTATTCCATTTTATAAGTTTATTGTGAGACCGTCTCAATCATTTATTTACAATTTTTATGTTAAATATGTGTATCGAGTAAGCTAATTGAGTGTATCTAACAAAGTAAAGTATGTATCTAGAAATTTAAAAAAGTGTAACTACCTTATTAGAAATGTGTTTCTAACAATGTAAATAAGTGTATATAATATTTTAAAAGAATGTATCTACCTTATTGAAATGTGTTTCTAATAATGTAAATAAGTGTATCTAACATGGGTGTTCCTCAAAAAAAAATGAAGGGTGAACCATTTCAAGGACGAAGCATATAACTTGTCAATACACATGCTAACCATCTTAGATACACAAATTAATACTCGTATACGTATGTATCTATTTCAAGGACGAAGCATATGAACTTGTCAGATACACATGCTAATCCTCTTAGATTCACAAATTAATACTCGTATACGTATGTATCTACAGTAGTATACAAGTGTACCCAATAGTAGTATTAGATGTATCCATACAACAGCACCACCTAACCATTCATATTTTATGCAACCACCAATCAAGGTGCTCAATTATTTTACCAAAATCACAAGCCCAATTGACCCGCTCTTTCGTTGGATAAGCACCATACCCCAATTTTCTTCAAGTCACCATTGCCAAACTACCATTTGAACCAACCAAGCTCAATTCATCATTATAGTACAATACCATACATCTACACCATACATCCACCATAAAACCACCATAATCCACTTCAACTCGGTGCAAAACCCGATCCCGTATCAAGAAGAGTTGCCGCCATATAACTCGAGTTCTTTGAGCCCGCTGAATCAACCATACTCACCTCTATCATTCTCAAGCACCACCATACACCCGCAACACCACCATATGAGCCGCCATTTTCGAACCCGAAACCGAGCTCAAACAACTCAATTCAAGCTCTCAATTTAATAAAAAGCAGAAGACAAGCACAAATCCTAATCTTCTGACTATGCCATTGTTGCGATTACTTCGAAACTCAATTTCGTTTTAAGTAGATCTGGGATCAACAATTACAAAATTTTCGAAATTATAGGGAAGGTAGCTGAAGAGCATCATCGATTTAGGTATAGCTGGTCGGTTGAGTTGACGGAGTTTGCGACTACCACTGATTGTCCGACGCCGATGATCGGGGGTTGTGGGCCTGGGTATGAATGAGAGAGTGTGGATGAGGTTGAGTATGAGTGAGTATATGGTAGAGTAAATGGTGGTGGAGTGAGTGAGTATTACAACACGTGAGTTATTATTATTATCTGAGGTGTTTTGAGTCGGTTAAATACGGTTCGCATAGTAATATATATATATATATATATATATATATATATATATATATATATATATATATATATATATATATATATATATATATATATATATATATATATATATATGTATATATATAGGGTCGAGATCCGGTGAGAACCACTAGTATAATGAGAACCATGAGAACCAATAATAATAATAATAATAATAATAATAATAATAATAATAATAATAATAATAATAATAATAATAATAATAATAATAATAATAATAATAATAATAATAATAATAATAATAATAATAATAATAATAATAATAATAATAATAATAATAATAATAATAATAATAATAATAATAATAATAATAATAATAATAATAATAATAATAATAATAATAATAATGTTGACGACATCAACCAAATAAAACGTGATTTTGTTTCAAACCTTCGCTCACCCTCATTTTCACAAAACTGGTTCGCTCTCATCTTTTTTCCCCCTCTTCGACTGTCAAAACATTCAACATCACTCTTGCGATTTGACTAACAAATTCTTTCATATTTTTCGACAATCAAACTATTTGATAATCAACTTTCGGACGATTTTTCGATCAATAGATCCTGTTAATTCGAGGTAAAGTTTCAAAATTGATTATTCATTTTTTGTGAAATTACCGTTTACATTTTGATATATTTGTAGTTTTTTCCAATCGTCGATAAAATTAGTTGAATTAGGGTTTGATTATCGTGTTAGAATGTTTGTGAAATTAGGGTTTGATTAATTTTTAATTCATGATTACTTTTCGAAATTGTTGAATTATGCTTCTGAAATTAGGGTTTCGTGAATTAGATTGGGGAAACTGAGAAATTAGGGTTAGGAAAATTGAGAAATTACCTAAATTTGTTGAAACTATGAAATTGGGGACCAGGTTCCGTGAATTTAATCAAGGTACAATTCTATTCATCCTTTAAATTTAATACATGAATATTCCCTGCATGTAGAAGGTTATTTTATTCACATACAATGCTTTTTTATGCACGTAAAAGGCAAGTATTAAGAAACCTGAGCTCTGGTATGAGTTTAGAACGGTGTTGTTCTATACCCGTGGGTCTGTAATTGAATGTAAATGGTCGGAGGCAGTCTACTTAATGTGAATATGGTAGCATGATACCTTCTTTTGTTGTCAACGCTCTATTATTATTGATGTTGTCGTGATTGATTGTGCAGCTAGAAGAACAACATGCGAATCTTAGGGAAGATGGTTTTGATATACAAATTCTGAGTTAGCTTGATGTTGATCCACTTCAGCAATTATTGGCCATTGGAACACTGTGAGTTTTTTATTTCACATTTCTCAGCTTCCTATCATCCTCTATTATTGGTTAGTTCCTTATGTGCTTGTATTCGGTTGTAATTCTGTGGGGGGAATTTGTATAATTCTGGTATCAAGTTAAAGTTTGAATGCAATGATGTACAAGTCGTAGAGTTTACCGTATATGCCTCATGGGTCTTCGCTTTGGCGTATTTTTAAAAAAGTTGTTGCCTTTAGAAATACTTCTTCCATGATTGATGCCATGAAAAATTCATTTCCAAATTCCTGATTCGGAGATCATATAAGCCTAAAACCATTAAATAATCAAACTCCAGTTACTTAAGTCCATATTTTGGTTAAGTAAGAGGCGGTGAAGCGAGCTAGAGTATACGTAAGGCTAAGCCAGCATTTTAACTGTTATAGCATGATATGTTATGCATTCATCATCTCATCGAGCGAGTGGGGTTGAATTGAAGGAGGGATAGTGGATAAGATATTTTAAAGATGGGAGAATGCTGAAGACAGGTGAAAACGGAAGTTTTTGTGGAAAGATCAAAGAAGGACGGCTCATTTAGTTTAAAGTAATAGGCTGGGGGGCCAAGAGGATTTGCAAGGTGTCTTAAACTTGGTTTCTGTGGGTAAGTGTTACTTTCTAACCAAATTTTGTAGAATGAAGGCGGTGCCCATCTCTTAGAAATATCATATTCCCGTTCTTAGAAACATGATCGCGCCTAATGAGCACGGCTTGGATTCCTCTGCTTAACATGTCAATAACAAGTTGTTATTCATCCTTCCGATAATCTTTTCTTGGACACTGGATACATAAAATGTGTTACATAAATTGTTTGGCAGCCCCAGCCAGCGCAATGAACTTCTGCTCAGTTCTGATGACTTTTTGTGTCATGTATGTCATTAGCTGATTTTTTTTGTTGTGTCATCTATAAACAATAACATATTTATGTTTTGCATTCAGACATATGTTGTGGTAGTAGTGGTGACAAAATATTTCAGAATTTTGTGATGCATTTTACTTTTTTTTTTTTTTATGTATTTTGGACATCGTAATTTACTGGAGCTGCGTAATATGCTAGGATTCTGTTACTTCCCTTATTATCCAACCGCACAATTTGACACTATAACTACTCTGCCAATAATAGTTAGCTGTCTCTAACTGGTGATTTCTTACTATATAGCTAGTGATTGAGAGTTCGAGTCAGAGGTCTTATACACAATAAGTCGGAGATTTGGATAACCTAACCGTAAATTAAATGACCCACTTATCAGTTTATAATATCGTCATGACATCATTGTCGTTTTTATATTATGAATATTTACGGTTTACTTTTTTGAAAGTCAATTAGCTCAAATGGGAGAGCATTGTGCAATGCAGAAGATGTGGGTTCGACTCCCATATTGGCGATGATAACAAATCTTTATTTTACCAATATTGGTAATCCCATTTCAAGTATGACAAGTATGGTAATAGTTGTGGTATATATGCTATTCTTTGAAAAGCTTGTCTTGAACTTCTGATCATTGCAAAGCTATTACACTGGCCTAGTGGCGTTATTGCTGCTCGCTTGAGTCCGATCATAGTCTGCACGTCATTTTCCGAATATGATTATGGCCTCCAGAATAATAGTACTATATTGCTTGCATTATAACACGTTTCTATCATTGGATTTGCGATTTTAATAGGCTATATGGGACTCGAACCCATACCTTTGTGCAAAATTTGCACCTTGCTCTACCATTGAGCTAATAGCCTCCTGAAGAATTATTTCATGCACACAGAACCTTATTTCATGCACATAGAACCTTATTTCATGCACATAGAACCTTATTTCATACACATATAATTTCAAAAATCCCCTAAAACAATTGAAATTCAAACAAAATTCATTCAATTGAAGAACTTTTTAGTGCACATAGAACCTTATTTTATGCACATAGAACCTTATTTCATGCACATATAATTTTATTTCATGCACATATAAAATTAATGTCCTTAACCAACAGTAATTAGAATATATCATAACATAACCAACTGATGCAACAGAAGACAACCCTTTCCCTTATTGTCATTTGAAAAGACAACCGTAAAGGAGAAGAGTGAACCCTTTTTAGGGGACGAGATTAAAACTAGGGGAATAGTGTCCTAAAATATGCGGACCGCCTAATCCAACCCTAAACCCCTTCTCTTATTATCACTCGAACGGGAGCAAGACCAAAAGACACACTAGAAGGGAAGAGTGAATCCTTTTTCAGGGGACGGGATTAAAACTAGGGGAATAGTGTCCTAAAATTTTGGATGGGAAAGAGTTTAGGCTTGTATTAGGCGGCTCCACGGTATGTCCTTAACCAACAGGAATTCAATTGGAGAACTTTCTCATGCACATATAGCCTTATTTAATGCACATATAACCTTATTTAATGCACATACAATCTTATTTCATGGTCATATAACACACTTATTTCATGCATGTACACCGTTGTTTGATGCACATATGTTGCTTTTTCATGCATCTACAAGGCTACTTCATGCATTGATAAGTCTATTGCTACCAAAACCCTAACCATTATTATTGGGACAAACGATGGGGGAATAGTGACATAAGTACAGTGAAATGTTTCCCACATATTAGTAAGATATGTAGTAGATAGACTAAAATGGCTTGTAGTTACATAAAAAGGTCGATAAATACATTAAATGTGCACGTTTGCAAGGTCGCCTAGAGATAATGGATACCTGACTGCAAAAAGCATGAACAAGGCAAAATGATAACTACTTAACTACCAAGCTAGCAGCTTACCAGCGAGATACTTTACCCTGACTCAAGAGACGAACAACTTAACGAATGAAATCTTCTATGATCATTTTACAGTCAAGACTAACAACTTTAGCTGAAATTCTTAATGGCTCTATTCCTGAGTACTAGCTTCTCGAGCAACTACAAGAGTAATTAGATTATTAGAATAACCAGGGAAAATTGAGCACATACTAGTATACCTATGCTTCTTTAGCCAACTAGTGTTTTTTATTTACTCAAATTACGACTTGCCTGATCTAAAGCAGATATATTTAGTCAATAATTTAAGGGGAAATCACAAGTAAATCACATTTTGGAAAACCACAATGAAAAAGCATTATTTTGGGAAATGAAATGCCTCTAGACTTATAAGCCGATCACGGAACTCTATCAGTCAGCAACATAAATTAAATACCACATAGCAACATTTATCGAAGAAACTATGAAATCAACTGCAAGGAATTGGAAAAATCATACCGCTGGTCATTAGTAGACTCTCGCAAACAGAAGCTTGGAAATGAATCTCCAAGGGAATGAACTATAAATCATTGTAAAACTGATTTCCTAATCACCAATAAAAAACCAGTTTGCTTGTAAAAGCGAGCATAAAACTCATCAGCAATAATACAACTAAGTAACTGTAAACAAAAATGTATAAAACAGATAATCGAAAGAATTCGTAATGTGAGGAGAAGTTCTATACAAGAAGGGGTGGGTATTGCTAGGTGATTTCTGCTAGATTCACTTTTTTGCGTGGCTACCTGGAAATTTCATAAAGAAAAATTCAGAAATAATCGAAACCTCGTGACAAGCTGTATGATCGATAAGTTATATGATTGCCGAAGCAAAATGAAGCATTTTCATATGTTGAAGATGAAAAGTAACAACGAGATGACAAATTAGAATTCGATTATTGCTTAACTGTACTGAAACTAAAATAGGTTTAATTGCAGGACAAAAATGAAGCTAGTACAATGAATTAGCTTAATTAAGAAAATTTATGGAAAATAGGTTTAATTGCAGGACAAAAATTGGTATGATGAATCTCAGGAAAAATTACATGAATGAACAAATTAGGGAAAGTATGGAGTATAATCGCCATTACCTGAATCCGAAGAAATGTGCGGTGGAGGAGCGAAAACGGTGATGATCGATGAATTCAATCCTAATTTGAGAAGCAGTTTGAGATGAGTCGAAAGGAGAGGGTGATCGGAGAGTGATATGATCGGAGAATGATTGGAGAGGACTGTCGAAGAGAGAGAAAGAGGAATTGTGAAAGTGAGTGAGTTTGGAATTTTCAGGAACTTATTATTACCAACAATCTCAATCGTCAAATTTTAGTTAGATCTAAGGGCTATGAGTGGTTCTCATGGTTTTCATTATCTTAATGGTTCTCATAGGATCCGAATATATACATATATATATATATATATATATATATATATATATATATAGTCGGGATCCGGTGAGTCTAGGGTTTTAAATGAGTCCGTCCTATCATTTCAGACCGTCAAATCCAACACAATGGACGCACAAGATGCTGACACGTTGCATGTGACACGTCAGTTTAAAAGCTTGAACAAAGCCAGCAAAAACACGACATTTTCTAATTTTTCAATTTTTTTGTTTCTCTCTCCTCTCCATTTATCCCTCAACTGTTTCCCCCAAACAACATCACACAAACACCAAAATAACAATCAAAACAAATAAATTCATCATTTTCTTCTAAATTCAATGACAATAATCGCTTGATATCAATCAATTATAGGTGAATTCCAAGTTTTTATCAGTGAAGGCGCAAGAAAATTGCTATATTGTGGTGAATGAACAAGAAAAAAGATTAATGAGGTAAACCTTTTACTCGTTCTCCAAACTCAAAGATTAATATTACTGTTTTGATTTTGAAAAGTAATAGTTCAAAACTAATATAATATTATTTTCGAAATCGAAAATTTTCGATATGGATCTGGTAAATTTCAATTTTCGAAATTTTTAAGAAGATCTAATGTTTCGAATTCAAAATTAACAAGAAAGAGGATTAATCAGGAATCGAGTTTATTGTTAGGTCATTGTTCATATTAAATGTTGAAAGTTGTGAATCGTTGCAATATTTGTAAACCGTAGCTTAATTTTTATTGTTATGTTTAAGTTCTATTCCGCTATTCTTTACAGTTGAAATTATACTATTGTCGAGATATGCATCATCAGTCAAAAGATTTGGTGAAGTACATGTAACAATTAATAAAATGGAGAAATCAATTGATGCATATTTTACAGGAAAGGATACGAAAATTAATGTATTTGTTGTGCGTTTGCTCCATATATTACCCTTTCTCATCTATTAGGTCGTTAGCCATTGTTATTTTAAAGAATATTTACTGTTATTATAGCACATATGAGCTGTAATTGTAATACATATTTGTTCAAGGTCAACTAACATATAATTGCTCATTGCTTTCTTAGAGTCCAAACCCTTGATTTTGCTTCCTGGTCACAAGAAATGTGCAGCGATTTCTACGATTTAGTTTACTAAACTTTGCTGCTGAACCGTAATCATGGTTACTCGTCGTTCTTACTGTAGCACATATTGTCTGTTACTGTAACAAAAATTTGTGGTTATCGTAACACATATATCGTTCTACTAAACTAGCTCTTTGCTCAAATGGTAGACCATTTGTGCGATTGCGCAAAGAATGTAGGTTCAATGAAAGAAAAAATGTTGTGCAGATTCTTTGTTTTCATTACAAAGTGAGAATCTTATTAATTATAATGAGAGCCCTCTCTTAGTTATGTTGTCAATTGTAACAAGCTTATCAGCCAAAAGAGCTATGAAACTATTCCTTAGAACATTGGTATAATGCCACATGGGTATTTAGGGTCATGGGACTGGCACCGTAGGCATGGGAGGGGCTCTGTTGTTGTAGGAGGAGGAGGCGGTGCGCCAAGTCTTGCGCCTGCTCTCCTCTCTAGCTAATACAGTCATGACAAGTGCATCTCTAACAGAAAGAATGCATCTCAGACTATCAAAGCGATTATTCTTTGCAATGATATCCAAATAGTCGGGTGCTTCAGGTTTTATTCCTTATTCCACTCCGACCAAGCCCCGTTCAATATTTAATATTAGTGTCACGTAACTATGAGAAAGATGAGTTGTTATTGTAATAATAACTGTTTCTTACTATAACACAATTTGCTCATACTGTAACACATTTGTTCAAGGCTATTAGCTCAAAAGGCCGAGCAATGTACAATTTTGTACAAAGATGTGGGTTCGAGTCCCGCATAGCCTAATTCTAGTATATAAATAATGTTTTTGATCGTCTTAAGCTTAAGACGGATAGTGCCCGTCTTAAACAAGAATTTATGCATAAAATAACTAGCGTTGATGGATTGTCACTTTATAAAATACATGTCAATCCCACCGACATTGTCTTATGGGAGCATAGGATGTTTCTCCAGCCAAGTTTTTCTAAACCAGTCAAAACAAGGAGTTTAAACTATGATCTTAGTTTATGAATTATATATATTCATGCGTCTATGTGGGGATCGAACCCACATCTTGCGTAATAACACAATGCTCTACCTTCTGAGCTAATAGACGATAAATTACCAATATGAGTATACCATCAACCTATAACATAAAGTAACAGTAGTACACCATTACAATAATATACTTGTACTATTATAATAACACCCTTGTACCATTAGATTATTAGAGTAACAAAATTATATATAGAAGCCTTGAACATTTTAGTCGCGAAGGATCATCAAGCTTTACGAACAAACAGAGCATCCGACTTGAGCACCAATTATCCTCTGTTTGTTCTTGCAGCTGAAACCTACAATCATACTGACTCAGAATTTCTTAAGTCGGAAAATAATCAAAACAGAGATGCTGGGTCAACTGTATCCACTGCAATCCTTATTGGTGATCGTTTGTTGGTTGCAAATGTAGGTGATTCCAGGGCTGTCATATGTCGAGGTGGTGAAAGTAAGAACTATAAGAATGTTAGTTAAGACATCCCTGAACAAGCTGAGTTTTCTAGTTGTGGATGTCAGCGGACATTATTTATAGTGTTAGTTGAGTAGATGAATTTGAGGCTTTGTTATAATTTGTGTGTCTCACCTCTGTGTTATGTTTCCTGTAGCAATTGCTGTATCTCGAGATCACAAGCCTGACCAAAGTGATGAACGACAACGGATTGAGGATGCAGGAGGTTTTGTTATGTGGGCTGGCAATGAAATATAAAACCCCCTACCCATTTGTTCAAGAAAAAACCATGTTATAGAAGAAAAAACACACAATTAATCGAAATTAAATAAATTTACTATTTGATAGGAATGAATTTATTCAGAGAAATAACAAATATAGTCAAAAATCAACAAATTAAAGTAATATGTCACCGCCAAAGCTTAGTTCATCAGATATAAGTACATTAAAATTAATTAACATAGGAGAAAACGTAGTCACCACGTACCTCGATCGAGCTGCAACATATAGCAAGCTGAGCTGCAACATAGCAAGCTGACTGTGGAAATAACCTGCAATGGTTAAGTTCTGAATTGCATATTTTTGCTCAAAGATAACACGAGTACAAAGAGACCTAGTTCTTTATATTGCACTCACACTATTATCATTATAATAACACACATATACCATTAGAGTAACATTAGCACACCATTATAATAACACAAATATACAAAATACCATTATAATAACATGTTTCCACCAATAGAGTAACATAATCAACTATTATAATAACACAACCATACCGTTACTGTAACATACATATACCATTAGAGTAACATAATTACGCAATTGTTCCAGTAGTCACTATTCATTAGTTATAAACCGGGCGACCTAGACCAATAAACTTCATCCCAATACAAATGATTACGTTCGACGATCCCGACAAACTAGACATTGTACCATTTAACCTTGTCTGAATCTAATCTTTTATAGACTGATCAGGCGTATGAAGTCTATAACAGCGACTAATTATATTATAATAAATAAACACGAGAATAAAAAAAAACATAGTGTAACATATATACACCATTAATGTAACACGGTCACAACATTATTATAACACACTCTCACGCCTCGCCATTAAAGCATCGTGTAACATATATGCGCCATTAATGTAACACGGTCACAGCATTATTATAACACACTTCTCATACAATAATAAAAATAATAGTTATATGACTGGAGTAACACACTTAATAAGAACAATACACATATATAATCAGTATAACATGCTTCTATAATTGTTATAACACAGTTATACTAATCTTTCTTTTAACCGCAATGCAATTCATCTTAAGCATAACAACACACAGTGTAATAGATGTGATTCTCCAGATTAATTGAAGTGAACAAGACTCTAGACGCTCCACAAAACCCTCGTTTCTCCTCAAATTATTAGTTATTACATGACTCATCTAAATCAGTAACCATTAACAAATGATGATTTTTACTCAAGAGAATAATATGATGATTGAGAAAACACATTATAATACTTTACATATCATTGTTATTATAGTCCTTGGTCATAGTACCGAAATGGCAACATCCTGAAAGACACAATTCTTATCAAAATTCAGTTCAAAGAACTTCAAAAAATTACATAAGAGCTACGGAGTATAATACTTCGTAAAATTGATGATGATAAAATCGTACAACACTGTGAGATATATCAAGAACCTTTAAATTCAAACTAATTTCAATCCTATAACAAGAGAATCAACACATACAATTCTGATTGATTTCGATCCTTTAAATTTATTGTCATTTACGCCTTAATTTGTTCAACTTAGTAATCTGTAAGAAAGGCCTTTGATTTCTATTGCTATTAAGCCTTGAAACAGAGGAATACTCTTAACAATTACTCAATCACAACATCAAAACTCACCAAAGCCAGCAATATACCACATTTAATTTATTAAAACAGCTATTTCAAAACAAAATCTACAAAATCGAATCAAAACCTAAACGAAGGAAATATTGAGGTCACAAATTAGAAGAATCGTAAAGGTTCGAGATAGATCGACGACGACATACGAATTGGAAAGAAGAACAATCAGCGTGGTGGTTGAAGGCGGCAAAATGAGATCCTAATAGAAGTCTGGCAAGATCATAAAATGACGATTACCATTTCTGAAATCTCCTCGAATCTCCATTGTTGAAGAACTTCATGAGAGATACCTCGGCTTGCCGACTATTATTGGAAAATCGAAAAAAGTGATATTTGCAAGGTTGAAGGAAAGGATCTGGAAGAAGATGAAGGGGTGGAAAGAAAAATTACTCTCAAAGCCAGGGAAGGAAGTGCTTATCAAGTCGGTGGCCCAAGCGATTCCTACATATATGATGAGTTTATTCGCTATCCCGGAGGGTATAATTGATGAGATACATGGGATAATAACGAGGTTATGGTGGGGATCTACGAAGGATCAACGGAAAATTCATTGGATGAGCTGGGAACGGATGTGTCAGCAAAAGGCGTTGGGGGGTCTGGGTTTCAGAGACTTGCGGGTTTTTAATCAAGCTTTACTAGAAAAACAGCTCTGGCGACTGATGACGGCTCCTGATTTGGTGGGGAAGGTGCTTAAGGCAAGGTATTACAAAAATGATACCATTCTGGATGCAAGACGAGGGCACGATCCTAGCTTTACGTGGCGAAGTCTATGGGGCTCAAAGGCACTCCTTTTGGAGGTTTAAGATGGCGTGTTGGGAATGGGACTATGATCGGTGTTTGGGATGAAGCATGGCTGCTAGGAAACAATGGGGGAATTATGACTATACCCAACCTTGAAGCTGACCCGAGTCTGAAAGTAGCTGACCATATTGATAGGTAAAGGGCGTGCTGGAATATTGAGCTGGTGAAGGATATATTGACGGAGGAAGAGGTGAAGCGTGTGCTCCAATTGCCAATAAGCAGACGGCTGCCAATGGATGAGAGATATTGGTGGCCCACAAAAGAGGGTAGCTATACTGTGAAATCTGGGTACTGGCTTGGGAGGAGGAGTAACCTACCAGATTCAAACAATGAAGCGGAGGATGAGAGATCGGCTTTGTGGCGTTTAATCTGGAAGCTAAAGGTACCTCCAAAACTCATCCACTTCACTTGGCGTATGTGTGTAAATATTTTAGCAGTGAAGAAGAGCTTATACTCTAAACATTGTTGCCCGAGTCCAAGATGTAGCTTTTGCGCGGAGGAGGAGGATATTGACCATGCTATTTTTTATTGCGAATGGGCTAGGAAGTGGTGGGAAGAGATCGGTTTTGGTGAACTGATTAATGAGGCTTTAGGGGAAATTTGGTCTGATCGTGTCGGATGGGTTTAAAGCACCTAGAGGAGGATGGGAGAGGGCGGTTTTTGACTTTAGCATGGGCAATATGGACTGTAAGAAATCAGAGATTGTTTGAAGAATCACCTCCTTTGCCGGATTTTGTGTTCACAGGTTTCACTAAGATGGTTGCGAACTATCGTGCGTATACGAACAGTGAACTAAACAAATCAAGGTTGGTGTCTGATGTGGGCGGGAATTCTTGGACTCCTCCGCGACTTGGGACTTTTAAAATTAACACATATGCACACCTTATGGGGAACGGCGAAGTGGGCTTAGGAGCAGTGGCACGCGATATGGCTGGTACAATTATTTGGGTGGGCAGCAAGCGTGTGTTGGCAGAGTGGGAGGTGGAGGTTACAGAAGCAAGAGCGGCCATCTTTGGTTTAGAAGTAGCATTGGCGAGAGGAATGGCAAATATCACCTTGGAAAGCGATGCCTAAAACTTGGTAAAGGCGGTAAAGAATCCATAGATTGCGAGAACTCCTTTCGGTCTTTGTGTGGAGGACCTTCGTATTTCACTTAATATTTTTTCGTCTAGTAATGTATCTCATGTTAAGCGTGGGGGTAATACAGTGGCACATTTTATTGCTAGGATGTGCGAGATAGAGGGTGATGAAATTGTACTTGGTTCTGATTTTCCGCAAGCTATTATGGCTCTTGCGGATCTTGATTTAATATAATTCCCTACCCACGTCTTTAACTCAAAAAAAAAAAAAAGAACTTCATGAGAGATGAAGAGACGCGAATTAGGGTTTATAGTTGTTGATGTTTGTTTAATTGAGAATTTTTATTAATACAAAGTTGACAGAAGAGGGAGAGTTGAGGGTAGAGAGACAAAACTAATGGGTAAAATATGAGATATTTCTGCTGGATAAGCTTATGTATAGACGTGTAATTTGACAATTATACCCTTAGTACCACGTGCACTATTGTAGCCGTTGGATCTCCTTCATCTAACGGCTTAGGACGATAGGACGGACTCACCCTTAGAAGCTAGACTCTCATGATCCTAACTCTCTCTCTCTCTCTCTCTCTCTCTCTCTCTCTCTATATATATATATATATATATATATATATATATATATATATATATATATATATATATATATATATATATATATATATATATATATATATATATATATATATATATATATATATATATAGAGTCAAGATCTGGTGCAAACGATCATTCGGTGCAAAAAGTGAGAACAAACTGATTTAAGGCTGAGATTAGATATTTAATTAACAAAATCAATTGGAGAACTCGTTCATACTCTATCCTCTTTTCACGTATCCCATGACATCACACCCCTGTCGCCGGAGCTCCAGTGATATCCTCCACGCCACAGTCGTTAATCGGCAATCTGTGACGCAAGTCAATCGCTGCAACACCGGAGTTCTCCTCTTCATCGTCATGTCGCCTCTGCTTTCTCATGATGAAACTGATTCGTGATAGATAATTCGTCAGCGACAAGGCCGACAACTACTTCACCATTCTGAAATTCGACAACAACTGATTTCCATTTGTGTGCATTCTCATTCTCTTACCAGTCAACGACGACACTAGTCCATCACCCATGACCCACCTTCGTTCTTTTCCCATCTATTTCAATATATCTCCATTAACCTTCAATGTATCTAGCCAGTATTTCGATGTATATAACATATATACACAAAATTATTTATTAGGCACATCAAAATTGCTCCGAGATACATCAAAATTGCTCCGACATACATTAATATCAAAATTGTTCCGACCTTTAATTTGATGACGGATCTGACGATGGTGATGAGAAGATCTCTTGTGGTACGGCTTGGCCTGACGCTGCTGAGTTGAAGACGGTGATGATTCTGTTGAAAATATAACTTCGTCCGACGAGCGTCGGAGCTCCGGCTGCAGACAAGTATAGTAATTGATGGGATTGATGGATTCGGCTAAAAATGTTGTTTTCAAAGTATGGTGTTTTGTTTGTCACACCTGCACTTCTTTGCTAGAATCAAAAAACCCGACAATCACCATAAATTAAATCAACATAATTGAATCAAAAAGTCATGCTCAATTGAAGAACAGAAAGTGCGAGGTATTGCAACCAAGGCTAAAAAAGTCGAAATGTCTCCAATTGGGTTTGAAACAAGTGATTAGCAGCTAGATTGATAACATACTCGTTTTCTTGAAACTATTCGAAATATTCCGACGAGTCTAATTGTGGTGTATCTGATTTTTGTATTAACGTATCTTAATCAAATTTTAATGTACCTAATAATTAATTTTGTGTATCTATGTTTAGATACATTAAAACAATGGTTAGGTACATAAAAAATTGGTGTAGATGCATTGAAATAGACGGGAAATCAGCGACGGGGAGGAGGTGAGGTTGTCGCTGGCAAGATGAATGAGGTCGCCGGGTCGACGAATGAAGCAGAAAAATATATAGGTACATAGGAAATAGCGAGGGGATGAAAGACCAGATCTAAATAAGACATTGGCGACAGCGCCTGGTTAGTCATCGGAGATGCGTCGTGGCTTGTGACAGTCGATGGTGGTGTGCCGTCATTGTTGAAACTCGCCGGCGGCGGCAGCTAGTAGGAGTGTGGGTATAGAGATGATAAATTGGAAATTTGTGGTAGGATAAATGGCCAGGTTGATCGCCGGAGTTGCGCCGAGTGGTTGTTGTCGGCGTTTGGTCATGGTTGTTGCCGCCGACGTCTGGTTATGGTTGTGGCTGATCGGAATGTGGGCTGGTGGTAGTGGATGAGATTAATAAGGAAGATTAAGTTGAGGTGATGAGTGAAAACATAAATCGATTAGTTTGAGTTTTTCATAATGAAATCTGGGCCTTTTATATTTGTATAATCCAATGGTTGGTGATCGTTTTCACCGTTCTCACCGAATGATCGTTCTCACCGGATCCTAAATCTATATATATATATATATATATATATATATATATATATATATATATATATATATATATATATATATATATATATATATATATATAGGAATGAGATCATGTGAGGATACACTATCTTTTTGAGGATTGAGGATTGCGTTACAATATCAGAGGTTCTTCAATACAATATCACAGGTTATTCGATAAAATATCACGAAAAAAAACACCTGTGCAAATTTTTTTTTTTTTTTTCAAAAAAAAAATTTTTTTTTTGACAAAGGTCTAATTTTTCGAGATATTTTATTGAAGAACTTGTGATATTGTATTCATAAATCCTCAATCCTCAAATATTTAGGAGTTCTCACCGGATCTTGACTCTATATATATATATATATATATATATATATATATATATATATATATATATAGGGGCGGGATCCCGTGCGAACTACTATACGGTACGAACCATACGAAATGGTATATAAAATTCAATTAAAGATTTCCAAGTCAACTCATTGCTATCCTGTTTAATAAAACGCTCCTCCCTCTCATTAATTCTCATAATGATACAATCACACATGATGTCACTGCCGCATCTGCCGGCGAGAAACGTTGCTGGCGTACCTCCTCCGACCACCCCAGTTTCTTCTTTCGCACCACCGCCAACCAACCTCGATGCCCCTAAGGTCACTTAATAGCTCCGATCGCCTTTCTCTTTTCTCCCTCTTTTACAGCTTATTGTTACTCCGGCAACCACAGACGGCGAGAAACGTTGTCAGTGCGTCATTACGCCCTTTTCCCACCATTTTTGTCTGTTCCCACCAACAAATACCTTCTGCCTCTCACTCTTCATGTAGATCTACAAAAAAAAATATTGGTAAAGGTGAGCTTGTCGGAGAGTTCCGATTTTTCGTTCGCTATTGCCGGAATCGTGTGGGGTAGGGGATGCGCCTGATTTGTTCGGCAATGGTGAGAGTTTGTGGTGGCTGGTGGATGTCCGGCGAGGGTGTGACGGGTCAGGTGGTAGGTGTGCGTCGTCTCTGTTGTCGGAGAAATAGCAGGCATGGGTATAGTCGTGGACATAGCAAGAATCATATCATCGCAACCAAATACACAATATTCATTAAGATGTGATTCCTAAATTCATTTGTTTTATTTTAGTTAATCAGACCGACTGATGCTGTAAACTTAAATGTTCAGGAATTCGTGTAGGTTAGAATGAAATGTACTCAGTACTTGAGTATCATCATGTCTGCCATCTCTAATTGCTCCAAAAGTAACCACGTTAAAGTTTGATGGTCCATCAACATAGCAACTAGCAAGTACCAAATCAAGCGAATGAACCAAAAGAATTATTGTGTGTTGTTGCACCCTTACAGCTTACATATTAGCTAAAAGAGCTCTTTAAGTAGGACGGCATTTAACCTAATATATATCTTGATTGATAAAGGAGTGTATCTAGTAAGGTAAAAAAGTGTATCTAACTATCTAAAGGAGTAGGAGTGTATCTAGCTTGTCAGAGATGTGTATCTAGTAAGGTAATGAGTGTATCTAGCAATTTAAAGGAGTGTATCTAACTAGCTAAATGTATGTATCTTGTAATTTAAAGGAGCGTATCTAGCTAGCTAAAGATATGTATTTAATAACTTAAAAGAGTGCATCTATTAACTTAATAGAGTGTATCTAGTCAGCTAAAAGTTTGTATCTAATTTAAGGTATGTATCTAACAAATTAAATAAGTGTATTTAACAAGCTAAATGTTTGTGTCTAACAACTTGAAGGAGCGTATCGAGCTAGCTAAAGATACGTCTCTTGTAACTTAAAGAAATGTATTTAGCTAGCTAAAGGTATGTATCTAGTAATTAAAAGCGTGTATCTAACAATTTGAAGAAATGCATTTAGCTTGCTAGAGATATGTATCTAGCAAGGTAAGAAACTGTATCTAGCTTGTTAGAGATATGCAATTAATTTACGATTCTTTAAATCACGCTACAATTTTGAACTGGCAAATACTTGTTTTAGTTGGCATAATAGAAAATGGTATTCATGTTGGAATTCATATTTTGAGGCTTATGTAAGTAACTCGTAAGGTCTTACTTCTTAGGTCGATGATTTGTAAATTTGCTTATTGGCAGTTGCGATTCGACTGATAATCACTAAACTTAGAGCTCCTTAACTCCCCCAAACTGCTAGTCGACTTAGAGCTTACTTCTGCCTTTTAGCTAAAACCGAAACTTTTAGCTAGGAGGGGTGATCTATTAGTAAACTAGAAAAGGATTGAAACTTTGAACTGAAAGTTTCAGAATTTTCATTGCTTGTGCCTAGTGTCTTTGTGGTGCGTGCTTTCGCCTAATTGCACAAACCGCTTGACTGTGAGCAAACTATAAAAAAATATTGAAAATTTTAACTAGGAGGGGCGTGTACTATCTATCACCTTTTAGCTAAAACCAGAGCTTTTTAGCGAGGAGGGGCAAACAAGTACACGTAAAGTGGATTGAAAATTTGAACTAAGTTTCGACTGCCTTTGTTAGCCACCGATTACGAAGGGGTAAACAATGAGTATAAGAGTAGACGACGAGTATTAAAATACTTGATTGAAGGAATAAACATAATTGAGTATTAAAACAATGACTGCGGCTACACCTACAGTAACCGACCTTGGGAGTCCCCATAAAGCTGAAGCATTCCGCATGGCGTCAGCCCTTAGGTTGGTCTTTGAGTTTAAAGTGTACTTCACTTGGAACGTTGTAGATAGTATCCTTTGGTTCAGAATCATAGCCATAGGTGACGTATCCATCGCTTAAATTTTGATGATAATAAGATCATCAGTGCAGTATGAAAGTTGTTTGCTAGCTTAGTTTCTATAACCGAGTTAGAGAGTTAGAGTGCCCTTCTTGCTCTCTTTTCCTAAACAATGAGGTTATTAATTGGTTGATTCTTTGTTTGCTGAACAATGAGGTTGTCATCTCTATTGCTGTTGTAATTATGGTTTACGTATCAGCGTGTTTGTATTTGAGCACTGCTTGAGTTTTCGTCTTCTACCGTTCCCTTGTTTTTTAAACCTGCCTCTGTGGGATTAAAACTTTGGGTTGTGTATCGTTCTTGTTGACAGAACCCTGCAACCTTCATAGATGCCTTTACTCAGGATTTTAGGTGCAAGCAACTTCCATAGATTCCTTGTCTCAAGTGTGTCGCTTCTAACAGTTCCAATGAGGCTATTTCATGTTTCATCAGAATGTCTAGAATTATTTGATCAAGATTCAGGTTCATAGCATTCTTAAATGTTTGTTTTCGTCTTCTACCCATGGTAACTTGTATGGACTTGAGCTCAATACGAATAGTACGAACTACCAAGATACCCCATATTCCTAGCTCAGATACAAATAGTTTTACTACCGGATACACATGATATTGCTAGGAGATACACAAATTGTTTGTGTGTCCGGTAGTAATAACATGTGTATCCGGGTTTCGTGGTTTGTGTATCCAACCCTCAACCAAAAACATGACCACCTTACCACTACCGCCAACCGCCACCACCCCCCCTTCACCGCTCCCAATCAGCATTGCCCCACAACCACCATATCAATGTCGTCGCCAGTTGTCAAACCATCACGAGCAGACCTGCGCTCTCCCTCCTGCGACCATAGTCGCTGACAAGCAACCACCAACAGTGCCCCATATCTTCACGTCACAAACATCAACCCCATTTCTTCGATGCAAAGAACTAAGATAACACATCACATGATCACGCACACTAACCACCACCAAACAACCACCCACAACAGTCCGAGGCCACCACGCACACAAACAGCAACAAACAACCGAGATCTAAGGAGTATGGCCAAATCAGTCGACCCTTCAAATCTACAAAGAGGAACAATAATTTTAAAATAATCCTGCCTATGACCTAGTCGGAAAATTCCGATCCAGAAACATTCTTGGCTGACTGGAGACTAACCGCGAGACGGTGTCGGTCACCAGCGGGAGTCGTGGAAGGTGAGGGCTTCATGTGAAAGGGAAAATGGAAAGATAATATACTGAATTCGAGCAAATGCTGTAAAGATAACGCGAGGCCGACGACGGTGGTTGTCGGAGCTCTGATGGCAACGGCGGTAACTCCGGTGAAGCATAGGTTTATGGTGGTTGGTTAGTTGCTGCGTGGTAAGAAAAGAAGAAAGAACAAGAAAAAAACAGTGGTATAAAGTTGATTGGGATATGTGATTAATGGCGTAATCTAACTGTTTATATAAGTTCGTATAGTTCTTACGCTAACTTAGTTCGCACGAGATCCTGATTCTATATATATATATATATATAGAATCAGGATCTCGTGCGAACCTATAGTTCAGTGCGAACCGTACGAACTCACTAATAACCATCAGATTAAATCAATTAAAGGCCTAGATTTCATCTCAAATATGAACCACAAAGTCCCAACCCCATATTACCCTCTGCCTTCCTCTCGCTCCCCCTCTCATATCAGCGACCACCCCACCGCCGGCAGCCACCACATAGATCCACGCCGGCCGCTGCCAACTAGTACCACGATGGCGCCTCCGACTTTTCTATCTCCGGCGATGCGCCACTTCTCTCCCTTCTTTAATTTCTACTCATTTCCAGCACTGCAATTCACCCGCCGTCGACGATGCCCATACCTAGCCTAGACTTCGCCGGCGACGTCGCCTAATGTAAGCGAGTTTTTGTCCGCTCTCTTGCATTCTTGAGGTAAGTTATTGCTGGGAATGCGTCGATAAAGGGGCTATGTGGGATGTAGGGTGAATGTATGTCAGAGATACGACATTCAAATCTCAAATTTCGAAAAAAAAGAAAAGTTAAATACAGTGGCATGGCTCGGTGGTGCTAAGGCAGAAATGGATGTGGTTGAGAGATAATGGCACTGGGGTGATGGTTTCGTAGGATTGACATTTGGTTGTGGTCTTTGATGGAAACTTATGTCTAATAAACGAATTCATGTAAATGCTTCAAGTTCACATTTGTGTTGCTAGATTTAGCCATATACTACTGTCAATCACTTTTTTTACCTCATATCCAACATTGCACTTTGAGTACAGAAAGTTCTATACTTCTATTGCAGTTAAAGACTAAACCGTCTTGCTTGTTTTACTTGTAGTCTTTTACCTTACGAATTACAACATTTTGCTCACTAATTTTGAAGGTTAACTCTTCTCCTTGGCCAGACAACTGAATTATTATCCTTGTTAATCATACATTTTTTGTGATCTTTGAAAACAATACCTAGCCTTAGACCAATGTTTTGAGTCTGGATTTTCCTCGCCTCCTCATCGGCGGTTGTGGTGGTTATAGAAGTCGCGTCAATTTGTGGTGGTGGTTTCGACTGGTCGCAGCTGTGTGGTGGTGGTAGGCTTGCGGTGGCGATGGTGGTGGTAGCTAGCAGTGGTGGTATTTTGCTCATCATTCCAATTTCCAATAATGAGTAGATGATATGCCAATTCTAAAGTTACATGAAATATACCCTATTTTCTTTTTTAATTGGTGTGAGGTATTTACTATTGACAATATTAATTAGGTAATTTCTTACCGCCTATGATGAAGAATTTTGTTATTGAAGTGGTTATGGTTGCCTCATTGGTCGTGTGTGCCATGTGAGCTTGTATCAACTATCCTTAATAATTTAATAAATGCTTTCGATGTCGCCTAATTCCACCCTAATCCTTTTCCCGTCCTAAATATACGATACTCGTTCCCCTTTGATCCCATTAAATTGCAAGATACAAACCTTTAACATTTTTTTTTTTGAAAGGACAAACCTTTAACATTTTAGATACACTCGTTTAAGTTGCTAGATACATACCGCAAGTTAGCTAGATACACATTCGTTTAAGTTTCTAGATACATATCTATAGCTAACTAGATACACTCGTTTAAATTTCTAAATACATACCTTTAACTATCTAGATACACTCCTTTAAATTGCTAGATACAATCATTTAAATTTCTAGATACATATCTCTAACTAGTTAGATACACTCATTTAAATTGCTAGATACATACCTCTACTTAGCTAGATACACTTCTTTAAGTTACTAGATACACTCTTGTAAATTGCTAGATACATACCTCTACCTAGCTAGATACACTTCTTTAAGTTGTTAGATATATTCCTTTAAATTACTAGATACATACATTTAGCTAGTTAGATATACTCCTTTAAGCTACTAAATACACTTTTAAAAATTGTAATAAGTCCACATCTTTTATTCCTCCAAATTTATTAAGTGTCATCTTCTGCATTATTTGAGTTAATATATTATGAACTTCTAAGTTTTATGTTTTTGTCGCTCTTATGTCACTTTTACTCTAGGTAGACTAACTTGTGTACCTTTGATTATTAGGCCAACTACATAGGACGATCTCATAACAAACGGAAGTAGCCATTTGTAATTGTAGCTTGGCCCATAAAACCATTTCCTGTGGAAACATGAGATCACCCACCCACTTGAAATATGCGTACTACACTTGAGCAAGAGTGAAGAAAAAGAACCCAAATTGGATGGGTTTCGATAAATCTTAGAATACTCCAACGGTAGCGCATGACCCACCCATATCAGTCAAACCCACATGTCACCATTACTTAGAAACTCCAACATTTACGGCACCAGATTGTCGGCGTCGACATCAAAGTCCAGATCTAAATTCGAGATCGACATTAATACGCCGACGGTGGACGGTGGGGCTAATATCATTGATGCTGAATGGGACATTGAAAGATTGATGGAGTGGCTCCCCTTAGAATTGAAGTGACAAACGGAGCTCCGGTACAGCGATCGGCGACTAATGTTGGTGGATTAGATAGAGATTTCAAATGGTGTTCGACCAAATCTGAGCCACAGTCTTAATGAGGAGATGGCGGTGACGACATGTAGCCGGAGCTCCGGTGGTCGCCGGCGAGAGTATGTCGTGGGGTTGAACAGGAGATAGGGTGAGATGGGACCTACGCGGGGGCAGGGGGGTAATAAGTCAGTATGTGTTGAGATATAAGTTTTGACTTCGCTTATTTAGTTGGTCTTATTATTTTAAGTTAGTTCGTACGGTTCGCACTGTACTTCAGTTCGCACCTGACCCCGCCCCTATATATATATATATATATATATAGCGAGAGAGAGAGTTATGTTCTTATGGTATTTGTGCTCACAAATCTCAGGCATTAGATGAGCATAAATAAACGGTTGTGATTAGATCTAATGATAGTAAAAGGCCCGAACCTCTAATTAGATCAAATGATAATAAAAGGCACGAAACCTCTGCTTTTCTTAACACAGTTTCACAATTCTTAAACCTATCTTAAATCTGGCGTCATCGCCTCCATCAATATTGATGGGGCATATTCTGCACCGCTGACCAAGTCAACATATTGAGCAAGGTCAAAGATGTCCACAGCAAGTCAACGACTTAGACAGCCTAGCCGATGCCGCCCATCGGCTGTCACCCCAGGTCCCGCACGACAACCTGCCAGCCGGGACACATATCCGCGTACTCATATCCAAGACCCCTCGGCGGCGGGTCAACAGCGCCCGCCGGCCAGCCATAGGTCCCTCGGCCGAGGGGTAGATCAGTCTTTCCACCTGCTAGCCACTTGGCCACTTGGCCACTACGTGACAAAAGGTGAAGTCTATAAATACTCCTCAACCTTCATTGAGGAAAGGATCCGATCCAATCCAGAAATATACAACTTGACCTAAATACACTATTCATCTGGTATAATCTTCCTTATCTCTCTACAATATATTCCTAGCCAATTAGCATACAACTTATACCTCTAAGTTTACTGACTTGGGCGTCGGAGTGGGTACGCTTGGCACAAAGCCAAGCCCTCAGTTCGTTCATTGTTGCAGGAGAGGCCGAGAGGAACGATTAAGACCAAGGGAGAATCCAACTCAAGACATCATTCTACAAGCCACGGGTGGTAACGATACTTGCTCTGGAATTACACCCGGAACAATTGGCGCCGTCTGTGGGGAAAGACACTAGAAGCTAGTCACATTCATTCCCAAACAAAAAAAAAAACAACAAAAAACCCACCCAAAAAGCTAAGAAGATGTCAAAAGAACAAGAGGTGTTCAGAATCGACGAGCCCCTCCACCGGATGATACCTTCAACAAGTGCGAGTCATACGAGCCCCTCCGCCGCGGAGTAATCCAACCGGAGTTCGGGATGCCAATAACACCGGACGCGACGCGCCCGCCAACCAAGTCACCCTCATGGGACATGTGGTCGACGTGGCATTGCTAAAGCAAATCCTGGACCTCATCGGTAGGACGTCGGCTCACACTGTCACACCGACAAGAGCGGCGGGACCCGTCCAGAGACCAGGGCCTTAACGTGACTCCAAGAGACTTGAGGCGAACCTTTGGAAGAGGTTGGCCTGTTGAAACAGGAGGAGCCAGAATGCTAGTGATGGACATAAGTCCCGACCGCACTCGCGGGGGGAAAGCGTCACCGCAGCGACCCACGAGCCCCACTCCGGAGGAATGAAAGAAGTCCGACCCATCAGAGTCGGAGAAGAAGAAGCCCGACTCGCCAGAGTCAGGGAAGAAGTCCCTCCCGCTACGAGGAGAGGAGTCGGGCTAGGAATGCGAGGAGCCGATCGCCACGTGTCGTCCGGCATGTGATCAGACAGCCCCTCGGCGCCACGTCCTAGAAGTCCAGTGCCAACTAAGCTCAAGTTGCCACCCATATCATACAAAGGGGAGGGTGATCCGCCGACCACGCCGAGGCTTTCGAGTCTCACATGTCGGTATGGGAGCAGCCCGATGAAGTATGGTGCCGAGTTTTCCCAACAACATTGCATGGGATGGCTCAAAGTTGGTACAAGGGGCTCCCCGACGGCTCGGTGTACTACTACGCCGACCTAAGGGACGCCTTTCTAGCCCAAAGACTCTTGCAACAAGAGAAGGGCCGTGGAGACATCGGACCTCCTAACTATCAAACAGAAGGGGGGCGAGTCTCTACGAAGCTACATGAAGAGGTTCGACGGAAAGGTCCAACAGATTCGGGAGATTAATCCCGAATCGGCGGCCTTGCACTGATGAAAGGCCTCCCAAGGGGAGATTTGAAAAAATGAGCTCATCAAGTGCGGAGGCCTGGGCTTGGATGCCGCCAGGAAGAAGGCCGACCAAGCCATCAAGGTAGAAGACTATCACAAGACGTGGCTAGGCCCGAGCGAGGCCGAGCACTCAGAAAAGAAGAGCCGCCAGGAGGACAACCCGCATGAAAGACGCCGTGACAACAACGGGTCACGGTCCGAAGAAAGACGCCGAGACAATAATAGGTCACGGCCTGACAAATCTGCCAGGAAACAGGACTCGGCGGGGCGCCGGTGGAGTTCGGGAACGTACCACCGAGGCGGTATAACGATAAAACCCCTCTCGTCGTATCGCCCGCCCAAGTCTTCGCCCGAGCAAAAGCGAGGGCCGAAGTGGGAGAGACCCCAAAACCAAAAAGTGACGGTGACACGAGCGATCGTGAGTACCACGCCACACCGCCATCTAACCAACGATCGCGCATCATCGAAGAATGCCATTGAAGAGCTGATCCGGAAGGGGAGCCTCGGCAAGTACGTTGCCAAAAGCCAAAAGACCGACGCCGGCAGTTCAGAGAAGAAATCCGTCTTCGAACGGATAGGAGTGATCCACGTTGTCATCGGGGGCCACGAGAACGGAGGGTCCGCTCATGGGTACAAACGACACCTGAACGAGCTCTATCAGGCCATCAACTTTGTGCCCAACACAGCCACCCCCTCTTCCAACATCCCCGACATAATCGTTCGGAAGAAAGGACTACGAAGGAGTCATCGCTCCTCAAATGGCCGACCCACTTGTAGTCAATTTGGACATATCCAACCACTGGTAAAAAGGTGCTGATTGACACAGCGCATACACGAATGTCATGTTCGGGAGTGCTTCCTCGGCCTCGGCTGAAGGTCAAGGACTTAAGCCCCCGCACCAACCCGCTATATGATTTCTCGGGGCGGACCGGTACCACCGGGATCGGTCGGACTCCGTAACGTTCGGCGAAAGGAACGCGGCCAAGAATGTCCTAGCTGAGTTCGTGGTCATCGACGGCTCATCCGCCTACAACGTTCTCATAGGCCGCGTCACTCTGAGCGAGGCTGACGCAGTGATATCCATCCGGGCCCTAACATTGATGTACGTCTCGGACCGGGGGGAAGCGCATAAGCTCGTCTCCAAAGACGAGAATGACGAGGTGGTGAACGCCCGAGATAGCTGCCAGAGGATGCAACATGCAATCCCTTAAGGTGGCAAAGAAATCGGAGAAAGGGAAAGGTCTGTCCTTACAACAGGAGAGCGACCTCATGGATGTAACTAGTGGCTAACTGGGGAGGTACGCCTTCAACGGGCCATTAGGACGCCGAAAAGTCTCGGGAATACTCCATGTAACGTCGGAGGTGTCCAAAACAGCTGTGGGCACCCCGACGCATGTTTTTACCTAAATGAAAAATCATCCAAGTCTTCCATCAGAATGTACGCTCTTCCCATAGTCACTAGGAAGGAGCAGACGCCGGCTCACACTGTCATACCGACAAGAGCGGCAGCCTTTATCAGGAAGCAACAGATGCCGGCTCACACTGTCATACCGACAAGAGCGGCAGTCACTATCAGTAAGCGGATGTCAGCTTCTTCCGGTCACACCGACAAGAGCGGCAGCCTTTATCAGGAAGCAACAGACGCCGGCTCACACTGTCATACCGACAAGAGCGGCAGTCACTATCGAAGCGGATGTCGCCTTCTTAGGGTCACACCGACAAGAGCGGCGATCTCCTTCAAGAAATGAGCACCGTCGCAGTCACTCCAAGTAGTAGACGCCACGGCAATCACCCCAAGAGGTGTGACGCCGTCGCAGTCACTCCAAGTAGTAGACGCCACGAGAGTCTCCTTCAAGAAATGTGCACCGTCGCATCACTCCAAGTAGTAGACGCCATGGCAAGTCACCCCAAGAGGTGTGACGCCGTCGCAGTCACTCCAAGTAGTAGACGCCACGGGAGTCTCCTTCAAGAAAACAGGCACCGTCGCATTCACTCCAAGTAGTAGACGCCACGGCAGTCACCCCAAGAGATGTGACGCCGTCGCAGACACTCCAAGTAGTAGACGCCACGGGAGTCTCTTTCAAGAAATGGCACCGTCGCAGCCACTCCAAGTAGTAGACGCCACGGCGGTCACCCCAAGAGGTGTGACGCGTCGCAGATACTCCAAGTAGTAGACGCCACGGAGTCTCCTTCAAGAAATGTGCACCGTCGCAGATCACCCAAGTAGTAGACGCCACTAGCGGCGATCACCCCAAGAGGTGTGACGCCGTCGCATCACTCCAAGTAGTAGACGCCACGGGAGTCTCCTTCAAGAAGAAGGCACCGTCGCAGTCACTCCAAGTAGTAGACGCCACTACAGCGATCACCCCAAGAGGTGTGACGCCGTCGCAGATCACTCCAAGTAGTAGACGCCACGGAGTCTCCTTCAAGAAACAGCACCGTCGCAGTCACTCCAAGTAGTAGACGCCACGGAGGCAGACGACGGCTCACACTTTGTCATACCGACAAGAGCGGCATGCACCCTAAGGAAGCGAGACATCTGCGACGGTTATAACCAGCGTGGTTGATACTGCTGAAACGATCAGGATGCCTTGGAAGCGTTAACACAATTGAGACACGCACTCTAGACTCGCTCGGCCAAGCCGAGGCGGGAACATAAGAGATACTCAATTAATAACGGAAAGAGACAACCCGGACAAAGACGGAGACGCTAAAAGGACAGTCGAAGCTCGAATACTAGCACAAGGAAAAGAAGTGAAGTAAAAACAAACTCCCAAGCATCTGCTCTCCGCCGGCCACATGATCGACCTAGCTAGACACCGCCGGCCGGGGGCAATCAAAAATAACCTAGCGGTCTCAACCCGGTCTCGGCCAGCGTCCTTTCTTTTCCACATCGGATGCCCAATACACATCCATGTGGAGGGGGGATATGGTACGGCCTAAGAAAGACCAGGCGGAGGCAAAAGAAGCCGCCGAAGAAGAAGCCGATGCAGGAAAATTTTCTACAAACTACTTGCGCAGAATATACGCTCAGAAGTACATCGAAGCCCATACCACGGCATAGACTACGCTGGGGGCAAATTGATGGGGCATATTCTGCACCGCTGACCAAGTCAACATATTGAGCAAGGTCAAAGATGTCCACAAAGAAGTCAACGACTTAGACAGGCGACCTAGCCGATGCCGCCCATCACTGTCAACCCAGGTCCCGCACGACAACCCGCCACCGGGACACATATCCGCGTACTCATATCCAAGACCCCTCGACGGCGGGTCAACAGCGCCGCCGGCCAGCCCATAGGTCCCTCGGCCGAGGGTAGATCGATCTTTCCACCTGCTAGCCACTTGGCCACTTGGCCACTACGTGACAAAAGGTGAAGTCTATAAATACTCCTCAACCTTCATTGAGGAAAGGATCCGATCCAATCCAGAAATATACAACTTGACCTAAATACACTATTCATTTGGTATAATCTTCCTTATCTCTCTACAATATATTCCTAGCCAATTAGCATACAACTTATACCTCTAAGTTTACTGACTTGGGCGTCGGAGTGGGTACGCTTGGCACAAAGCCAAGCCCTCAGTTCGTTCATTGTTGCAGGAGAGGCCGAGAGGAACGATTAAGACCAAGGGAGAATCCAACTCAAGACATCATTCTACAAGCCACGGGTGGTAACGATACTTGCTCTGGAATTACACCCGGAACAAATATCACCACCACCTGGTCACCTGCCTAGACGGCCGCCGAAGATGGTGCTCTGTGAAGCCACCCAGATCACGTCAGTTTCCGGCAGCGTTGAAGACCAGATAACGGTTCTCAATTTCCTAATTAATTCGTCTCACCAGCAGTGCAACGGTGACGACTCACCAGATCCTTCGCCATTGACGACGAGAGTGAAGTAGGGAGACGGTGAGGAAGGGAGATTGGAGTTTGAGGTGGTATTTCATCACTGTTGACGGTTCTGTGTGGAACTAGCGAGATGAAATTTGGGTATGGGTGTCATCTGCGGTGGTCGGCTGTCATCGGAGTCCTTGGAGGGGGTTGATGCGGAGTCAGGTATCGTCGCCGGCAAATGCTCATTGGTGATTAGAGTTAGATCATAACTGATCATAAATTGATGTACGCCGTACCTTTGTGGGATTCAACCTACTGATCTTACTGACTTCGACTTCGATTTTGCGAATAAGGAACTTGCTTTGATTGACGAACCTGTCAATTTGGGCAACATGCTGCCCTCAAGTTGTGTAGCTAGTAAATAGCATTATTAGTGTTTTATTAAATTAGTTAGGCTTTGTACAACGGTACAAGGAGATTAGTATGTTTTGAACGAGGCAGAAACAGTCCATTGGTTATTCAGTTATTATCCCTTTGTTTAAATTGAATGGTTTTGGTGTCGCTCATCTTTCGGTAAACTTAGCCTTGTATGAAAAATATTTCGACTTGCATATGATATATAACTCTTAACGAAATGACTATGGAGTTAGAATGGGACCTGACTCCTGAGTAGGGCAAAGTAACGACTCTACAAGATGTGTCACGTACCTCGAATGGAGCTTGTGAAGTAGAATAAATCTTCGTATTTCATCAGTTTTTTTGTAAGTTTTCTTTAAATTACTGGATTAACACATGAGAAAATAAAAGAATAACACAAAGTAGAAATGACATAACAAAGAACAACAATTGTATAATAAGTTTACAATTACTCTTGAGTCTTCACATGATACATGGTGTAACGCAGAATAACACATAATAACACTATTGTAACATGAATGCATGGTGACTATTGGAGATATGGCAGAGGACAACAGCAACAAATGCACAGCAGCAAATGCTCATCAATAGACGCTGCCAGAAACTTCCAAAAGAAATTAGTTTGTTACATCCCAGTCATTCATGAGTCAGCATCCTAGTCATTCATGACTCAGCATAACAGAATTCTGTTACACTCAACATAATCAGTCAAACCCAGTCAATGTAAATATCTAGATATCTTAGCATTAGTCAGACTATTGTACAGCTACTATATGTAATTATCTGTTCATAATACAATTCACATTTTATTTAGATTTTCTCTCTCTCAAAACAACTCTCTCTCTCTCTCTCTCTCTCTCTCTCTCTCTCTCTCTCTCTCTCTCTCTCTCTCTCTCTCTCTCTCTCTACATTAGCATTGAAGCTTTCTTGTGTTTGTTAATGGCGTCCATAAAGAACAACATTTCTTCATGGTATCAGAGCTGCAAGGTCTGATCCTAGCAGTTTCTGTATCATTCTTCATCATTTTCAGCGTAATCATCGCTATTTTGATCCAATTCCGCTGCATATTTCTTCTTATTTTCTTCGAAATTACTCAAAATTCACAAAAATATCAATTTTTCTTTCACAATCTCTTTCCTTTATCACATTTCTGGTAAATTTGTTTCAACTGCATCTATTGTTCAATTCTGATGGCGATCGAAGAATCTGCTACTTCAGGACCTCAATCTGGTGTTAGCACAGGAGTCATCGGGGTGCAAGATCCTTTATATCATGCGCCTGGTGATATCTCTGGTCTAAACCTTACTTCTTCACCGTTTAATGGAAAGCATTACTTGAAGTGGTCAAGAGCTGTGAAAATGGCGCTAATCTCGAAGAATAAACTCGGATTCATTAATGGACGGTATCCGAAGCCTAAAGAAGCGGAAGCAACGTATCAAGACTGGATCCGAGTTGATTACAATGTCATGTGCTGGATTCTACACTCTTTAGTGCCTGAAATCTCAGAAAGTTTGCTATATGTCCAGTCTTCTAAGCAGCTGTGGGATGAAATCAAGGAACGCTACAGTCAAGCTAATGCTCCTTTCTTATATCAGTTAAGGAAGGATGTGATGTATACTATTCAAGAGAATAACCAGTCTGTTGCTGAGTATTTTGGCAAATTGAAGTCTGTCTGGGAAGATTTATACAGTCTTGATGGTTTACCTGAGTGTGAGTGTGGAGCAATGAGTAAATGCTCATGTAGCTTACTGAAGAAAGTGCTTGAAAGAGACAATAGGCACAAACTGATTGACTTCCTCATGGGCCTGGATAAGAAGTATGAAGTGGTGAGAAGCCAAATCTTAGCTTCTGATCCTTTGCCAATAGTCAATCAGGCTTTCTTTAGGATTCAGCAAATTGAAACACAGAAAAGTATTAGTGCTGCAGAGAAAGGAAAGAACAAGGTTCATGAAGATGTTGCACTTGCTGCTCAGAAGTCTAATTTTCAAAAGTATCAAAGAAATGATGCAGAGAGCTCTACAGCAGGAAACTCTCAAAGGTATTCTGCCACTGCTGGCTACAAAAAGGAAGGCAATGCTGCAGTTGGACAGTCTGGTGGTTACAAGAAGCCATATGCTGCTCAAGGAGGTTATGCTGCCAATAATGGCCAGCAAAGGAATGAAGATTCTTCAGGAGAGTACAACAAGAGGCCAAAGGTCACTTGTCTCTACTGCAATAAGGATGGACACGCCATTAACAGATGTTATCAGCTGCATGGATTTCCGAACCAAAATCAGAAGAATTACAAGGGATCAGGAGGACGGAAATATGCTGCTAATGGTGACGGAGATCAGAATACTCCAATGGATGATGATTTTGATGACACTGCAGATGATGAAGTACAAGTCAATCCACTGATGATGAAAGTCTTTATCAAAGAATTTCTTAAAGCTGTTAAGTCAGGAGAGGTTCAAGAAGTACAAGCAAGGGGATCTCATTCTCAAAGCTCACAATCTGTGAACTTTGCAGGTATATCCCTTGCAACTACTGCTGTTCATTCAGTAGATAATCATTCATTGTGTGCATATTACTGGATTTTTGACTCTGGGCGTCTGATCATATGACTTATAATCAGAGTTTGTTTGTTTCCATGAGACCTTTGCATAAGCCAGTAAAAATCACATTACCAGATGGTGATGTTAAACTTGTTCACAAAGTTAGAGATATCTTTCTTTCTGATGATATAACCCTGCGAAATGTCCTATATCTTTCTGAATTCAAACATCACTTGCTGTCTGTGGGTAGATTGCTTCATGATACAAACCTACATGCTACATTTACTGATAATTCCTGTATTTTACAGGACCCTACCACTGAAAGAACAGTTTGTGTTGGTAAGAAGTTGGCTGGAGTTTATAAGCTTAGGTTTGCCAGAAATAAATCTGTTAGTAGGCATTCCTGTAGTTCCACTAATACTTGTAATACAACATGTGCTGCTAGTATCTCTTTCAATAATGCAGATGTACATCTGGCTCATGCCAGATTAGGTCATGTATCTCTATCCAAATTGTTACATGTTCCTTTGTACTCTGCTACCAATGTTAATAAAAATCACAACTTTCATTGTGAAACATGCATTCTAGCTAAACACCACAAATTGCCTTATCATACTAGCACTTCTATAGCATCTGCTCCATTTGATCTTATTCATGTGGATTTATGGAGCTCTTATAGATAGAAGTCTTTAACTGGTGCATCTTACTTCTTCACTATAGTACATGATCACACTCGTGTGACATGGACTACTCTTCTCAAGAGTAAAACTGAAGTAGTTGATACTCTTGCTCATTTCATTGCCTATGCTAGCACTCCAAAATTAAGGTTGTGAGGAGTGATAATGGAACTGAAATAGTTCAAAGTGAGTGTCATGAGTTATTTGCCACCCATGGAATTGTCCATCAGAAAAGTTTGCCTGGTAATCCCCAACAGAATGGCAGAGTTGAGAGGAAACATAGACACCTCTTAGACACTGCAAGAGCTTTAAGAATTCAAGTTGGTTTGTCAAAAAGGTTTTGGGGAGAAATGATACTGGCTGCTACACATTTAATCAATTTAATGCCATCATCTGTTCTGAACTGGAAGATACCTGTTGAAGTGTTATTTGGGAAACCAGCAGACTATGAGCATTTAAGGGTAATTGGATGCTTATGTTATGCTGCTGTCAAGAATGGTGATAAGTTTGAACCAAGAGCAAGAAAATGTGTTCATCTAGGGTATCCTTTTGCTCAAAAGAGATATAAATTGTACGACCTTGATACACACAAGATTGTGATGAGCAGGGATGTTATTTTCAGAGAGGATATTTTCCCTTTCAAAGATGCTACTGCAAGCACTATGGATCAGCGTTCTTATCCTGAAGTTTTTCTACCTTTGCCACAACAATCTAATCAAGGACATTATTTTGAAGATCCTTTGAATCCCAATTTCAGTAACTCTCAGTCAAAGTCAGATAATATACTATTAATAATAATAATAATAATAATAATACAACCTCAAATGGTTCTTCTCATAATTTCACTACACAGAATAATAATAATATACATAATACCTATAGTTCTCCTTTATCTACAAATCTTTCCAATTCAAATAATAATTCACATAGTACAGATCAACTTTCTTTTTGTGACAACGAAAACAATACTTCTGAAGCCACTTCACATCAACTGTCACCTACAGTCACATAAGCTGTCCCACGATGTTCTACTAGACCCAAGAAACCATATGTGCTTCTATAAAATTTTGTCTGCAAAGGGCTACCTCCATCTTTACACCATTCTACTTCTAGACCTCCCACTACTGAGGACACACACTTCAACTTCTACTTCCTTTGCAGTACTGCAAAAGTTTGACCTTCCTGATTTTTCTCCTGAGTATGTTGCATCATTGAATGCTGTTATGAGTGTTTATGAACCATCCAGTTATCATCAAGCCAAGAATGATCCTAACTGGATAAGTGCCATGAATCAAAAACTACAAGCCTTGAAAGCCAACAACACTTGGATTTTGACTCCACTGCCATCTGGAAAGAAGGCAATAGGTGCCAAGTGGGTGTACAAAGTGAAATTCAAACCTGATGGATCTGTTGAGAGGTATAAAGCCAAACTTGTTGCCAAAGGATACAATCAAGTGGAAGGAAAAGATTATAAGCATACTTTTAGTCCAGTTGCTAAATTTACAAGTGTCAGAACATTGATTGCCGTAGCTGCCATTAAAGGATGGGATTTGCATCAATTGGATATTAACAACGCCTTTCTTCATGGGTTTCTTGATGAGGAGGTGTATATGGAAGTACCACAGGGATATACTAAACATCAACCTAATGAAGTTTGTTTATTGAAGAGATCGTTATATGGGCTCAAGCAAGCATCGCGTATCTTGAGCTGACCAAATTCCATACTACTCATGGGTTTGTTCAATCCAAGGAAGACTATTATTTATTTAGAAAGACTGCTGCTTCTGGTTCTTTCATTGCAGTTTTGGTATATGTAGACGACTTTTCCATTTCCCAGGGGTTGTAAGCTTTCTGTTGATGATAGTGACCTTCTTGCCCAGCCAGAAGAGTATAGTCGCCTGGTTGGAAGGTTGTCGTATTTAAATCTTACAAGACCAGACATATCATACTCCGTTCAACAGTTGAGTCAGTTCTTAAATGCACCTAGACTGCCTCACATGCAAGCTGCCCTACATCTGGTTAGGTATCTCAAGCATACACTTAATCAGGGACTTTTCTATTCTTCTCAGAGTAATTTGGAGTTAGTTAGTTACTGCGATGCCGACTAGGGAACCTGTGCATTCAGTGGCAGGTCCCTCACTGGGTATTGTGTCTTCTTAGGGACTTCTCTCATATCTTGGAAAACAAAAAAAACAAAACACTGTTAGTAAATCCTCAGCCGAGTCAGAATATAGGAGTATAAGCCAAACATCTAGTGAATTTGTATGGATAGAAGCACTTCTGCATAATTTCAAAATCCAAGCACCTTTACCTATTACCCTCTACTGTGACAATAAGGCAGCACAACACATAGCTGCTAACCCAGTTTTTCATGAACGAACCAAACATTTGAGGTTAGACTGCCACTATATTAGTGAAAGAATAGCTGAAGGTTTAATTCAGACCAAGCATATAGGCACATCACATCAGATTGCAGATGTTATGACCAAAGGCCTTGGAGAAGCACAGCATACCTATTTTGCTCGCAAGTTGGGACTTGTCTATGAACCACCAAGTCCAACATGAAGGAGGGGTATTGGAGATATGGTAGAGGACAACAGCAATAAATACACAACAACAAATGCTCATCAATAGACGCTGCCAGAAACTTCCAGAAGAAATTAGTTTGTTACATCCCACTCACTCATGAGTCAGCATCCTAGTAATTCATGACTTAGCATAACAAAATTCTGTTATGTAACAGAATTCTGTTACACTCAACAGAATCAGTCAAACCCAGTCAATGTAAATATCTAGATATCTTAGCATTAGTCAGACTATTGTACAGCTACTATAAATACATATGTACATAAACGATGTAATTATCTGTTCATAATACAATTCATATTTTATTTTGATTTTCTATCTCTCAAAAGAACTCTCTCTCTCTCTCTCTCTCTATATATATATATATATATGTATATATATATATATGTATATATATATATATATGTATATATATATATATGTATATATATATATATATATATATATATATATATATATATATATATATATATATATATATATATATATATATATATATATATATATATATATATATATATATATATATATATATATATATATATATATATATATATTAGCATTGAAGCTTTCTTGTGTTTGTTAATGGCGTCCATGAAGAACAACATTTCTTCAGTAACACACTAATGTAACACTAAATAAAAATGACGTAACATGGAATAAAAATGTGTAATCAATTTATCCTTGGCCTAGAATAATTCGTTTTAATGGATAGAATAAGAATAGAGTAACACGTAACAAAAATAAATTAACAGTAAAATTGTTACACTCCTATCTGCCAAAGTGTCTTACCAAGGTGTACCTTAGCAAATGGGAGCATTACTATCTCGGTTGCCCGAGATAGTACATATCAAAGATACCATAATGAAACATATACTGGATATAATGAAGTTTAAATCAAAGTTACATAAACCAAATCTCGAATGTAAAATACAACTCAAACTAGATAAATGAATGTCTAAACAACTGCATAAGCTAAAAGGTGACTAGTCTCGACGGCGTCCCATCCAAACCCGCAAACAAGCTCAAACATCAACACCTGCTACACTCACTGCTCACCATTTACCGGAAATATCAAATGGATCACCATAATTTTTAAAAAGTTTGAAGGGTTAGTACAATTACACAATTAACCACAACAAACACAAAGAGTTTGCAACACAATACTACTCAATCAATACTCCACCATCTCCGAACTCCATAATAAACAAATGCCTCTCATCGCAACAAGTAGCCGGGTTTCGATCACAACCGGTAACCCACCCTTGCCGATGCCAGACCGCAGCACTACACATCAAATCCACGCTCATCGCAACGAGCGAACCCAAGCTCCTTAATGTGGACACCCCTCTTGCGACGCGTGTCACAAGGGGAGAAACATAAGGGTGTAACCATTTCCCGACATGGCTCACAATATTTAATCCAATACCTCCAATAAACACAATCACAATAACACAATACTATGATCAAGCAATCACAACAACACCCAATGCAATTAACTGTATAATCATACTCTGTAGGGAAATCCTACACTACTACAGATACAGGCTATAACAATGGTCAAAAACCGTTGTTATATAAAAAAGCGGACGTTGTTAAAGCGTCCGTTGTAGAAGGTTTTAACAACGGTTGGTTTACTTAAGGAAACCGTTGTTAAAACTATTAACCACGGTTTTATGTATAAAAACCCGTTGTGGAAAGTGTGACACAATTTTGGGGGGAAAGTTATAACAACGGGTTTTAATATACAAAACCGTTGTTATAACTAAAGACAACGGGTTGTTATAAAATAACCGTTGTTGTTTGTTCTTAAAAAATAAAAAAAAAATTAAATTAAATATTACTAGATGCATGCATAATTACTACTGTTAGAATTCCGATGCATGCATTATTACCGACATCACTGTACATATGAACGGATAATATGGAATGAGAAGGGTTAGTAATAGGATTTGAAAAACATTATTGAGAGATATGATGATGATTATGGCACAACTTCCTAACATATATATTAATTAAAAAGCAATTAACTCAACCCACACATTGCTTAGTATAAATACATTGCATATCTCAACTAACATTTCCATTATCTCATATATTCATCTCCAAACTCTAACTGTTAAAACAAACTCTACTTAATCTTTCAAATCAAACTCAAAAAACTCTAACAAAATGAATGATTTCATCCTAAAGACTCTTACCATGATCGAGAACAACAACAACTTCATCCGCCGGTTCCTCCATATTGAGGAAAGTTTCAGAAGCTACCTTGCGGAAGCTCGATCCGCATCGAAGCACGCGCCAAAGAAGATGGCTTGACGGAGCAAAGAAGAAGCGATTGCAGCTATATGACGATATAGCACTCGCTGAACGGAACCTCCAAATAGCCAAGGAGGAGAGGATGGATACGATAGAGCACAATAAGATCCTCCATGAAAATATAAGAATTGCATTTTTACATATGTAATTTTTTTTTTAATTTATGTATTTATATATATATATATATATATATATATTAATTATGTTTATCTTACTTCTTCATCTTGCTTCTTCATCTTGCTTCTTCATTGTTTTAGTAACTAATTATGCGAACAATACTTAAACAAATAACATAATGGTCGATAAAAACACATATATGCAAAAGAAATAAATAGAAAAAGAAAATAATGACGATGAAACTAACAGTGACGGCGAGATTTACCTGATAAATACAGAACGTAATAGACGATGAAATCACAGTGACGGCGAGAAGATAAAGCGACGATGAGAAAGAGAGAAATAGAGAAAGAGAGAAAGAGAGTGTGTATGTGTTTTGTGTTTGTTTGTCTGTTGTGTTTGTGTTTGTGTATTAAGGGTTGTGTTTTGTGTTTTCAGCAATGGAGACTTACATTTGTGTGGTTTATTGTATGGAAGGTATTGACAACGGTTATTAAACAACAACCGTTGTGAAATATGTTTTAACAACGGTTGTAAAAAACACCCGTTGTCAAATATGTTTTAACAACGGGTTTCAAAAGTAACCGTTGTGATTACTTTTCACTAACTTTGCGCCAATTTTGCGCCAAATTATTAACAACGGTTCCGCATGTGTGACCCGTTGTTAAAAATAATAACAACGGTTTTTATAACCATACCCGTTGTAATTGATTTTAGTAAAATTCGCGCCATACATTCTACAACGTCTATTGTGATTTTCGTGAATAATCGTTGTTAAAGGGGCGTTGTAGTTGCCTAAATTTGTAGTAGTGCTACCTTATTCGCAAAATCCTAAAATAACTCAAGACAGACTAGAACTGCTCCTTTACGAAATTCACACCTACACAATGACATACATGCAAATACCAATCAAAATCTACAACTACATCATTATATAACCCCATAGCACCCAATCCAGGGTATAAGACGAATATAACTAAATAAATATGAGAACTAATACTTACAATCCGATTGGCACAAGAAACTATTAAATCCGACGACCAAAAGCTAGATACTTGCTAGTGTGGTGATTAGAGTGATTAGGGAGAGTTAAGAGAAATATTTCAGGGTTAAAAAGTGATTAACGAAACTGATTATGTAATTATATAACTCCTAAATCATTCTAATCAAACCGCGCAAAAACGACCCCAACCCGGGGCCTAGGCCGAGTACCAGATGAGTACGCACTACTCGACCAAGTGTCTGATAAGTAGCATTTTAGTCGTATTTTACCTCTACAAACTCTTATACAACTCAATTTTGCGTGCGTTAAAAGACTTAATAGCTCATTTATTTACTAATTTATAATAATTAGTCATCTTAGTCATATTTAATAATTAGTCGGATTTTAATAATATTAGTATTTAATAATTCGATTTTATCTATCGCGAATAAATATTTCTATATTTATTAATATATTGGTTTTATTATAAATGTTATATAAATAATGCTTTGCTTTTGTGTTATTTAATTATGCAGGATTCGAGTTCGTGAATAATAGAAAGGTCAAGTGAAGCGGATTGGATTAAGGCCGAGTCAAATTAAAGGGAATGATGATGAATAATAGAAAGTCAATCCTTGACTTTGTCTAGCACCATCGTCAGTTCATCATTATCCTTTAACCCGCATTAGCATTACCACGGTCCATCACCAACAATGGCAATTATCAATCCATCCTCATCGTGTTTTATCATCATCGTTCATTTCAATCATCACCATTCGAGTCACCTTGACTCGCCAACATTACTCGAGAACAGCAGCGTAGAAACCGACCTCCTTAACAACAGCAGCAGCAGCTCAAACCCACACCAGCCCTTCCTCCTCAACTTCAACCCAACCTCCCTACACTTTCCGAACCCAGAAATCAACCACCACAGTCACAACAGCAATAACCCGACATCACCAATCTCTATCAACAACCCATCGCCATTCATTAACATCACCACGCACCAACCCCAACTCCTGCACATCGTATTCAACCTCCCTTCATACTCATACTCATCACCATCGTCATAAAACCACCTGACCAACACCCTGCATCTCCTCATCACCATTTACTTTCACCATCATCATCTTCACGATTCACAACCGCCATCACCATTCACCTGCATTTATCACCATTCATCCGCAAACACCAATTCATCCACCATCTGCATCGCACACTCCTCGAGCCCAATTCAGATACGCCACCAACATCGATTCGCACCATCAGTTGAATCACCAATGACGGACTTTGAATCAAAATCTAGTCAATTCGAAACAAGTGGCCTTCAGCCGGCCAACCGGCTGTCGCCTCACCGACTCTCATTCCGCAACAAAATCTCACTATGTGTAACACCCCCATACTCCAAGTGCCTTACCAGGACCACTCAGGTATAAGGATGCCACCATCTCGGTTACCCGAGGCATGATAATCATAAGACAATGAAGAAACATACTTTATTAAATAAGTTTAAGTGATTACATTACAAAACCAACTGTAAGCAAAATACAACTGTTCTCAAACTATAAACCAACTGAAAGGAACTGTCCTAACAAACACAGCGGAAGACTAAGACTCTGATATGTGATGACTCCATCCCCAGCTAGATCCCACGCGTATCCAAGATATACCGCAAGCTAAATCGCTCACCACCCCCGAATGGATCACCACAGTTTTTAAAACATTTAAACGGGGTCAGTACTAATCACACAACTCAATATACATCAACAATAAGATAAACAGACAGCTGAACTGTCACACACACACACACACACACACACCACCAACCAATTCCCATCATCTCAATACTGACTGTCCACTGGACCAGCCCTGCCAGTGGGGGACCGCAGCCGTTCCCACCTAAGCCCCGCTCATCATACGAGCGATAACCCTGTCCCATTAATGTGCACATCCCCTTCCGTGGCGGGTTCCACGAAGGGCGAAACTAGGGCGTGAGATCACTCCCGCAAGTGACCCCACTCAGCCGAGAACGCATCTCGAGAACCATCAACAAACACAACCACAATCACAATCACAATCACAATCATCATATCAAACAACTAACTACAGCACATCACCAATATCCCATTATGGGACTAATACTGAGTAGGAAATCCTACCTGGAAAGCACAACACGCAGACGGTATCTACAATTTGTATCAAAACGGCTCCTCTACGAATTCTCCTCCTATCATACAACACATAGATGCTACCATTCAAATACTACTCATAAAAACCCCCAATTCCTAAATTAGGGTTTCATCAATCTTAACAAAACATTATAGAAATTATATTAAAAGCTTACCCTCGACGCAAGGAATCCAACGACACGAACTACGATACGAACCGACCGTCCGAACTCCGGAATTGTCAAGAACGCGATTAGGAAGAAGAACTAGTTGCTTTCTCTCTTAAACAGGTTTTAGGTTTTGTAAAAAGTGATTTAAAACAATGACGAATATGTTTAAATACCTTAATCGCGTAATTAACAAAACCCGAGAAAACTCCCCCGTAAAACCGGACACTCGATCGAGTACCCAAGGCACTCGATCGAGTACCCCCCTACTCGATCGAGTGCCCTGACTACTCGATCGAGTACCCAACAGTCGAAACTATTTTATTCGCAACTTGCCCATACTCGACAGAGTAAGGGCTACTCGATAGAGTACCTAAAGACTTATAAATACGGAGTATTACAGTCTTCCCTCCTTAAAAGAACTTCGTCCCCGAAGTTCAACCCATACATAAAAACAACCATACTAACTCGACCAAGACACAACAACATAACTAAGAACTCAAGAACTCGATCAAACAGAAAACATGAACTTTTAACACCCACTCCACCAACTATGTTTACTTCCCTAACATGACTCACGATATCGTATCCACCACATGTATATCTCTCACGACACTAACTCCATACATAACCAACTACCGTCCTCTAACGCTGCTAGCTCCATAATATCATCCACTATCAAATCCAAAATCAAGACACTCATAGACATCAAACGGAATGTTACATTCTACCACCCTTAAAAGGAACTTCGTCCTCGAAGTTTACTCACGCTCATAATCTCATCATCCAACTGTCAACACTACCGAGGTATTCTCGCATTCCTAACATCAAACTACTACAAGCACGTCCGTGACCTTTTAACACTATCAACCACAACATATACAAATCAATATCTTATGCTACACCAACATTCTACTTCCAAATATACTACCATATGAACAACCATCAAAATCTCTTTTATCGCATCCTACTCCTCTTAAGATAAATGTTACGTCCTCGTAACCTACTAATACTATATCCTTAGTTATATCTTCTCATTATTCTCATCATCATCACATGTCATAGATAATCACCTATACTCTAAACACTCGCCATGCATGTATCCAAGGCTCTCTTACTTAAACAATTCTCATACTTCAATTCACTCGTCACACCACCTAACCTATACCTCAAAATCTTTATCTTAACCCAAAACTTCAACTTTTCCACATTACCGCAACATGACATACCTCTCTATATAAACTATATGAAACTCCCGTCATCAAAAGCATAACTCACGATCCACACTTGTTACGTGCACTCATTCCAGACCCTCAAGTTCTTTCCTTCATTACCGCAAAACTCATACATAACTTAATATGACACTAATTCCCCCAACACCCTACACTCACTGTCCCAACAAAAGATTATGAACTCCCTGCCGCCTTCAATCATTACAACACATGTTCCACGAATCATTTTCCATTACCATGTCTACTAAAGCCTTATCTAGAACAAGATCAAAATTACTGTAACAACCTCTCACAACCGTATCCCATCAATAGAACATCACTATACCATGACAACAACGAAAACATATTCAACTCTATTGCATATCATACTCTACCTCATTCTTAACTTAACCTGGTAAAGAAAACATCAATAAGCAAGACAACTGTCTATATGTTCAACCAAAACTCACAAAGAACAACAGCAAACAAAACAACAATCTATGTATAACTAGTATGCACTTTCGAAAACTCGTATCATAATCATCCCGCCGACTCCACCACAACCGGTGACGGCATCACAACACCGCCACCAACAGGCACACCGTAGTGCGAAAATACCCGCATCACAACACTAAATATCGTGCCCGGATCACCACCCGAGGCACCACAACCACATCGATAGACATCACAACACACACAATCCCATAAACACCGACTCAAAGATAACTTCTCGAGACAAGAAAAACTTACTCAAATCTACTTTCTTAAGTCACCACGCAACATATTATATGGATACACAGATAAGCATCTCATGAGCATCATCTCTACCATTTCACGGAATACACATAAAATTATAACTAGCCATGTCAATTAATCAAATTATTACCGTTTTGTATATCATTCAATTAAATTACCGTGTCCAACATATATATTACAGAACATTCATTAAACAACTTTATAATTATCACACCATACCACTTCTTGTGAGGTCAGAACCTCACCCAAACATTTACACATATCATAGACCCGTAATCACAACCAACTAGTCAATCCTGATCACGTAAGTTACCACTCAACATAGGTTACCAGTCGCCCGAGCTTAACTCGTATACACCTCATAACATATTCTCCCTTTCGCATATCCATCACCCTCTGCCAAATGTAGCCACACCATTAATACTCAACTACTAACAACCGCCTCATATAACCACATCTTATACTCTTTCATAATCAGACTTATCAATCCGGTCTCGCAAAATCAACCTCTTTAGAATTGTTACCTTTCTAATATACCATTACCCTTAACCACTAGTCACAAACCATAACACTACCGCTGTCCGGGCATCAAACCTCTTACACTCATCTCTAAACATCACGATTTGTTTCCTATCTTTGGTTGACATCCCAAATAACGAACATCCAATCCATTAACAAAATTACCTCAACATTCTTCCCAATACTATCCTTAATTGTATCATCATCTAATTCTCCACCAAAAATCTCGTATCGTGCAAATACTCCACCAACTTCGTACTCCCTTAATTCCTCGAAACTCATGATTAATCATGTTGTTCAAACTTCGTATAACTACTAACTTACTTACCCTTGATAGTATCATACATCTCGACGATTCCTTACTTTATGTCACATAACTCCGGTGAACTTTTTCTCAACTTACTTTTATCCTTCTTTTCTCGTTATACTCAAAAATACCATTAATAGCTCAGCTCCTTATTACTTCTATCTAACTCTTTAGTGCTCAGATTACCTTTTCATTGCTCCAAAACTCAAACCCCATTATTTCATATCGATATCATCTCACTCTTTCTTACCATAAATATTATTTTATTATGCCATTAATCACCCTTGCCTCTAGTTTATCCATAAAATCAACGTTCATTGTTCTAACAATTGCATCTCCTTTGTACCTCTCTAGAAATCAGAATTCCTTTTGTACCATTAATTGCCCAAGGAAATCACACAGTAGTTTCCTCTCTTAAAAAGCCAAATCTCCACCCCGCGACATGACTCCACAAAGTTCACTATATACCACTCTTCTCAACCCCTTTAAAACGAACTTTCATTATGTATATTCTTAACCCACACGGCTCTTAACTACCTCCCTCCATAATTCTTTACACATCTCAAGTTGTCACTATCCATATCCTTACTCTCAATCCTTTCGTTCTCACGTTCCTTAGACTCACATCATCCATTGCCCACATTCACTTACTTTTACGTTACTCAACACACACTCATATCACTCATCTCATTTCATCTCAAAAAACATGCTCTATGTCTCAATTAAGCCATAACAATCTTCCTTTTCTTTTTCCACTATCTATTACAACCACGTATAACTCATGTCCTCCCACCGAACTCATACTCACCACAGGTGTCACTCACTACACCACAAGATTGGGTAACTTACGCGTCAAGACCAACATACATGTAAAACAATGCATAAAGAAGCAAAATAATAACTTTGAATTAAACATAGTATGCAACGAAGTCAAAAGATAAGCATATGACCCAAAACAAGGGTCACTAGATCGAGTACAGGCCACTCGATCGAGTAAGGGACTTACTCGATCGAGTAGGTCAAGATCAGAAGCACGTAAAACAAATCACCGGGGCTACTCGATCGAGTAACTAACGTACTCGATCGAGTGCCCCTTACTCGATCGAGTACCGAGGATACTCGATCGAGTACCCCAATTCTCAAGATCTTTGTCAATTTTCGTAAAACAGTCATAACTCACTCATTTCTTGGTCGTTTTGGGCGTGTGACCTATCGTTAGAATCGTAAAAGGACAAGCTATCACCTCCAATTGGAATCACATCAAAATCATTTATGAATCTCAAGTTATAACAGTTTAAAGACAACCTCTTTATAATCGAAAAACACAACTACTTGATTTTACTTCCAAACAACTTAAACAACAACCAAGCAAGCAAAACCAGTCCAAAACTCATAAAACCAGTATTCATAATCATATGTTACTATTTTCAAAAGCCAAACAACAACATTCATCATGCACATAACTTATCTAACTTGCCAATTATGATTTACCCACATGTTTTTATTCTATCACTTTTCGTAAACAAAATCACAAATACATGACATCAAGTCCCCTATTCACATGTTACTACCACGATGATTCATCTTTTCCACTAATTCATCCATCATACCACATATTTATCCACCATATTCGTTCAACATATTCACTCAAAGACATGTTCAATTCACACTCCCAACCTTCTCGTACTTTTACTCAAGACGACAACAACAACATGTAGACTTACACATCGCTTTATATATATATAGACAAAACACTTTTCCCTTAC